>NC_142799.1:66692756-67060256 GCF_049724085.1 Artemia sp. Qi Xiang Cuo | reverse complement strand
GTGTGTGTATGTATGTGTGTATGTGTATGTGTGTTTATGTGTGTGTGTGTGGGTTTGTATTTTTATCTGTGTGTGTGTGTGTATGTGTGTGTGTGTGTATGTGCGTCTGTGTATGTGTGTTTGTTTGTATGTGTGTGTGTATGTGTGTTTATGTGTGTTTGTGTGTGTCTGTATGTGTGCGTTTGTGTGTGTGCGTATGTGTGTGTGTGTATATCTTTATGGGTTTGTATGAAGTTGTTTATGTTTTTGAGTGTGTATGTGTGTGTGTATTTGTGTGTATATATATATGTTTGTTTATATATGTTTGTGTGTGTATTTTTATATTTGTATGTGTATATTTGTGTATGTATGTGTATGTGTGTTTGTATGTGTGTGTGTGTCTGTGTATGTGTGTAAGTGTGTGTGTGTATGTGTGTGTGTATGTGTGTGTATGTGTGCGTGTGTATGTGTGTGTATGTGTTTGTGTTTTTTTTTGTGTTTATGTGTGTTTGTGTGTGTGTTTGTTTGTGTGTGTGTGTGTGTATGTGTGTTTTTATGTGTATGTGTGTGTGTATGTGTATGTTTGTGTATGTGTTTATGTGTATATGTATATGTGTGTATGTATGTGTGTGTGCATGTATGTGTGTTTATGTGTGTGTATGTGTGTGTGTGTATGTGTCTGTGTGTGTGTGTATGTGTGTGTGTCTGTGTGTGTGTGTATGTGTATATGTGTGTGTGTATATGTGTATATGTGTGTGTGTGTGTCTGTTTTTGTGTGTGTGTCTGTGTGTGTGTGTGTTTTGGTTTTTGTGTGTGTGTGTAGGTGTGTGTGTTTGTGTTTTTTTGTTTGTGTGTGTGTGTGTGTGTGTGTTTGTATGTGTATGTTTGTTTATGTGTGTATGTTTGTTTGTGTGTGTGTATGTGTGTATGTGCATGTATGTGTGTGTATGTGTGTGTGTGTGCGTGTATGTGTGTGTGTATGTGTGTGTGTGTATGTGTGTATGTGTATGTATATGTGTATGTGTGTGTGTTTGTGTATGTGTGTATGTGTATGTGTGTGTGTATGTGTATGTGTGTATGTGTATATGTGTATGTGTGTGCATGTGTGTATGTGTGTATGTTTGTACGTGTGTGTGTATGTGTGTATGTGTATGTGTATGTGTGTATGTGTGTGCATGTGTGTATGTGTGTATATGTGTATATGTGTGTGTGTGTCTTTCGTATAAATACTTAGTACGTTCGAAAATATTTTATGCCTGTTTTCTATTTTGCCATTGGGTAATGTTGGGCAAGGAAGGGGTGTTAGTTGCCTTCCAATCACTTTCAACTATTAGAAAGGGCACTAGCTATTCCAATTTCCAATTGGATGAGCCCTTTTTTGATACAAATTATCAAACAAATAACTCCTTTGATAGAAAGTGCCTTTTTTGAAGTTTCTATGACAATGCTTTCTATAAAAAAAAACCTTATATGCCCCCAGGGCATAGCTTACAACCATTGCCCTGAGGGCTGTGGGGGGAGTGTCATCCTCAGAAACATAATTTCCAGACTTTTTAACTACGTCGAACAAAAGGCTATCTCAAAATTTGGATTGGATGTGTTTGGGGAAATGGTGGGTGTGAGAGGGGTGTTAGTTATCCTCCAATTACTTTGACTATTAAAAAGGACACAAACTCTTCTAACTTCCAATCGAATCAGCCCTTTTTGATACTGCATCCCATTCCAAGCAAACTACACATCCCAAATCATTGGTTTCAGACAACACACATCAACGAAAGAGGGGTGCTGGGGGAGAGCGTTTGTGGGTGTGTGGGTCCCTTGTGGGCGGGTGGTCGTTTGGGGGGTGGGGGGGACGTTGGGGGACGGGGGGTGGGCCTTTGGGGGTCTGAGGAGGGCGTTTGGGGGGTAACATTTCGAAATTTTTACTTTTTAGTTTACTTTTTTTGCGGCGCATCCCTGTGGCGCATCCTGCGGCGCTTTTCCCGCGGTGCCTCCCTGCGGTGCATCCCCTGCGGCGCTTTCCTGACCCACGGCGCATCCCTGCTGCACATCCTGCGGTGCTTTCCTGGCCCACGGCGCATCCCGGCGGCGCTTCTCTGGTCTGGGGGACCTTTGGGGGCCGGGGGGAGGGCCTCTGGGGCACAGGGAGGGCCTTTGGGGCACAGGGAGGGCCTTTGGGGGTCCGGGGGGGGCAGTTGGGGGCCGGGGGGGGCCTTTGGGACCCCGTTGGGCCTTGGGGAGCTCGATGGGCCTTTGGGGGGCCCGGGGATGGCCTTTGGGGGTCTGGGTGGGCCTTTGGGGGCGCCGGTGGCCCTTTGGGAGCTTGGGGGGCCTTTGAGGGTCCGGGGGGACAGTTGGGGGCCTGGGGGACATTTGGGGACCGGTGGAGGGCCTTTGGGGCACAGGGAGGGCCTTTGGGGCACAGGGAGGGCCTTTGGGGGTCCGGGGGGCAGTTGGGGGCCTGGGGGGCCTTTGGGACCCCGTTGGTCCTTTGGGAGCTCGATGGGCCTTTGGGGGGCCCGGGGATGGCCTTGGGGGTCTGGGTGGGCCTTAGGGGCGCCGGTGGCCCTTTGGGAGCTTGGGGGGCCTTTGAGGGTCCGGGGGGACAGTTGGGGGCCTGGGGGACATTTGGGGACCGGTGGAGGGCCTTTGGGAGCTTGGGGGGCTTTTGAGGACCGGGGGCTTCCTTCGGGGTTGGGGTAGGAGGATTGGAACCCTTTGGGGTTGGGTTAGAGGACCTCACAACACTGTTCAAATGAAACTTGTGTATTATAACGACCACACTCAAAACCTCTTCCAAAATCTCTTCAAAAATCTTCTTTTAAAATGTCTCTATCTGTTTCGCCGAAATAGTTCCATAACCTGTCTAAAACGGTTTCGCCCAAATAATCCCTAAACGTAAATTCAGCGTGTTCCTTTGTTATTGGTATCTCTGCGCTAACGCATTTCAAATTAATAAGAAACCTTTTCGCGCGCTAAAACAATTCATCGCTAAGATGTTTCTTGCCTAATTGTTTCCATGGCCTGTGGTTATTAATATCCTTTGGAGTTCGACCAAAAGAGTTGTTCCCGAGGCAAAGACATTAATGATTTGGATCTATTCCTGGAGAAATGTTTCTAGGGCGAAAATTTTTAAAGTCTGACAGATGATGTCATTGATTGATTGATCTGTCAAGAAAGGGGAAATTAATTTGTTGTTTCTAAGGGGAATTATTGATTCACGATAGGTGAATTGAGGTCGACAGCACTGGTGTTCCAAATTCCGGGAAACTCATAACATTGCCTAGAGCAACAACAACAAATACTATTTCTGGACACCATGACATTCACGATCGATTACGCAATCAAGTTCTCGGAAATTCACTTCCCCCTCGAGTCCTAGATCAATAACATTGTTCCCGTTAGAATTCAATGCGCATGTGCAACCTTCGTTCCGGAGCTATTACACAAAGAAACATCAAATACATCGACCTTGGAAAAAGAGGTCATTGACCCCATTACGCAATCATTCTCCCTAGGGAGGCTATGCCCATATATGGACTCCCGTCAGTATTCTATGCCCATATAAGGACTCCCGTCACGAGTCGGACCCCCATCTCTACTGTAAAACATTAAAAACAAAAACAAAGTAAACTCCTAAAATTAGAAGGCCAATGTCAAGTCAGCAAAAATGCCCCCCCCCCCCAACAAAAAGAAACAAAACAATTAGATATAGGTCTAATTGTTTTGACTAGTCAAGGAGCATATTTTTATGTACGACATGTTTTGTTTTAATTGTATTTTGTTGCTTCTGTTTTTTTTTTACTTGGAAATAGAAAGCACAAAGCTGCCTGAAGCCAGAACAGTTGCACACACTTTTCCTCTAACCAAATCTGTTTAAAGTTTCAGTCTTTACCATGAAGTTTTAATGGCCTCCTATGAAGTTTTTTATGGCCTTTAAATCTCTTGAACCCCAAAGATGCCAAACAAGTTTTTCATTTAGATTAATCTTTGCTGTCGTGGAGTATTTTGTGTCTGTATAAAACCAAGCACTATGAATTCCTTTAAGGGCAATGTCTTCAAGATAGAATTAATTTGACTTGCTTGTGATAGTTTGTAATTCAGTTTTTGGAATAGCATCAGCTACAGCCTTTGGTTTCAGGAAGGAAGATATTATACTGCACCACATTTTGCCTGAGATCCAGGCTTGAAAATGGTTTGATTATGTACCATCTGCACATGTCTGGTGTTGTCAGAGCAAGGGGGATGGTGGTTATTCTCATTAATCACTTCTTGTAGTCAGTTCAGTTTATTAGTAAAAAAAACGCTTCAATTTTGTAATAGCAGTTAAAGAAAAACTAAATTGCTATTATCTCATTAATAGACCATCATTGAGGAAATCTTGAATAAATAGAAGTATCCTGTACGTTGGTTAAAATTTTTTTTTGTACTTCTAGGTAGGCAACTGTAGACAATGGCATTATTATCAACTATTTTTTTGTATTTTTGTTGGCCACTTCCTGCAACAATTTATGTTATTGATACAGTATGTATTTTCTACCTTGCAAAGTTGCTGATACAATTAGCAAATGGAAAGTACAACTCAACAAATGCTCATGGAAAGGATATGGCAACTAAAAGCAACTCAGGTAAAAAAAGAACTATTAAAAAAAAAAAATCAACTATCGAAAGATATAATGATTGATCCTATGCTATTTGACAAAATAAATGAAGTCAATGTTTAAACTGGTATTACAAGACATTTAGGGTATGTAATGCTATAACAAGGGTATCCATGGACTTTGTATTTCATAATAAAGATAGACATCCTAAAAACTGAAGAATATTTTGCCATGTTAATTTTATAATAAAAATTAGAAAAGGCAATATAATTAAATTGAAGTAGGATATTTCTGAAAATATCAGTATTTTCGTATTATAGTATTTTATATTATATATAAAGTATTTTATATTATATTATATATATTTTATATTTTATATAAAGTATATTATATAGTATTTCGTATTATTATAGTATTTTAAATTAAGGTTTGGTTTATAAAACATCTTTACGTAGCTTCCTGTTGGGTAAATATTGTCAAGCTACAAGTTAGAAACTATTCAAAAACTGTAATGTATTTTTATGTCATTTAAAAATGCATGTAGTTTCTCTTCGTCATGCTTCATGCACTGAAACAAGATAATTTGTAATAATAAAGATTTTTGAATATTACATGAGTGGAGGCATAACCATTTAGGTCAGGCATACCTACTAATATGAAGAATCCTCAACATGATTTATGAAAAATAAAACAAAACAGGGCCAAAATTTTGGCATAAAGTTTTTTTTTTCCATGTTTCAATAAAGGATTGTTGCTGGAGAAGCATCGAATTGTTTCTTGTTCTTAAATTTCCACTTTATTTATACATTTGAGCCAATTGGGCATTATGGGCAAGATTCTTTTCCCTCGGGTTATTTTTGGATTATTTCTACAGTCAAAAAGCTTTTTTACTGTTAGTTAATAATAACATTTTCCACGAAGAAATTTTTCAAAGAAAAGTAAAGAGCTAGATTAAGCGAGACACCAGCAAAAATAACGTTAAATAATAATTCAAGCTTTAAACGAACAGGAATCACTATCAGCAAATAATTGAAACCCAAAACAAACCGAAACTACAATAACAAATCAAGTCAAACTTAAAACAAACTGAAATTACCACACATAGGAAAAGGGCTAATGACCCCTAAGCCTTCTAAAGACAGGAGCGTCATTTACGATTTACTAAAAACAATTTATTTCGAATTTATTTCAAAATTAATTTCAAATTTGTCATAACACAAATAAAAAAAGGAATAAATCAGCATAATAACAAAAATCACTGAAAAGACCTACTAAGTGTAGAATAAAAGTTAAATATATTATTATATTCATTTCTGAAAATCTCAGCAATTTTGATTTATTAACATTGTAACAGAGAAAACATTAGAAATATATTTCGTTTTCAGTAAAGCGCAAACGAGGCTCTAGTCTTTAGAAGGCCGTTCTTAGGGGCTAACGTTCCCTAAGAACGTTAGCCCTTCTCGTGTTTTGGGTAATTTCTGTTTTTTTTTTTTTTACTTGATTATAGCTTTTAATATTTGTTCGTTTTCGGCATCATTTATTTATTGATAGTGATTTCTGTTTGATTAAAGCTTGGCTTATTATTTGATTTTTTTTTCATTTTTGGTATAATGTAACTCTTTACTTTTCTTTGATTTTTTTTTTGTGTGTGCGGAAAACGGTTCTTCTGAATTGGTTTCTGTTCGTTTTTAGTTGACGTTGTTTTTACTTGGCCTTTTTTTTGGGGGGGGGGGAGGGGGGTACATTGTTTCTATTATAAACGTTTCGAGTTTGTGTGGCCAGACTACTTAGAATTGAATTGAGTTTTGCCGTAGCTTGTAGTGCTTGGATAAAAGATCTGAATAAACGATTGAAAACTTAAAGCTGACGCCTGCTTTCCCGGTAATCTTAGGAAAACCGCTTAACTACTTCTTTTTTTTTTAAATTAAACAACAGACTTGTCTTTTTAAAGTTCAGGAAAAGGCAGTCCCTAAAAAATTTCTTGCATGCCTATTAGGAAAACGTTAAAAATCAGCTCAACGGAGGTATCTTTGAGCAATTTGACAGCTTTGCGAGTTTCCTACTATGCTACTTGCTTTGGCTAAAAACCTTGTCGACACAGGAGACGTAATATTTGGTGGCCGGCGTTTACCCCCCCCCCCCGTTGTTTATCCCCCGAAAAATACCCCCCCCCCCCTCCCTGGAAAATTACCCCCCTCCCGAGGAAAATAAGGCTTTCCAAATTTAAGAGTTTTATTTGAGGTTTTTTTTCCTTTGGGGGAAGGAATTTTGGTACTTGTGTATTAAACGCTACTCACTCAAGTTTACGCTGCAACTCGAGAACAAACCGGTTTCTTCGATAGTTTCTTTCAGATTGGCGTGAGACAGGACAGAGACAAGTGACAGAATAGATGGGAAGTATATAATTTGGGCTATTTGCACATAAGGGGAGGGGGTAAAGTATTTGGACAGTTTGAAGTCAGAAACGCATTCTTACTTCATAATATGCAGAATAATTGTATCTAACACATTTTGCATGCAGATCCGCTATACTTAACTTCTCCCCCTGCCAATATGCAAATATATAGCCTAAATTTGTTTCTAAAGTAACGAAGAAACTAACAAAGAAATCGGTTTTTTCTCCAGTTATACACAACGTAAACTTGAGTGAGTGGCGTATAATACACAAGAACCGGAATTTTTCATGGGGAGAGCCGGATTTCCCGGTATTATTTAAAAAAGATCACGAATTACATTTAAAAAACAAGTTTTTTCAACTGAAAGTAAGGAGCAACATCAAAACTCAAAACGAATAGGAATTATTACGTACCGGTAGGCTATATTTAAGGAGTTGCCCCTTCAACAAAATCTTGCTTTTACGCTAAAGTTTTGACTTTGTCCTAATTCTTAAAGAACGGTTGCTGAAACCCAATGGCCGTTTAATTCGCATAATAAGCTTTGTTTCATAATCCTAAAATAAACGTTTAGCGTAAAGAGCGAGGTCTTGAGGAAGAGGCAACCTCTGTCATATACGTAATAATTTCTGTTCGTTTTAAGTTTTGATGTTTCTCCTTACTTTCAGTTGAAGAGACTTTTTGTTATTTTTTTTGGGTGGGGGGCTATATATTTGTTCATTGGGGTGGGGGGAGTAAAGTATAGTGGGTCTGTACGCAAAATGTGTATAATTATTCTGCCTATTATGAACTAAGAATTGTTTCCGACTTCAAACTGTCCGAATACCCCCCTCCCCCCTTTGTGTGCAAATATAAAGCCCAAATTATATATTTACCATCTATTCTGTCTTGTCTTTGTCTTATCTCACGCTAAGCTGAAAGAAATTAACATACGAAGAAACCAGTTTGTTCTCGAGTTTTACACAGCGTAAACTTGAGTGAGTGGCGTATAATACACAAGAACCAAAATTCCTTCTCCCTAAGGAAGATAAAAAAACAAAAGCTCAAAGAAAATTCTCAAATTTGGAAAGCCTTGTTTTCCCCGATGGGTATTTTCCACGGGAGGTGGGGTATTTTCCGCAGGGAGGGGGGGGGGGGGTAAACGCCTAGAACCGTCATATTTATGCTGTAGATACATTGAATAGACAGGGTTTTGCTTAACAATTATTTAAAGATTGTATTTCTCTTTATCTAAGACGAGCAGAAATATAATAAACAATCATAGCAAACAAACCTACAACTGGTATAATATAAATGAATAAATAAATCTTTAAACGAGTAAAACCTAAAATAAATATTCAAATCAAACTTAAAAGGATCAAAAATCATTGCAACTCTTGTTTTCCCCCTCCCCTAACTGTAAAAGTGTAAAGCTCAATGTGTCAATTGCGTTTTTTTGTTTAACTATGTGTCTTGAACAGTCCTTGGAAAGAACTAATAAAATTAATTGAATATTTGACATATGTAATTATGTAAAGCTCAGCAATTAAAGATTATATTTCACTGTAATTTTTATTTTCAGTGTTGTATGTGCAATAGAAAATATTTAATATAATTTGTTTTTGGTTATGACAGATTTCCTAATGATTAATACTGCCTATAAAAGAAGGTAAATTGGGTAATTTACATACCTTGCCTTGGGGATGTGGGGATATTGTATCCCAAGAGGCATATTTACTAGAACTTTTGACTGTTTTGAACAAAATCGCTTTTCCAATATTTGATCAGTGATGAGGGAAAGGAGAATCTAAAAAGTGCAAGGGGGGCTGGTTTCTTTCCGATAGCTCTTCAACATTTCCTGAAATTTTCAACTTAATACCCTTAGTCGTTCCTTAGGCATTGATGGTACGTCCTTCTGACAACCAGCACGCACACATTATGTTTATTGTGTTCGGCACCTTTCTAAAGCTCTTGGGGGTTATTTCACCTCCATAGGCGTAGTTTTTTGAGCTTTTGACTAAATGTCTATTTCAAATGTCTATTTTTATCAAATATTTTTGGGGGAAGTCACCTAAAAAGGGCATGGGAGGGAGCTGGCGGCCCTTCAACTACTTTTCAACATTCCCCCTGAACATCTCCTGAAATTCGCACCTTAAAACCCTGAGCCGTTTTCAAAATATTTCATATTCTCTTCTGATAAACTGGATGCGGATAGTGATTTAGTATAGCATTTGATTTAGTGTAACACATCCCTCAACATTCTTCGAAGTTTCACCTATATGCCTTTAGCCTTTTCGGATAGACCCAGAACCAAATATTTTCCCTTTTCTTAATGATAAAATCCTGCATTTAAACTGTGAGAAAATTGCATAAAATACAATCTTTGCCCCTGGCCTATAGGGGTATGGCATCCCTGGAGGTATAGCTACTAGACCTTCTTTTCGAATAAAAATCCTTATCTGTTAATAATGGGCAACTTGTATAGCTTACAGCTCTTGCCCTGGGAGCTGGGGTGGGGGTGGGGGGGTTGTCAACCCCGGAGGCAAAGTTATTTCACCTTTGAACTATTTTGAACTGAATGGCAGTTACAAAATTTCGATTGGATGCATTTGGGGAAAAAAGGGTGTGGGGGCTGGATGCCCACTGGTAACTTTTGACTCTTAAAAAGGCACTAAAAATTCCGATTTCCAATCGAATGAGCCCCTCCAAAGTTTATACGACCATCCCTCTCATTATCTCAAATGTCAATAATAAGCAACTTGCATAATTTACAACCCTCGCCCCGGGGGCGGGGGAGGGAGGTTCAACTCCAGAAGTGTAGTTATTTAGCCTTAGGATTATTTTGAACAAAATGGATATCTCAAAATTTTTATCACCCGTATTTGGGGAAAAGGGCCCAGGAATTGGGTGGAGGGCTGGTTGCCCACCGATCACTTTTAACTCTTCAAAAGCAGAAATTTCAATTTCCAATCAAATGAGCCTTCTCCAAAGTCTACGATCACCTCTTCCATAAAAACCTTATATATTAACAATGGAATTAATATATAATTACAGCCCTTATATTTATATATTAACAGTTTGCATAAGTTACAGCCCTTGCCCTGCGGGCTTGGGGAGGTCGTTTCAAAATCAGAAGCAGAGTTATCTGACTTTTTGACTATTTTGAACCAAATGACTACCTCAAAACTTTAATCGGATGCATTTGGGGAAGTAGGGCGAGGGGGACTGGTTGTCCTTCGATCATTATGTACTCTTAAAAAGGGAACTAGAACTTTTGCTTTCCCATTGAATGAGCTCCCTTCAAAGTGCATACGACCACCCCCGCTTCCATAAAAAAAACCTTATTTCTTGTCAAATTTAATTTTCTTACTTTTTTATATAACCTTATTACAGTCAAGGGGCTGTAGGTGGTTTTTCAACCCAGGGTTTATTTTTATTCTCCCTTCGGACTATTTAGAATAAAATAGCTATCTCGAAATTTTGGTCAGATCTATTCGGGGAAAACAGGGCATGGCGGGAGGGGCTGGTAACCCTCCGAGCACTTTTGACTCTTAAAAAAGGCACTAGAACTTCTGATTTCCAATCGAAAAAGCCCTCTCAGAAGTTTATATAGCCACTCCTTCCATATGGAGTGCCTTTGGGGAAAAAATAATAAATAAATGAGTAATAAAACACTGAAGCCTTATGGCTCTTCACTACAGGCAACGTTCCGATATTTTTGGAGAATCAAGTTTTTAGAAGAAATGTTTTAACTGGTACGAGAGGACTATGAGCCCAGTAAAAAGTGCTTTGGTTATTGACGTCATCTTCAAGATGAGGCTTGAATTATTGTAGACCATCCTCTTAATTATAGTCTATATTGAAAATCGTTAGGAATATACATGATAAAGTATTCCGTTGCTGTCGTTACAGTTTTCTGACTAAAATAGATGAATCATTCATGATGTTTACTTATTTTAGATATTGTATTATGCTTTGCTTTAGTAGAAACTGTCAATATTGATGTTTCATCAGGCTAAAGATCATTAGTATTTAAAGGATGCGTGAAAAGACCTTTCAGTAATAATAATAATTTATTTCAACCCTCATTACAAGCATGAAATGCACTTAGAGGAGTACAAAGATACAGGAAAATAACAGAGAAATGAAAACACTAACAAGAAAAAACCCGTGAGAAAATAACATCTCATTTACTTAGACAACACAATTAAGCTGTATAGTTATGTGGGAAGTCGAGAATATTTTCTATACGCTTACGGAACCTGTCCACAAGCTGGTCCATTTCAAAAGAAATACAAAAAACGCCATATCTAATCGAAATATACTGGTTGCGAGTCCAGACTGGCAACTACAGAATATATTTGCAAAAACGGAAGAAAGGGATTTTTAGTGTGTTTATATTTGAAAGTTAGGTAAATTTTTCCCTTTGTCAAATATTCATGGCGCATGATATAACTCCCTTATAAATTAAAAGATAATGATTACTTATAAAAGAACTGTGTATATTTTTACAGCCATATCTGTTGCTCCGTTTTGTAGGACGATTATATTGACAACGTTTCACTATGTTGGAAAATTCTTCCAAGAAACTAGCATAGGACTGCAGCAAAGAACATTTTGGGCTCTGGATGTAAAGTTGGGAGTTAAGTTTAACACACTCAGGAGCTTGTGTTCGAGTTTTTGGCAAATCTTCAGATCTCTGAACTACTCCTATGAGTCATTATGCGGGTAAATTTTAAAAGTTTGAATTGTAGTTTAAGTTAGATTTTTTGAAGCGCAGGAAGTTAAATTCTAATCTTTATAAATTTAAAGTTTTTTTTTTATCTTCTTGTTTTTTATCTTTTACATAGGCACTCATAAACAAAAGCTGTTTACAAATCAAGTTTCTCAATATAGGCCTACTCTTATTCAGTCATATAATTTCATTGCAGTTTTCAACTCAGATCAATCAGAGGTTCGCAATTCGCTCATTTTAAATGGATCTGATCTCACAAATCCAAGGTTACAACCTAAGAAGAATTCTTCTTCCGTATCTAGTTCTAGCAGCAATTCAAAAAGTTATGAAACGCATTTTTATAAGCACGCCAGAAACAAAATTATAAGTGGTAAGTCATAGACTTATAGTTGAGTTCACAAAATTAAAAAAAGAAGTTTTTGTATCTACATTGCCAGCATTTAATTTCAATACAAACATACGGAGGTAAAGAAAGTTGGAGTAATTTAAGCCCCATATGGAAGTAGTAGTCAAGGTACTATTTCTATGGCCCCTCCGTACCAAACAGGTTCTACAGGGCATTTCACCTTTACCAAGAGATTTACGCAATTTAAGGACAAGTTTTTCTGACGGAGATTTCTAGTTCATGATATACAAGTTTTTTTTTAGGTTAAATCCGTGGTAATTCATCTTTAAGTTTATTATTAGTTTTTTGTTGTTTTTTTTAAAATTGGATAAAAGTTTTTTAAAAATATTAATAAGAAAGCTAAATGAACTATATTTTTGGAACTAGGAGCGAGATTGTTTGATGCTATCAGACTGGTTTCGTTTCATGGGTTCATTAATAGAAGGACTAATGTTTTTTGAAAAGGGTAATTACTTCTTTAGTTTACGAGATTTGCTAATTTTTTGCGAAAAGATATTTGCGTAAAGGTATTGCGATGGTTAAGATTGCCTCACGGGTAATTAAAGAATGGGGTGCTTGCATCAACAATACAAAGAATATGCCCAGATACTTAATAGATTTGACGCTTACAAGAGACATTGGTTAGAAGGTATTCAATAGCTTAATTGAAAAGTAACGATAGAATGACATTGTGACTTGACCTACCTTTACCTCGCCGATGTGGTCTGTATAATACATAAGTAACGTTTGAAAAGTATTGTCAGTTTAAAAAGAAATGGCTGAAAAGTGTTTTGAGGGGGATGGGTTGCTTGGCGGGGTGAGTGGCAAGCGGTTTCAGTTCCCGGGGAGACAGGGGCCCGGGGGGTTTCGGTTATCCCGGGGTTCCGTTACACGGGGGCTTCAGTTGCACGGGGGTTGAGTTAAATGGGAATTGAGTTCCACGAGAGTAGTGCTTTGTCATGGTTTAGCCGTGAGGTCCCTTACCACAACCCCAAAAAGGGCTCCGATCCCCCCAACCCCACCCCGAAGGAACCCCCCGGTCCTCAAAGGTTCTCTAGGTTCCCAAAGGGGCCGTGGGTTACCTTGTAACTTTTACATTCTCTTGATTTTCAAAGTTCCGTTTGAAGGACTCTGTTTTTTAATGCTTTTACAATCGGAGATGTTTGATTAACCTTTGCAAAAAAAAGGGGTAATAGGATTTGTGAATTGGAGGAGATGCCATGATTATGTACTGTATAATACACAAGTGATGTTTTGGAGCGTATTGTCAATTTAACGAGAAAATGACTGAAAAGTGTTTTGAGGGAGATGGGTTGCATGGAGGGTTGAGTTGCATGAGAGTTCAGTTAAAGGGGATACTGTTGCACGGAGGTTTCGGTTATACAGGAGTTCAGTTACAAGGGGGTTCAGTTGCACGGGGGTTGAGTTAAATGGGAATTGAGTTCCACGAGAGTAGTGCTTTGTCGTGGTTGAGCCGTGAGGTCCCTTACCACAACCCCCCCGGGCTCCGATCCCCCCCCCCCAACCCCCAAGGAACTCCCCGGTCCTCCAACGGTCTAAAGGCTCCCAAAGGAGCCGGGGGTTACCGTGTAACTTTTAAATTCTCTTAATTTTCAAAGTTACGTTTGAAGGACTTCCGTTTGAAGGACTCTGTTTTTAATGCTTTTACAATCGGAGATGTTTGATTAACCTTTGCAAAAAAAGGGGTAATGGGATTTGTGAATTGGAGGAGATGTCGTGATTATGTACTGTATAATACACAAGTAACGTTTGAAATGTATTGTCAATTTAAAAAGAAATGGCTGAAAAGTGTTTTGAGGGGATGGGTTGCATGGAGGGGTGAGTTGCACGAGAGTTCAGTTAAAAGGGGTACAGTTGCACGGGGGGTTTTGGTTATACAGGGGTTCAGTTACAAGGGGATTCAGTTGCACGGGGGTTGAGTTAAATGGGAATTGAGTTCCACGAGAGTAGTGCTTTGTCGTGGTTTAGCCGTGAGGTCCCATACCGCAACCCACAGGGGTTCTGATGCCCCCCAGACCCACGGCACGGCACCCCCCCGGTCCTCCCACAGTCTCTCGGGTACCCCCCGCGGCGGGGGGTTACTATTTAATGTTAACATCTAGTTTTTTTCAAATTTCCGTGTGAAGGTGTTCCGTTTGAAGGACTCTGTTTTTAATGCTTTTACAATCGGAGATGTTTGATTAACCTTTGCAAAAAAAGGGGTAATGGGATTTGTGAATTGGAGGAGATGCCATGATTATGTACTGTATAATACACGAGTGATGTTTTGGAGCGTATTGTCAATTTAACGAGAAAATGACTGAAAAGTGTTTTGAGGGAGATGGGTTGCATGGAGGGTTGAGTTGCATGAGAGTTCAGTTAAAGGGGGTACAGTTACACGGGGGTTTCGATTATACAGGGGTTCAGTTACAAGGGGGTTCAGTTGCCCGGGGGTTGAGTTAAATGGGGATTTAGTTCCACGAGAGTAGTGCTTTGTCGGGGTTTAGCCGTGAGGTCCCTTACCACAACCCCAAAGGGCTCCGATCCCCCCACCCCAACCCCGAAGGAACCCCCCCCCCCCGGTCCTCAAAGGTTCTCTAGGCTCCCAAAGGGGCCGTGGTTTACCTTGTAACTTTTACATTCTCTTGATTTTCAAAGTTCCGTTTGAAGGACTCTGTTTTTAATGCTTTTACAATCGGAGATGTTTGATTAACCTTTGCAAAAAAAGGGGTAATGGGATTTGTGAATTGGAGGAGATGCCATGATTATGTACTGTATAATACACAAGTGATGTTTTGGAACGTATTGTCAATTTAACGAGAAAATGACTGAAAAGTGTTTTGAGGGAGATGGGTTGCATGGAGGGTTGAGTTGCATGAGAGTTCAGTTAAAGGGGGATACAGTTACACGGGGGTTTCGGTTATACAGGGGTTCAGTTACAAGGGGGTTCAGTTGCACGGGGGTTGAGTTAAATGGGGATTAAATGGGGATGGGGATTGGGGATTGAGTACAAGAAAATGTAACTGTGACAAGGTAAACCACAAGCAAACACTACTGAAATATTCCAACTCTTGCATTTCAACGAAAGAAATTCAAAATGAACTTTGAAAAATCAAGAAAATGTAACTGTGACAAGGTAAACCACAACCAAACACTACTGAAATATTCCAACTCTTGCATTTCAACGAAAGAAATTCAAAATGAACTTTGAAAAATCAAGAAAATGTAACTGTGACAAGGTAAACCACAACCAAACACTACTGAAATATTCCAACTCTTGCATTTCAACGAAAGAAATTCAAAATGAACTTTGAAAAATCAAGAAAATGTAACTGTGACAAGGTAAACCACAACCAAACACTACTGAAATATTCCAACTCTTGCATTTCAACGAAAGAAATTCAAAATGAACTTTGAAAAATCAAGAAAATGTAACTGTGACAAGGTAAACCACAACCAAACACTACTGAAATATTCCAACTCTTGCATTTCAACGAAAGAAATTCAAAATGAACTTTGAAAAATCAAGAAAATGTAACTGTGACACTGAAATATTCCAACTCTTGCATTTTAGCGAAAGAAATTCAAAATGAACTTTGAAAAATCAAGAAAATGTAACTGTGACAAGGTAAACCACAACCAAACACTACTGAAATATTCCAACTCTTGCATTTCAACGAAAGAAATTCAAAATGAACTTTGAAAAATCAAGAAAATGTAACTGTGACAAGGTAAACCACAACCAAACACTACTGAAATATTCCAACTCTTGCATTTCAACGAAAGAAATTCAAAATGAACTTTGAAAAATCAAGAAAATGTAACTGTGATAAGGTAAACCAAAACCATCCACTACTTAAATATTCACACACTTTCATTAAAAATAAATAATTAAATATTTAACTTTGTAAAATAAAGAGAATGTATCAGTTACAATTTAAAACATAACCAAACAATAATTAACTATTCCAACTCTTGCATTTCAACTAATAAAATTCAAAATGAACATTGAAAAATAAAGAAAATGTATTTGTGACAATATAAAACACAAACAAACCCTATTGAAATATTCCAACTCTTTCATTTCAACGAAAGAAATTCAAATGAACTTTGAAAAATAAAAAAAGTGTAATTGTGACAAGGTAAATCATAACCAAGCACTACTTAAATATTCCAAATCTTGCATTTCAGCGAAATAAATTCAAAAGAACTTTTAACAATCAGGAAATGTAACTGTGACAAGGTAAACCACAACCAAAAACTACTGAAATATTCCATCTCTTGCATTTCAACTATATAAATTCAAAATGATCTTTGAAAAATCGAGAAAACGTAACTGTGACAGGGTATAGCACAAAAAAACACTACTGAAATATACCAACATTTGCATTTCAGCGAAAGAAATTCAAAATGAACATTGAAAAATCAATAAAATGTAATTGTGACAAGGTAGACCACAGCCAAACACTACTGAAATATTCCAACTCTTGCATTTCAATGAAAGAAATTCAAATGAACTTTGAAAAATCAAGAAAATGTGGTCATTTTCTGACCACATTATATCCATTGGAGGAGAAAATGTAACTGTGACAAGGTAAACCACAACCAAACACTACTGAAATATTCCAACTCTTGCATTTCAACGAAAGAAATTCAAAATGTACTTTGAAAAATCGAGAAAATGTAACTGTGACAAGGTAAACAACAACCAAACACCACTGAAATATTCCAAATCTTGCATTTCAACGACAGAAATTCAAAATGAACTTTGAAAAATCAAGAAAATGTAACTGTGACAAGGTAAACCACAACCAAACACTACTGAAATATTCCAACTCTTGCATTTCAAAGAAATAAATTCAAATTTCACTTTGAAAAATCAAGAAAATGTAACTGTTACAAGGTAAACCATAACCATACAATACTGAAATATTCCAACTCTTGCATTTCAGTGAAAGAAAATCAAAATGAACTTTGAAAAATCAAGAAAATGTAACTGTGACAAGGTAAACCACAACCAAACACTACTGAAATATTCCAACTCTTGCATTTCAGTGAAAGAAATTCAAAATGAACTTTGAAAAATCAAGAAAATGTAACTGTGACAAGGTAAAACTGAGTCTCTCAATCCCCGTAAAGCTCTTTTAAAAGATACAAAAACTACTTATTTAACACAAAAATTTCGTTTTTAATGACAACCAAGTAAAGAAAAACCACACGGAATCAGGCAATTGAGTCTCTCACACCCCATAAAGCTCTTTTAAAAGATACAAAAACTACTTATTTAACACAAAAATTTCGTTTTTAATGACCATCAAGTAAAGAAAAATCACACGGAATTAGGCAACTGAGACTCTCAAACCCTGTAAATCTCTTTTAAAATATACAAAAAATGACAACCAAGTAAAGAAAAAACTACATGGAATCAGGCAACATAGTCTCTCAAACCAATTCAAGCACTATTACAAAAAACAAAATCTAAATATATAAAAAAAAATAATCGTTTTTAATGAAAACAATGTAAAGAAAATCCACGCGGAATTAGGCAACTGAGTCTCTCAATTCCCGTAAAGCTCTTTTAAAAGATACAAAAACTACTTATTTAACACAAAAATTTCATTTTTAATGACCACCAAGTAAAGAAAAACCACACGGAATCAGGCAACTGAGTCTCTCAATCCCCTTAAAGCTCTTTTAAAAGATACAAAAACTACTTATCTAACACAAAAATTTCATTTTTAATGACCACCAAGTAAAGGAAAACCACACGGAATCCGGCAACTGAGTCTCTCAATCCCCGTAAAGCTCTTTTAAAACTGTGACAAGCTAAACCACGACAAAGCACTACTCTCGTGGAACTCAATCCCCATTTAACTCAACCCCCGTGCAACTGACCCCCCTTGGACCTGAGCCCCTGTCTCACCGAACCCCCCGTGTAACGGTATCCCCTTTACCTGAACTCTCATGCAACTCAACCCTCCATTCAACCCATCTCCCTCAAAACACTTTTCAGTCATTTTTTCGTTAAATTGACAATACGCTCCAAAACATCACTTGTGTATTATACAGTACATAATCATGGCATCTCCTCCAATTCACAAATCCCATTACCCCTTTTTTTGCAAAGGTTAATCAAACATCTCCGATTGTAAAAGCATTAAAAACAGAGTCCTTCAAACGGAACTTTGAAAATCAAGAGAATGTAAAAGTTACAAGGTAAACCACGGGCCCTTTGGGAGCCTAGAGAACCTTTGAGGACCGGGGGGGTTCTTTCGGGGTTGGGGTGGGGGGATCGGAGCCCTTTGGGGTTGTGGTAAGGGACCTCACGGCTAAACCACGACAAAGCACTACTCTCGTGGAACTCAATTCCCATTTAACTCAACCCCCGTGCACCTGAACCCCCTTGTAACTGAACCCCTGTATAATCGAAACCCCCGTGTAACTGTACCCCTTTAACTGAACTCTCATGCAACTCAACCCTCCATGCAACCCATCTCCCTCAAAACACTTTTCAGTCATTTGCTCGTTAAATTGACAATACGCTCCAAAACATCACTTGTGTATTATACAGTACATAATCATGGCATCTCCTCCAATTCACAAATCCCATTACCCCTTTTTTTGCAAAGGTTAATCAAACATCTCCGATTGTAAAAGCATTAAAAACAGAGTCCTTCAAACGGAACTCCTTCAAACGGAACTTTGAAAATCAAGAGAATGTAAAAGTTACCTGGTAAACCACGGCTCCTTTGGGAGCCTAGAGAACCTTTGAGGACCGGGGGGGTTCCTTCGGGGTTGGGGTGGAGGGATCGGAGCCCTTTGGGGTTGTGGTAAGGGACCTCACGGCTAAACCACGACAAAGCACTACTCTCGTGGAACTCAATCCCCGTGCAACTGAACCCCCTTGTAACTGAACCCCTGTATGACCAAAAACCCCATGCAACTGTACCCCCTTTAACTGAATCCTCGTGCAACTCAACCCTCCATGCAACCCCTCCCACTCAAAACACTTTTCAGCCATTTCTTTTTAAATTGACAATACATTTCAAACGTTACTTGTGTATTATACAGTACATAATCACGACATCTCCTCCAATTCGCAAATCCCATTACCCTTTTTTTTTGCAAAGGTTAATCAAACATCTCCGATTGTAAAAGCATTAACAACAGAGCGCTAAATAGGGAAATTTGAAAATCCAGATATGGAAAAATTAAGAAGTTAGCACACGGCCCCTGTCGGGGCCGAGAGACTCTTTGAGAACCGGGGAGTTCCGTCGGGGTTGGGGTGGGGGGATTAGGTCTCTGTAGAGTTGCGGGCAAACAATACATGGAGCAACTACAACACAGCACTCATCTCGAGGAACTCAATCCCCATTTAACTCAACCCCCGTGCAACTGAACCCCCTTGTAACTGAACTCCTGTATAACCGAAACCTCCGTGCAACAGTATCCCCTTTAACTGAACTCTCATGCAACTCAACCCTCCATGCAACCCATCTCCCTCAAAACATTTTTCAGTCATTTTCTCGTTAAATTGACAATACGCTCCAAAACATCACTTGTGTATTATACAGTACATAATCATGGCATCTCCTCCAATTCACAAATCATATTACCCCTTTTTTTTGCAAAGGTTAATCAAACATCTCCGATTGTAAAAGCATTAAAAAACAGAGTCCTTCAAACGGAACTTTGAAAATCAAGAGAATGTAAAAGTTACAAGGTAAACCACGGCCCCTTTGGGAGCCTCGATAACCTTTGAGGACCGGGGGGGTTCCTTCGGGGTTGGGGTGGGGGGATCGGAGCCCTTTTGGGGTTGTGGTAAGGGACCTCACGGCTAAACCACGACAAAGCACTACTCTCGTGGAACTCAATTCCCATTTAACTCAACCCCCGTGCAACTGAATCCCCCGTGTAACTGAACCCCTGGATAACCGAAACCCCCCGGGCACCGGTATCCCCGTTAACTGTACCCTCGTGCCACTCACCCCGCCCAGCCACCCCTCCCCCTCAAAACACTTTTCAGCCATTTCTTTTTAAATTGACAATACTTTTCAAACGTTACTTATGTATTATACAGACCACATCGGCGAGGTAAAGGTAGGTCAAGTCACAATGTCATTCTATCGTTACTTTTCAATTAAGCTATTGAATACCTTCTAACCAATTTCTCTTGTAAGCGTCAAATCTATTAAGTATTTGTGCATATTCTTTGTACTGTTGATGCAAGCTCCCCATTCTTTAATTACCCGTGAGGCATTCTTAACCATCGCAATACCTTTACGCAAATATTTTTTCGCAAAAAATTTGCAAAACTCGTAAACTAAAGAAGTAATTACCCTTTTATGTTAGTCCTTCTATTAATTAACCCATTAAACTAAACCTGTCTTATAGCATCACAAAATCTCGCTCCTCTTTAAAAAAATATAATTCCTGTTTCTTTCGTTTTAATTTTTTTAAAAACATTTTTTCCAAGTTTAAAAAAAAAAAAAAAACCAACAAAAAAACTTACAGATGAGTGACCACGGATTTAACCTAAAAAAAACTTGTATATCATGAACTAGAAATCTACTTCAGAAAAACTTGTCCTTAAATTGCGTAAATCTCTTGGTAAAGGTGTAATGCCCTGTAGAACCTGTTTGGTACGGAGGGGCCATAGAAATAGTACCTTGACTACTACTTATGGAAACAATCTTCACTATAAACAGAACAATGAGTTTTTAATTTATAACTTTAAAATAACATTTTAACCTCATAACTCTATTCCCCTCTTGGGAAATATAAACTGAGTCTAAAGTCAAGAACAAAAAAAGGATTCAAAGTCAAATAATTTATCCTATTAAAGTGATCCATGTTGGATTTCATTTAATTGGTTTTCTAACACTGCTAAAAAAAAGAAAACAGAAAAATAATAGCAATAAAACTTATTGGACAATTTGAAACTATCCAAGAATATTTAATTTCGCATGAAATCTTTTTTTTTTAAAGGACTAAACTATTGGGAGGTTAGGCATAGAGAGCTACATTAATTTCCTCTAAATGTTGTGGTCTTCCGTCCGGTGTATCGTTCATTGGCTAGATTGAACTTTTGTTTACGCCATCAGCAGTCTATCCTTGGTTTGGTTATGATTTATTTAGAGAAAGTCTAGCGATTTTTTTTTTTTTTTTTTTTTTTTTTTTTTTTTTTTGTCAAAAATATTTTTTTGTCTCGAACGGCCTGAAGCTAAAAAAAAAAAAGAAGAAGAAATGTCACTGGGCCAAAAATAGCAAAATTTTAAAAAGATGGCTGAGTTTGGGGGCACTTGCTACTAAAAGGGAGCCAATTTTGCCATTGGCTGTAAACTTGTACCTTTAGGTCCATGGTCCCACAAGTTCTGATGTTGTTCCCATTGGAATACGGGAAAAAGAAAAACCCTACAGCTTTCTTGGTTTCTCGGAAAATGAGAACCGAAAAAGGGCCAAAAAACTTATTTTTCTGAATAATTAAAAATTTAGTCACATGTTTATAGTCCATTTGCCCCAATGGCTTGTTAAAGCATGCATCTCCATAAAAAAAGACGGAGATCTCCTCTAGGCTGGTCCAAACTATAGAGTTGAATTCTAAATATTTGGCCTAGAAATACATTTAAGTCTTGTTTTTGAATCTCCATTGGGCAAATTGTTCGATGCCACCCCCCCCCCCCCCCTCAATAGAATTGAGACCTCTTCTACATCTATGCACTTAAATCGATAGTAAGATTTGAGTAATCACTTTTCGAACGATTTAAATTACAATAGTTGTTAATTTTCAGTTTCACGCTCTTTTGAAGACTACGACCGTGCCCTTAAAGAGAATCATCTGACACATGAAGATGCCACAAAGCTCGGACCCGCACCCCTTAGTGTTAAGCTGAAGCGATGGAGAATGGTGAGAAACTGTAATTATATATATATATATATATATATATATATATATATATATATATATATATATATATATATATATATATATATATATATATATATATATATATATTGTTTATTTTATTTAATACCCGTCAAAAAAGGTACAAAAAACGGAGTATCACTAAAAAAGAAAAAACACACAAAAAATAAATTACAACACATTACACATAATCGAACAATTACAAAGACGAGAAACAAAAACTCAGTTATACACTGCACTGCAGGTACGTAAGAAATTTTACTTTTTAAACTTCCAAGTACTGAAGAAACATAAGCAATATGATTGATAACTCCAATTCAACTAACCTAACCTACAGCAAAATACTTGATAACTTCAATTCAAAATCAACGGACTCAATCAGCTAGTCTAAGTATGACAAGAGACGGTAAAAAGACTAAATATGACAAGAGATGTGCAAACAAAAATTAAATGGACAGCGATTTACTGCCTTAGCAAACGGTACCAAGGGTGGGAAGAAACTTTCTCGTTGTACCGTTTCATTTGTTCAATTATAGCTGCCGTCGGGTCCGCAATTTAAAATACTTTAGAAATATGCGAATTTTTTGTCCACGGTGGGAGCCACAACAAGAACTTTGCATACTTAAAAAATGCAGATCTGAGCTTTCTTTTCTCTGGCTTGGGAAAAATTCTCCAAAACGGGCTTAGGTACAGGAAATGGGGAAGGAATGCTGCGTAATAAAGTTGAGCCAAAATTAAATATTTGAAACGGATTTTAGATTAGACTACTCTACTGTAAGCAAAAGCCAGGCGTTTACGGATATGATCAATAAGAAGGGAGCGGTTAGTTTTTAGATCCTTTCCAGTTGGTAAACCAAGGTAAATATTTTCGAGACAGGGGCTAAAGACAGTTCTCCCAGCCTCACAGACGATACCTCTTCTTGGCACCAGCTGAACAGAAGAATATCCGACTTCTGTGGGTTAAATTCAAGGCCAATGCGACTGTAATTTGATTGTAGTGTGGAGAAGGTGGTCGGTTTTAAAATCGGTGTTACGAAATATGCATATATATATATATATATATATATATATATATATATATATATATATATATATATATATATATATATATATATATATATATATATATATATATATACATGTGTGTGTGTGCATGTATGTATACACATATGTATACATGTATATATATATATATATATATATATAAGGTGGGCGGAAAGTAACTCCCTATTTTAAATTACTTATAAATTGTATATAATTTGTTACTGCTTTGTCATATTTTTATGATTAATTCTCTCAAATGGTACAATTTTATTGGTAGTTTTGTTTTTGATTTCTGATAAAACCATAACATGGTTCAGCAGTTAACACTTCAGGAGCGTGCCCAGCCGGCGTCACGATATGAAGTTTGGCAATCTGTCGTACGAGTTCAACGATGGTGGCGGACTATTCATGAACCACGTGCCCAAGTGGAACCAAAAACAATAAGAAACTGTCACGCGAAGCTCATGACCACAGGATCTGTGGTAGATGTTCGCAGAAGTGGACGCCCTTCGACATCCACTACCCAGGAGACAGTGCACGCAGTCCAAGCAATGTTCCAGCGTAGTCCAGGAAAGTCAACTCGCCAGGCAGCTCGGGAAAGTGGACTCACCCGCTACACAGTGCGAACTGTGCTCAAGAAAGAGTTGAACTGGAGTGCGTGGAAGCCGCACTACTGCCAATCACTTTCGGATGAGGACTGTGACATTCGCAAGGAGTTCGGAGAAATCATGCTGGCTTGGCATGAAGAGTGGCCCCATCTCTTCCGCAACATCCTCTGTACTGATGAGACTGTATTTCACGTCGGATGCTTTGTCAACCGTCACAACTGCCACTACTGGGCAGGAGAGGATCCTATGATGACAGTTGAAAAACAGCAAAATCGACCCAAAGTAACGGTGTGGTGTGGTATCACCTCAGATCAGGTTGTGGGCCCATTTCTTCTGCGCAACGCCATGAATGCTGAACGATACCTTGATATGTTGTGTGATAGAGTCTGGCCAGTTGTCATCACATGGGAGAACATCGACGAGTTGATATTTATGCAAGATGGCGCCCCACCACACTTTGCTCTTGTTGTCCGCGAATGGCTGGATGCTCGCTTTCCGGGGCGTTGGTTGGGACGTCGTGGTCCACATGAATGGCCATCCAGGAGCCCGGATTTGACACCCTGTGACTTTTTTCTTTGGGGTTGGGTAAAGGAAGAAGTCTACCGCTCCAAACCAAAGACACTCGAAGAACTGGAGGATCGAATAAAGGGAGTCATGTCCACCATCCCAGCGGAGTTTCTGAGAAAGTCAGTGGATGCCATTCCTGAACGTTTGCAGCAGCTGGTGGAAAGATCTGGGGCACATATTGAATTTTAGAGATAACTTACCATTTATGCCTACCTTGTATGATTAATTTTTTTGAGAATAAATAAATATAATGTACATTGTATTATTAATCAAAATAGGGAGTTACTTTCCGCCCACCCTGTATACATATATATATATATATATATATATATATATATATATATATATATATATATATATATATATATATATATATATATATATATATATATATATATATATATATATATATATATATATATATATATATATATATATATATATATATGTATATATGTATATATATAACAAGTATAGAATATTTTTTTTTGTCATCTATTGACAATTTTAAAACCGGTGTAAGAAATATCATTATTATTTTGAGCATTTTTTATTTACCAAATAAAAAATTAATTTAGGTTATATTTAAAGGACACTTGCACGTAATCTACCATAAGGTATAAGGCCTTAGCATAAGGCTTTTGATTGGAATTGTCTTTAGGCCATTTGTCCAATAATTCCTTGTATATAAATCATGCAGGCAAGAATTGGGAATTTTAGTAAATTAAGTGGAGGTTTTTGGGTAAATTAAGATAAAGTATTGCAAAAAGGCTATACAGCATATGAAACAGTTACTGGAAAACATTTGTATTGTTTACGCTATAATGGAAGATTCAAATTCAGAACGGTATATATCGAAGAGACAGGTGCATTTTTTATCCCAAAAATAATTCCTATTCCCTTCGATGATTAATAACAGCCTCATTCTATTGCTTTCTTTTTCATTGTTAATTAGAAATGTTTTCTACAATAAAAAATAGTTGTATGAACGTAAAAACAGTGCAAAAAACTGGTCAGCTAGGTCTTATTTTTGCTTGAAAGTAGGTTAACAGCAATGTATTTTTCCAAGACAAGAAATTGTTTTCACTGCAAGAAGGCTGTTTTTCCAGTATGTTTTTATAAAAAAAAACTAGTTTTTCAACTGAAAGTATGGAGCAACATTAAAGCTTAAAACGAACAGAAATTATTACGCATGTGGAGGTGTGTTGCTCCCTCCTCAACACCTCGCTCTTTACGCTAAAGTTTTTTTTAGCACTTTTAAAAAAGCTTCTTATTGTCTCAATTAAACGACCTTTGTGTTTCATGAGTCGTTCTTAAAGAATTGAGGCAAAATTTAAACTAACATAAAGAGTAAGGTGTTGAGGAGAGGGAAATTTTCTTCATATACGTAATAATTTCTTTTCATTTTAAGTTTTAATGTTGCTCCTTACTTTCAGTTGGAAAAACTGTTTTTTTATATATATAATTTTTGATCGTTTTTTAAATAATATCAGGAAATCTGGCTACTCCTCCACGGAGAGATCCCCCTCCCCGCGGAAATATCCTCTAGACAATTCAATCAAGGTGAAAACTTACCCCGTACAATTAGCCTTAACATCTCCAAGCGTAAAATTGAGACGGAAAGGAGAAGCAAGACATATAAAAAGAATTTTGTGTAGGAATTATGGCATATTCTCTCACTGTAAAATGTCCCCCTGAAAATTTTACTCCCTAGAAACTTCCCTCCCCATGGACCCCCCCCCCTCTCCAGCCGAAAATGTATGCATACTTCCCATTAACATATACTATGCGTAAGCAATGGGTAATTTTATAACCTAAGGACCTTTCACCCTGGGGCTATGGAGGGTCATGTTATATCCAAAGGCATAGTTATTGGTCCTTTCAACTGTGACGAATAAAATGGCTATGTCAAAATTTTGATGGGATGGTTTTGATGAAAAAAGGGGGTGGGGGAGGGAGAGAGGTCCTAGTTGTCCTCCAATCTTTTTGGTCACTTAAAAATGGCACTAGAACTTTAGTTTCCGTTCAAATGATCCCTCTCCCAATAATATAGGAGCACTGGGTCGATACGATCACCCTTGGGGAAAACAAACCAAAAAAAAACAAAAAACAAGCAAACACGCATCCGTGATTTTTTTTTTCTATGGCAAAATAATAGAAAATTCCACATTTTTGCATATAGTAGGGTGAAACCTCTACAATAAAGCTCTCTGATATGCTGAATTTGACGGTGTGATTTTCATTAAGATTCTTCGATTTTTAAGAGGTGTATTCCCCCTTTTTTGAAAATGACGAAAAACTTACAACTTTTGTTTTTACAATTAGAAATTGATCTCCTCCCTTTGAATATAGCTTCAGCAGCCTAGGCTAGGTCTTTTTCAAGGGACTTAACAGTCTCAACAAACCAGAGGGCGCAGTCTGAAGGGGCTCTCGTCTAAGGAACCAGGAAAATAAGATTTATCACCGCTTGTCTGATATTTCAGCTTAGACTTGACCCACGACAATTTTCCGGAAGTAAAATGAATATATAAGAAATTGACACCATTTGAGTCGTCTTTTTCAGAGCTAAAGTTTACCACTAAGGATACCAACTATGGCTGGGGGATTAAAAACGCTTATAAGCAAATCAAATTTGATTTGAGGGCAAAAGAGGATTATTGGGGTTATTCCTTTCAATGGAAACCTAGAAAAAAGAAAAGATTTTGCAAAGTAAAGACAAAGAAAAGTATAATAGTAGTTAAATAAATAAAAAGGCTCTTTATGTCCAGTAACAGGATTTTAGGTAACAATTTCAGTCTTTACCTGGAATTCTGGGTTTACGTATAAATTCTCTTCCTTCTTGAGCAGTTAACGGCCTTTGAAAAACATAAGGTCTTGGCTCAGGGTGCCCAATGCGTCTTTTTGGTGTAAAGCTTGTCATTATTGACCACCGATTTCTGGTGTTTTTTTTTGGTGATTTTTGTGAAATACTGGTGATTTCTGGTGATTTTCTTGGGGAAAATCTGGTGATTTCTGGTAATTTTCTTGGTGAAAAACTGGTGATTTTTATTTGGTTGTGGTGGAAACCTTGCTGACACCCTCCTCCGCCCTCCGTAATTACGCTTTGAAAAGAATTGGGAGAGGGGTGCTCCTAAATTTAGTATAGAATGGACACCAGTGTGTAACTTATTGTTACCCAAATTGACTGGTCATCGCCATGTGTATTCTTCGTCAATTTCAACTTCTGCTAGGTATATGCCGTGGCTTTTTTATGATTAGGGGGAGGGGAGCACGTAGAATGCTTACCTGAGATGTAATGACAAAATGTGTTGCCTTATATTATTTTGATTTGTTTGCTTCATTAACACCTATGGTAAGTGAACACATACGTGACGTTTATACCAAATCACAACTGCGTCTAGCCACGTGAGGCATACGTTTACGGTCCATATAGCTTATGAACTCAAGACTATAAATTAGATTGGAAAACTTCCTGTTGTGTAATATAAGCTCCATTAAGCACATCTGTAGAAGTTGGTCATGGTGGTGGAAATTCAGAAAAAGATGTTTTTTCGAGAAAATAACATATTTTATATTATTAAATCTCTCGTTCGTGTTAGTCTTAAAACATTTTTGACTATTTTCACAGTTGAGTTATTTTTCCTTTTTTAAGGTAGTTATTAATTTCGGATTCAGTCTTTTCTAATAAATATAAAAACTCTTGAACCTTAGAACTGTTGCACCCAAACTAGCTTTAAACCCCTTTAAGAGCTTTACCACCTCAAGCTGAGCATCCAAACACTAAGTAGTTCTACTATCTGCGATCATTGTGGGAAAATGTCGGCTATATCAGGGCACGGCACGCTTGTCGCAGGTCAGACCACGGAATCAGGATTTTATTTTTAAAAAGGACCAAATTTAGAAGTATATCGGAAAAAGAGACTACATGAAAAAATGCAGTTAATTTGTATGAAGTTATTATTGCACCTGATGGGGCTTTGCTCTTCTGCAGTGATTGGCCAAATGCTTTCTTGGTAGTCTAGCCATTTAAAGACTACGTCAAAGAACGACCGTTGCTACCCGGCCAATTTTTTCAGTAACCATTAAGTTTGAAATTATGAGACAATAATTTTGTCTAATCCAATATAACCGAAACGAGCCTTTAATACGGTCATGTTCATCCCAAAAGAGCAACGAAGATGAAATGACGATGCTGTTATCAAATCGGAGTGTACCTCTGTGAAGCTTTTCCTAACTAAATTTATTATAAATTATTTTAAAATCATTTTTTTTAATAACAAAAGGTTTTTAACCACATAAATTTTCTTTGAAATGAGCCATTGAACAACTCTCGAGGATGTTCCACTGCCTAGCTATCTGAGGAGGGAAAGAAAGATGCCGTATATGCAGAATATCGTGGTTGCAGCCACTTTTCTTGATTTACAAGCCAATACATTCCCCTTGTTGTTCAAGCCAAGGAACAGTAAGTTTCCTAAATAGGGGTTTCGGACAAGGCGGCTCTAATAGTTTAATTTTTGTTTTTATCTGACTGTATTTTTAGGAGCCATGGGCAGGGGCGAATATCCAGTATTTTTATTCGGTGGGGGGGGGGGGAGGGAAAGAGGGGTCCATATCTGGATAGTCAAAGGGCATGAGATGTATAATACTTTTTCTCCACATTATTGGCGGGGGGGGGGCAACTTTCCCCCTTGCCACCTCCAAACCACGCCCCTGGTTATGAGTTATTGTAGGTTTTTTTTTTAGGGATGTGATCGTCTCTTACTAGGCTGCTAGCTACTGCTGCAACCCGGTTAAGGCAAATTTTCTCAGGCTCGTAGCCTTTGATGGGTAACACTAAACTTAATGAAACTTGTATATCTGGAATCGGCATAATATGCATTTTTTTCTCAGAATGCGGGACTGAGCTTAGGCAATGAATAGGTACTATTTGGAAGATGAAGATGGCTTTAAACGATTGTTTGCCTGTTATTTCAAGCAAATTAATGTCCCTGTTTCAATTCTAAATTCTTGGCCAACCTTCTGAAGACCATAGGCGGGCGTGCCTTGTTTGCCTCTCATTCCAGGCAATCTAACGGTCCTGTGTCAATTTTAAATTCTTGGTCAACCTGCCTGGGACTCTAGACAGGCTGGCGTGCCTTTCCAAGTATTTGTCCAATAAGAGATTCATACTTATTCCCGCCATTTACCCGTGCAGCCATTTAAACATTTGCCTTGAAATTACTTGGACTATCTGTCTTGGCTTTTTCTTTCTATGATTAGCCATGTCTTGATGCAACCTACTGCAAAATACTTTGATTTTCAATTCAGATTGTTTCCGAAACTTCAATTCCGTTGATTTTGAATTGAAGTTATCATAGTCCAGGTGCCAAGACCTAAAAATGTAACACCTCCATGACACATCTGTTTCACGCAATCTGACAGCAGTTTCTAGTCATATCAAGCCCGCTGATTACAATTATACCTGGGAATAGGTACCTCTTTAGGGGTGCTTGACCCTTAAAATGACCTGAAATATTAAATAGTACTATCTAGTGAATTTCACTTGCAGCCCAATACATTTTGGTCCTTTTAGCTGCAACTCAACGTAACTGAGCAAAAATGTAAGCAAGTTAGTGATTAAAAAAAAAAAAAAAATGAAAATTGAATAAACTGTCGTAATTAGTTTATTGAAAAATCATTTATAATCGTTATTGGATATAGATCTAGATATAGACTAGATATAGTCTTTCGATTTCAGGGCTAGCACTATTTCGTAAATTTGAAGGTCACAAGTAACTATTGTATGACTCATACTTAGAGCAGCAGAAGTGCACTTAAGCTTCTCCAGGGCAGCTGCAATTACATCTGGATTTGATGGAGGGCTGGGTATGATAGGCAAATAGCCAATTCTTGACACAGGAATGTCTCGACTTCTGTTGCTACCGACCGATTCTTGACACAGGAGTCTTGACTTCTGTTCCGACCGTAACCTAAGGCTTTTAGAGTTAGTACCATTGCTGAGGGATATTTAAATAACAATGATAGATTATGATTATCTTTTTCAGTCTGTCTTTTCATGAAGAGCACCATGCACTTTTGATGGTACTTAGCCTCAAGTCTCACTAATGGAGCATCTTTACACCTCATCCACAATTGAGGTTCCAAATCTTTCAGTCTTTCTACCTGCTTCTGAATTCGTCCTTTCTTGAGTTGTTATCTGCTTTACATTCATTTTCTTTTTTGTGCTGCCTTTTAAGCCACAAAAAAGACAGCACGACTTGTATTCAAAGTTCCCTTCATGTGAGTTACTGTCTCTACACAGTGTTTGCCACCTTTTAGTTGACAAACACTGTGATTGAGTTTGGTTAGAAGACTCCTGATGACTTTTGCAGGAATAGAATTTCTGGCGGCATACTATGTGCCAGAACAAGTCTGTTTTAGAAAAGTTAGGCTTTGTAAAACTTTTTCTCAATGCCCTGTAGCCAAATGTACATGAACAGTTTGATGCCAAGAAGGAAATCACACGTTGAATGTCTGTAACTTTATGTAAAGGAGCACTTTGCATTTCCTGACACAATAGGCATGATTCTGGTTTAAATACTGCATTCTTTGGACTCTGCACCAGCTTCAGGCTTTTTGAAGAAAGTTGATCCATTCTTCTGAAATAAATCCTGTTTCAATACTACTGGAGTAGTTTAAATATTTTCCTGTTAATGATATTGTAAGGTCACAATATATGAAGAGAGAAGAATGTAACAGAAAAAGATATTTTGTAATGCTAGATTCATACATTCTTGCCACTTTTCAGGAAACTAAGCCCCTTTTTTTTACCATGTAGTGCCACTTGACAGAAATCAATTTTTGTTTAAAAAAGAAAAGTTTTGAATAAGATTTTACAGATTTATGAAAAAAGCTCAAAACAGATATGATTATTATAATTGGATAGAGTATTGATTTTTGAATCAAATGGTATGTTTACTTCGTAGGCTGAGTTCCAATACACCTACCATGGTAAGTTACCATAGTAAGCTCACAACCTGCAGAATAACATGGTAACAAGTGACCATAAGGTGACACCACTAGATTAATCTTAAGACAAACATCACAATAAAGAATTAAACAAGATTTCATCAGAATTTGCTTCTCTTGTGGAAGCAAATAAGTGAATCAAACACTTAATCTTGATCTATTCATTCTTGTAACATATGCACTGTAACCCCAATACAATATTCTTGCTTTACAGTAAATCTCTGGTATTACTAAGAAATTGCAAATATTAACCAGAGAAGTGTTTATTATAATATGATTTTACTTTTTTAGGAAAACTATAAGGTAACATTTGCAAGAATATAATTTATGGTAGCACGCTGTGCTGGACCAGGCCTGTTTCAGAGAAATGAAGCTTTTTTTTATAAATTTTTTGCAATGTTCTATAACAAAATATTCAAGAGCAATTTGATGATAAGAAGGAAATAACGCATGAAATGTATATGAATTTATGTAAAGGACCACTTTTAGTTTGCTGACACAATAGGCACTGCCACCACCACTGCCATCTATAGTATATTCAATGCTATTGTGTCTGAGTTTGCATCTTTGCTGGTAACTTGGAAAAAGTTTCTGAATTATTTTAAGGTCTTTTCCTGTTGTTGTTTACCCTCTAAAGATAGATTTTTTGTCAAGTAGTGTTTGTATGACCTTCTCCAATTGTTAGAATAAGCCCTTTTCACTGGGTGTTTTCACCAGCGCCATCTTTTTTCTCGGGTAGATTGGCACGCCATCTATAGTTTCAATTTCCTATAGTGCCATTTTTGATTCCTTATTGTTAAGAAGCGTACTGGGAACGACCAGAAGAGTGGAAGGAACCTCCCGCAAGCGACGTATTGTACCCGCCGGTATTAAGTTACCCGTAAATTGAGGGGAACAGTTGAGGGGGTCCTTACACTTCCCTTGTTCCTAGGTTCTTTCATTTTGTTTGTTTTTATTCAGCGCTCGGCACGTGCACTTGAAATAGACATTTTTGGATAATTATTAACCTGCCCTACGGATAACGACTTGTGCTTGCTGAAGGACTGATTGTGGAATAGTTACGGCACGTCAGCATGACTGACTACAGTTATGTTTATGCGCCGGTATTGAACTTTATAGAAACGGCGTTGCGATATCAAGATAGCGTAACGAAAGATGCAGCCGTGATTACAGCTGTGAAATTTTTTACGAGGGAGATTCTTCGAGAAAACCATGAAAAACTGAACGAGATAGCAGACAGTTTTGGTGAGCAGTATGTGAAAGAATGGCGTAGTCAAGCTTCGAGAGAAACGCTAGCCAGTGATATGTATGATACTGTGAAACTATTGAGCTCTGTAACTGAGTTTAAGACACGGTTCACCATTTGGAAATTATCTTAAGTACCGAAAATTCCACAAGACACTTTTACAACCTTGTGTGTGAAAGTTAACGAATGCACGGATAAGATTGACAGTGTTATGGAACAGTGCAAATCTGTGCTTCCATCCCAGGGTGTTTGGCCACCCTCCCACAGCCTGTGAAAGCTTTACATCGGGTTTTCATCACCAATGTACCCACCACAGAAATTGACTCCTGTTCCAAGCAGAAGCTGTTTATTGAAAGACATGATAGTGATGGAGGTATGTATCATATACAGCAGACCAAGTCCGGTCTGGTTGCTTACATGAAAAGCCTCAATTCGGCAGCTTCACCGCCAACTCCCTGAAGTCCTTCACTGACATAAGTGCTTCTTTTCGTGAGGAAAAGTTCTTTGCGATCGCTAAGTTCGTGCCTCTTGCCACAACAGAAGATGATGTTGTCTCTGTTAATCCCAAGCTAGTCAGTGCCAAGCGGTTTGGACAATCTGAGACAGTCAATCTTACCTTTAGTGACGCCGACTCCCGAAATGCAGCAATCAAATGTGGGTTATTCATTGGTTATACTCACATCAAAGTCTTGCCATTCAGACAAATTCCCAAGCAGTGTTTCAAGTGTCAGTCATTTGATCATCTTGCTAAAGACTGCACCAGTACCATGCGTTGTTCCAGATGTGCTGGTTCCCATGAGAACAGTAGAGAGAGCTCCTGCCGTTCTCAAACAGTGAAATGCGCTTTGTGCCCGGAACCTAATAATGGTCACCCTAGCTTTAGTTTGCAGTGCCCAGCAGTCAGACGAGCAATACAGAAAGCTTATCCTCAAACCCGAAAATGAACGAACTATCTATATTTTGCCGCAATGTTTACGGCCATAATGCTGCCAAACTGGACTATGTCAAGAACTTGTGCATAGCACATAACATTGTTTGCGTTCAAGAACACTTGTTAACTACCGATAACTTTGGGTTTATTCATTCAATTCCTGCTAAATCTGTGCACATTCATGAGGTTAAGCGCTCCAGTGCAAGGGGCCGCGCTAGTGGCGGACTTGCGATATTCGTTGACGACAGTATCGACTGTCGTAAACTTGAGTCGTGCGATTTCTACCTAGCAGTCGAGTTCCCTGGCCCCAGTGCTTTCACGCTGGTCAGTGTCTAACTACCAACTAACATGAACACGGATCTCAGTGAAAAACGGTATGCCGAGGCTTGCGGTCGACTCGGAAGACTGCTCCCTAAACTGGGGAATTCGCGGATTTTAGTCTGCGGTGACTTCCAGTGTGACCCTCTCTTGAAAGGAAAGTTACAAGACGTTCTTATGACATGCATTCCGAGTGAATGTACTCTTTACACTAAAGATCAAAACTTTACGTTCATTCACAACTCAGGAAGCACAAGCAATATTGATCACGTCTTTTCAAACTTCACTATCCCCTCGCCTATACAGGTGGATTCAGAGCATACAGCAAGTGACCATCTCGGTCTCAAGCTCTGTGTTCCTTTTAGTCGCGCAGTGAAACCAAGAAATCGAGGTTACATAGAAAGACGCGAGTGGAAAAAGATTAATATTGATCTGTATCAGTCGACGTGTGACGAAATTTTGGGCAAAAAAAAAGTTCCATTTCAGCTTCTGGTCAATGGGTGTGATGACAAAATTGCACTCAACACATATTGTGCTGAAATCACCCACGCACCAAAAGCTTCTGAGTCTGCATCTTTACCTGGTGCAGTTATTAAGAAAGGTACTAGGAAAAGGGGATGGAGCGACCATCCTTACGTGAATCATGCTAAAAGGAGGTCTAAGATGTGGTATTCAGTGTGGCGCGAATCCGGCAAGCCTAGGTCAGGTACTGTTTTCAATCTCTTTCGTAAAACAAAAAGAGAATACAAAGCATGTGTGGATGAGCTTAAAGTGGAGGAAGCAGAAACTGCTTCGAAAGAGGCTATCCGCGACCCGCAAATTATGTGGAAAAAGTTTTCAAGTAGTAGAGTGCAGCCAAAGCATTGTGCCACAGTACCTGAAGAACAGTGGTTAGAACATTATTCGAAGGTTTTCGGGTCAAAAAATATCCCTTTGGAAAATGAATATGATGAATCGTTAAAATCACGTCTTGGTTCGCTTCTGAAACAGAGAAATTATTTTGTGGTTTCTAAAAATAATGTTTCAAGTGCTGTTAGCCAGTTAAAGGGTAACAAGGCTACCGGTCTTGATAGTGTTAGTGGTAATCATCTACGCAATGGTTCCCGGCTTTTTCTTCAGCATCTGCAACTACTCTTTCAGATGTGTATAGATAGTGCGACCGTGCCTAACTCGTTCTGTACTGGGATTGTTACAAATATCCTCAAGAAAGGAAAAAACGCGAATGAGTGTGGAGGCTCTAGGCCTATTACTGTCTCAAGTACGCTGAGCAAAGTGTTGGAAAGATTGGTTCTTAGCGAAATTGTATCGAAATGTGTTATAGACCACAGACAGTTTGGATTTCGAAAATATCTCAGCTGTGCTTTTGCCCATAGACTTCTAAAGTGTATTCTTGCTAAGGCTGAACTACTCGGGTTGTCCGTGTATGTATGTAGTGTCGATAGTTCTGCTGCATTTGACTCAGTCATCCAGTCTGCTGTTTTCCAGACCTGCTTGATGCTGACGTGAACACCCATATATTAACTATGCTATCCTGTTGGTACTCTAATAGCTATTTAAGAGTAAAACTCGGCCTTGAAAGACTTAGTGCGCCAGTTAAACTAAATAGAGGGCTTCGACAAGGCTCAGTTCTAAGTCCGATATTATTTAACACTTTGACTTCTAAGGTTACACAATAAATCTCTGGTGGGCTTAGCCTTGATCTTTGTGATCTGAGTCTAATAAGCTATGCCGATGATTTACTTATGTTGAGTTTTTCTCTGAGTCTATTGCAGGATAATTTAGATAAGCTTGTATCTGGCTATAGAGCTATTGGTCTGCAAGTTAATGGTAAGAAAACTGTTTTTCTGGTTTTCAACTCAACGAAACGGGATGCACCAGAACCAACTGTTTCAGTAGATAGCGAGATGGACATTTCTCTTGGACAAGTATCTTATTCCAGAGCCTCGTGAAGTTGCGGTACTGCATGAAACCAATGCTAGAAAAGGTGCACTGGAGTACCTTTACGATTTCCTTCTGTTGCACGTCATGTACGAGTTGTTAATGTATATAGTATATATAATCTAATGGATTATTTTTGAAGTAATGTTTTTTTTTTCTCTTACTCCGCCATGTTTTTGTTTTATTGGTGGGCTAAAATAAACTATCTATCTATCGATCTATAATTTTGGTTGAAATACTGTATGCTTTGGACAGTGCATTAGCTTCAGGCTTATTGAAGCTAGTTAATCCATCCTTTTGAAAGAACACCAAAGTTACAATACTGTTAGAGCAGAATAAATCTTTTGTACCTTACCTGATATTGCAAGGATTTACTTTATAAAGAATTTAATTTAGAAATAAAATTAAACAGAAAAATATACTATAAAATGCAATCTTAGATTGTAATAATATAACTGCAGACTCAATTGGATCTACTTTTGATTAGAAGTACATCTGAAATGGTTAGTGTTATGTATAGTTAAAATGATTCAAGCTAATCAAAAGCCTCTAAAGAAATTTTAGACAAATCTAATGGTTAACAATCTACATTCTATGTGGTATAATAGAGATTCTATAGTGCACTGTTGAAACAGTGATGAGCAATCCAAATGCTGATAGTCTTACTTTACTTCCTGTATGTGTGATGCTCCAAATTAAAATATGTGATCAGACCCAAATCATTGATAGAATCAAGACCAAAACAGTATCAAAAGGGTGGAAAATGACTTAAAAATGGAAGGAAACTGTATGATTATTACAATATTGGGTAAAATTATAGATTAAGAGTTTTTAACTATTTGGGTAAGTAGCCTAGTTGAACTAGACAAATAAAACTTGAAGAAACAGATCCAAAGCCTCAACAATGTCATGGGAAGGTTTTTTGAAGTAGCCTACTAGCCCCATCACTTTTTCTCCCCAGAGGACACTGAGGTATAAAGACTATAAGTAATTTTTAATGTTATAAAAGTAATTTAGATTCACATCTCAAAAAAGGCACTAAAAGAGCATTTTGAGCCTTGCTTGATCCTTGATATAACTTCAAATTCTGTAGTCACAATAAAAATTGTGCTTTCAAAACTTAGACACAAATAAATCAATAAGCTAAACAGCCAAAACTAAGGTAGATAATTTCTGTCAAATTTAGCCTACATTGCCTGTCTCTTAAAAAAACTCCCAAGGGTATAGTCTAGCCTATATTACACCCTTAATTCATTCCTGATAATCTCATTTTCCTACCTAACTGCAATTTTACAAGATAGAAAAAAACTCATCTATAGCTCTGCCTATTGTTAAAAAGAAAGGAATTAAGAAAAGAAAAAGGACTGATAATTTCCTATTTAAGAAAAGAAATAGCCTAAGACTGATATACAGGCTTCTGAACCTGATAATAGTTGCTTTCAATGAGATAGCTAAGGAGTAATAATACTTTTTTCTTCGTAATTTAATACTCTATCAAAATATAATGATTATTCCCAATAATAATTTTCTGTAATAAGTTTTAAACTTTATTTGTTTATCATTATTTCTTTTTCTTCTTTAAACTGCACGCGTCGCATAAGCCTTAAACAGATAGCGCTACAAACTTGAAATGTAAACAAAACTCTCGAGATAGTTTTTTCCTAATCTTTCAGGTCATTTCTAAGGGTCAAGAACCCCTTTGAGCTTTCTATTCCCGGGCATTATCGTAAGCAGCGTGTTCGATACGACTAGAAACTGCTTTCGAATTGCGTGAAACAGATGTGTCATGACGACCTGAAAATAAGCATCTTTTTTTCTATTGGCGCCCGTACTATCAAGTATTTTGCAATAGGTTGCATCAAGACATGGCTAGTTGTAGATAGAAAGAGAAAAGCCAAGACAGATAGTCCAAGTAATTGAGAGGCAAATGTTTAAATGGCGGGAGTAAGTATGACTCTCTTATTGGACAAATGATTAATTGATTAAAATGCCTAGATTAATTTGCTTGAAATAACAGGCAGACAATCGAAGCTAAAAACCGAAATTTTCGTACCAATAGATACACCAAAAAAATCAGATGTTTATGTTGATTTCAAATTTATAAGTTTCTTCAAGTTTAGTCTTACCCATCAAATATTACGCGCCTGAGAAAATTTGCCTTATTTTCGAAAAAAGGGGGAAACACCCCCTATAAGTCATTAGAGGTTTCAAGCTCCTATATGCAAAAATAAGGAACTTTGTGTTTCTTGCCAGAAGAAAGATCATGGGTGCGTTTTTATTTGTTATTTTTTTATTTTTTTACTTCTCAGGGGTTATCGTATCGATCAAGAGGTCATAGAATATCGGGAGAGGGGTCATTTAAACGGAAATTGAAAGTTCTAGTGCCCTTTTAAGTGACCCAAAAAAATGGAGGGCAACTAGGTCCCACGCTTATTTATTTCCCAAATTTGTCACTCGATCAAAATTTTGAGATAGCCATTTTGTTCAGCTACTGTGTCTTGAGAATAACTTAATCCCCCACAGTCCCCGGGGGAAGGGCTGCAAGTTATGAATTTTGCCCAATGTTTACATATAGTTTTGGTTTATTAGGAACTATACAGACGTTTTTAGGGGAGATTTATTTCTGGTAGTGGGGGTGGGTGGTTCGGGGGTTACGTGGAAGGATATTTCCATGGAGGAAGTTTTCATGGGGGAAAGGACATTGCTATGAAGGGAGTGCCGAATTTCCCAGTATTATTTAAAAAAAAACGATCAGAAATTAAATAAAAAAGTTTTCGACTGAAGATTTTTCAACATTAAAAATTAAAACGGACAGAAACAATTACATATATGATTGAGTTCGTACCCTAGTTAATACATTGCTCTTTACGCTAAATTTTTCTTAGTAATTTCATAAAAGTTATTTACTCTAATTAACGGTCTTTGTGATTAAGAGGTCATTCTTAAAGAATCGGGTAAAAATTTGAACTTTAGCGTAAAGAGCGAGGTATACGTAATAGAAATATACGAATATAGAAGTTCGTTACGTAAGTGAAGTCGTAAGTTACGTATATTTATTACTAATAAAAACGTTCGTAAATAAAATTAAACAACTTTAGAGAAAGCCATTTAGCCAAAATAAAGTAAAATTAATATGGAATTTTTTTTTAATTATTTATATACGGTGAGCCAAAATCAAAAGCTGCATTAATTCAAAAAAGGTCAGAAATTAAATATAAAAAAATCAGGTTTTTTAACTGAAAGTGAGGAGCGGCATTAAAACTTAAAGGAACAGAAATTATTCCGTATATGAAAGGGGCTATTCCCTCCTCGACGCCTCGCTTTTTACGCTAAAATTTGACTCTGTCTCACAACTTTATTTTTAAAAACAATACAAAACTTTAGCGTAAAGAGTGGGGCGTTGAGGAGGGGATAGCCCCTTTCATATGCGGAATAATGTCTGTTCGTTTTAAGTTTTAATGCCGCTCCTTACTTTCAGATAAAAAACTTTTTTTTTTTTTATTATTTAATTCCATTCAAGGACGAACTCAAAGAGTATGGGTAACTTATAAGAGTTGGAATTGGCGCTAGTGTCGGCAAAAAAAAACTATCAACGTCATCTAGCATTTGGCGACACTTGGTATTTTAATAATACTTGGCATAGTAATAATAAGAACACTTACTTTATTACTGCTACTACTAATAACTCACCACAGCACCAGGCCGCCTGAGGCCAACACAGCTACGCACGCTCCTCCTCCATCCCAATCTACTGAAAGCTTCCCCTTTTACATCCTCTCAGGAAGTTGCCATTTTCTTTAAATCTTTCTTTATGACATTCTCCTACCCCAACCGCGGACGACTTGCTTTCCGTCTAGCCCTAGACGGTTGGCCGGAAAGGACTATCTTCGGCTATCTGTCTTCCTTCATCCGCACAACGTGCCCTAGCCATCTCAACCTTTCTTTCATTACAGCCCTAGAAAGCGGGATTGAACCACATTTTTTGTACAATATATTGTTTGAAATACGGTCAGTCAGCCGTGTACCAAGAATAATCCGTAGGCAATTACTCTGGAAAACATCTATCAAAACCTTCATCCGTTTTTTGGAGCGCACATGCTTCAGAGCCATATTTGACCACTGTCATCACTGTGGCTTCTAATGTTCTAATCTTGGTTTGCAGACTTATCTTCCTATTCTTGCAAACTTTTTTTTAACCCTGAAAAAACACCCTGAGCCTTGGCTATTCTACTTTTAAAATCTTCACTGCTCCCACCGTCTGAACTAATAATACTACCTAGGTAAATGAAGCTGCCCACCTGATCAATCTTTTCGTTACCCAACGTCACCTTTTTATCTTCACTTATTCCTAGTCTTAGTGACTTAGTCTTCTTAACATTAATTTTCACCGTATTCTAGCAACCTGAACTCGCAAAACCTCTAAAATTTCATTCATTTTGCTCATATTTTCATCTAGGATGCTTAAATCATCAGCATAATCTAAGTCCAGGAGATTTTTTCTCCCTATTTGATTGCATGGCCTCCCATTGCCTTTCCTCTGCTTCTTAAGACGAAGTCTATCAAAATGATCCATATAAAGAGGAATAGAACACAACCCTGCTTAACTCGGGATTTAATACAAAACCAACTGCTAACCTCACTTCCTACCTTAACCACAGCAGTGTTAATCTCGTACATCGCACTAATCACTTTAATGTATTTGTCTGGTATACCATACAAGGATAAGACCTTTTATAAAGCTCTTCTATCAACAGAATCAAACGCTTGCTCATAATCTATAAAACTGAGGACCAAAGGTGTTTGACAACTCAGGTTCTTCTCAAATATGAACCTAAGAGTGAAAATTTGGTCGACACATCCTCTGCCTTTCCTAAAACCGCACTGTTCTTCTCTTTAAACTTTGTCTACAGCATCTCTCATTCTAAAAAGTATCAAATTACTAAGTAATTTGCTACCTACAGAGGCCAGACTAATGACTCGATAATTACCACACTCACTCTTATCCTTTTTTATACAGTGATTTAATTAAGGGTTTCCTAAAATCGTTAGGTACTTCCCCTTTTTCAAAAATCATATTCATAATCTTCAGTAAAGTATTTATAACCTCATAGCCACCATATTTAAGAAACTCATTTACCACACTATCAGCACCTGGAGCCTTATATTTTTTTAATCCTTTTAGTACTGTCGCTAATTCTTCGTCAAAAAGCAAATCTTCCTTCCCCTCCAAGGTATCACAAATGTTTTCATTTTCCTCTACATCTTTTCCTGCACCTCTGTCTCGGTTTAGGACATTCTCAAAATGTTCTGACCCTCTCTCTTTAACTCTTTCCTTATCACTAACTGTGGTCCCGTTCCTATCTTTAAGAGGGACAAGTCCTGATTAAATACTCCCTCTTAATTTATTAACATGCCAGTACAATATTTTACTTTTATAACTTTAATAAATATTTTTTATAACAACATTTTTACTTTTATGACTTTAGTAAATCAAATAATATTAACATTTTGATTACTAAACATCAGTATGTGTATGTAAAACTGACAATGCAAATTTATTTGTATTTTTTTCAGCAAAGTGTAAATTATATTCTGGCCTTGGGAAGGCATATGGGTTTTGAGCCCTACTCATGTTAATCTCTGCTCGTTTTGAGTTTGACTCGATTATTTATTGTAATTTCTTTTCGTTTTAGGTTTCGTTTATTTATCTATGCTCATTTGTGGTATTTTTACGCTTGATAGATTATTTTATTCTATTTTTGCTCATTATTGGTCTATTGGAGCTCTTTACTTTTCTTTGACAAACTTGTTTTATGGAAAAAGTTTTTTTAATTAATTTCTGTTTATTTTATATTAACATAGCATTTTCAGAGAAATCTAAAATAATAGTTTAAGTATTTTCGTTTTCCATTAAACTTTATAGTTAGGCCTACTATTTGTATGCTGGATAAAATTTTTCATCAGTTTTTTAACAACATATACCCTTCTAAAAATCTGGATATAAATATTAGGGTTTAATTTAGTTTCATACCTCCTCTAGTTGACTTGAAATGGAAAATTTGATACCATTCGCAAAAAAATCTGTTAACTTTCTTTGATACCTTGGATACACTTACGCTATTTTGATTTGGTTAAATTTTAAGAGCAGAAGTAGTCCCGAAAGTTTGAACTTAATACCCTCAGTCTTCTTGGGATACTGCTGAGATGCCTTATTGGGAATTGGCATTAACACAGTGCATTTTGATTTAATCTTAAGGCAACATGTAGTTTTTAAACATCTTAATCTTAAGGCCTTTCGATTTCCAATCGAATGAACCCTTTTTGAAACGACAACGTTTACTATAAACACTTTATATGCCCCCAGGACATAAATTACAACCCTTACCCTAAGGGCTGTTAGGGTGGTTGTCATCCTCTAAGACCTAATTTCCAGAACTTTCAACTACGTTAAACACACAATTTTGATTTGATGTGCTTGGGGAAATGATGGGCGTGAGAGGGGCGGTAGTCACTCTCCAATGACTTTCAACTATTAAAAATGGACCTAGCCCTTTAAATTTCCAATCATATGAGCTCTTTTGAAGTTTCTACAACAACACTTTCAATAAAAAACTTATATGCCCCAGGGTATAACTTACAACCCTCGCCCTGAGGGCTGGGGGTGTCATTTTCAAAGACTTAATTTCCAGAACTTGCTACTACGTTGAACAATATGGCTATCTGAAAATTTTGATTGGATGTGTTTGGAGGAACGGTGGGCGTGAGAGGGAGTTAGTTACCCTCTACTCCCTTTCGACTATTAAAAAGGGCACTAGCCCTCTCAATTTCCAATTGAATGAGCCCCCTTTTGAAGTTTTACGACAACTCTATCTAAAAAAAACTTATATACCCCTTGGCATAACCTACAACCTTTGCCCTTCGGGCTCTGGGGGGTTTGTCATCCTTAAATACATAATTTCCGGAACTTTCAACTACGTTCAACAAAACAGCTATCTCTAAACTTTGATTGAATGTTTTTAGGGAAATGGTGGGCGTAAGAGGGGGGTTAATTACTCTCCACTCACTTTCGACTATTAAAAAGGGCAATTTCAATTTCCAATCAAATGAGCCCTTTTTGAAATTTCTACAACAACTTTCTATATAAACTTTATGTGCCCCCAGGGCATAACTTCAACCCTTGCACTGAGGACTCTGAGGGGGTTATCATCCTAAAAGACCTAGTTTTAAGAACTTTCAACTACGTTGAACAAAATGGATATCTCAATATTTTGATTAGATGTGTTTGGAAAAATGGTGAGAGGGGCGTTAGTCGCTCTTCAATCACTTTCAATTATTAAAAAGGGCACTAGCCCTTTCAATTTCCAATTGAATGAGCCCTTTTGAAGTTTCTACGACAACGCTTTCAATAAAAACCTTATATGCCCCAGGGCATAACTTACAACGCTTGCCGCGGGGGCTGGGGGAGGGGTTCTCATCCTTAAATACCTAATTTCCAGAACTTTCAACTACGTTGAATAAAACGGCTATCTAAAAATTTTGATTGGATGTGTTTGAGGAAAAGGTGGGCGTTAGAAAGGGGTTAGTTGCCGTCAAATCACTTTCGACTATAAGACTGGGCATTAGCCCTTTGAGTTTCCGATAGAATGAGCCCTTTTTCAAGTATCTATAACGAAGATTTCAATAGAAACCTTATAAGCATCCAGGGCATAACTTATAACCCTTGCCCTGAAGACTGTGGGGGAGTGTCTCATGAAAAACATCATTGCTATCCAGGGATCAGCTACACCGAACAAAATGGCTGCCTAAAAATTTTGATGAGATGTGTTTTGGGGTAAAGTGCGCGCGTATTGGGTGTTAGTCGTCTACTGAACACTACCAACTATTGAAAAGAACGATAGATACGTTAAAGTCTAGTTAAACAGACCTATTCTAATGATATAATGACAACTGCTTAGACACGAAGTGCCCTGCTCTAAAGGAAAAAAATAATAAACAATACTTTGTGCCAACATCGTTCTTATATGCCCCCAGGGCATAACTTAAAACCCTTGCCCAGAAGGTTGTGGGAAAGTTTCCTCCTCAAAATCATAATTTTCTATCTGGAAATCAACTACGCTGAACAAAATGGCTATCTCGTAATTTTGATTGGATGTGTTTGGGGGAATGATGGGCGGGGGGGGGGGGCTGGCTAGTTGCCCTCCAGTCACTTTCGACTATTAAAAAGAGCACTAGCCACTCCAAGTTCCAATCGAATGAGCCCTTTTCGAAGTTCCTACGACAACTCCTTCGATGCGAAGTGCCCTAGTATGGAAAAAAAATAATACATTGTGCCAACATCGTTCTTTACTTAGGCAGCGCAATCGCGCTGCCTGTGATATCAATAACAATACTCCTATATACCATAGGATCTTGTATTGATCGTGCCAGTCTTCGGTTTACTATAACATAACTAATAAGGTTAGCTGTCTTACCATCACGTAAATACCATGTTAACTTATGGACTATTTTATGACCAAACACCGTATTGGTTATAACTAGATTGTTAAAACTAAAATTGTCCAAGTCCGTAGCCATTACTGTTTTCTTTTCCTACACCACATTTACCCAGGCCAGGATACCATCTATCTCTATTTCTACCGACCTGGGCGTTAAAATCTCCTAGTAAAAGCATCATATTTCTGCCTGGGACCCTGTCTATTTGCTCCTGTAACTGTAAGTAAAATTCATCTAAGTCACTAGTATCTTCGTCAGCCGTTTCTACATGGGTATATACTGCTATAACTGATACACTGAACTTTTTAGTCATAAAATGAGCAATTAGTAGGCTATTCTATTATTAATACCTTCCCAGCCTAAACAAGAATTAGCAGCTTCCTTATTCATCATGAGCCCTACTCCATGTCTATGTACCCCATCCTTCGTGCCTGAGTAAACAAATTCTATATCACCTAATTTCATGCTTCCTACCCCTGGGATATGAGTTTCTGAAACTCATAATACGTCCAGTTCGAATCGTCTGAATTCGTCAGTGAAAATGTTCATAGCCTACGAATAATGCGATAGTCATTTTTTAACGTCGTAGCATTCCAAGTTCCAATGTTCATGTTTATTAGATTATTGAAATTATTTTGGCCTGAGGAGAAGCAAAGATCCCAGATACCAGTGCAGGACGGGGATCACATATCTTCTCCAGTCTACACCGGTGCGCTTAAGCCGGCTTAGAACTGGACAGCAAGAAGACCCTGGGACCTCCAGTATGAATGGAGGCTTTGTGCAATCCTTGGCCCATCTTGGTCACAACATGGTTTTCAACACTGGCGATGCTCTTCCATCAACAAGAGTCGAAATCCTGCACAGACAGTCTCAAGCCTATTACCTCCGACTGATTATATATTTATACCTACAAATATTATGCTTCTACGGGGAGACAGCCCATAGTAGATAAATTAGCTAGGGAGAGGTTTTTCAGCCCAAAAACGATCGTCAAAACAGACCAAACGCAGAAAAATTATCCATTAATCAGAATACCTTGCGAATGCTTTGTCGTTTACAAGGCTATACTTCTTCGAGGGGCGCCACTTGTCAAGTGGGGATAGAGTTGACCGCAAGGTCCCCAGTCTTGCAGGTACTCTGAAAGGGTCAATGCAGCTCTTTGTAGAGGCCGTTGTCCATAGATCTGGATCTTACGACCTGCCGCAGTTGTCCTCCTATAAGGGATCCTCCCAGAACGGTGTTCTGCTTCACCTTGCAATTTAACCCATTACTGGGAGGCTTGTAACTCACGGGACTTCTGTACACGCCGATGTGCCCTCTTGAGTGTACATTTGAAGGGTCTTCTTCCTCCTCCACCTGTATTTATGGCCCCGGGCGAGGGTGCCCTAGTTTCTATTATGGACCCCCCCCCAGACAATTGGTAAAATTTGAGTAGTAATAAGTATCTGATCTCAGTTCCTGACAGAAAAATGATAACAGAGCTTGAAAAAATGCCAAGTGCCGTCAGACGCTTGATGGTGTTGATGTTTTTTTTGTTTTTTTGTCGACACTAGGCCCAGTTTCCAATCTTACAAGTTACCCATACTTTTTGGACGAATTGCTATTTTTGCTCCATATGAATATCCACTAAAGCACAATGTTTGGCAACATGTCATCCTTCATCTAGAAGACTTGAATTGGGTTCTTAACCTTTCTTTCATTATAAACCTTAGAAATTGAGATTGAAACATTTCTTCGTAAAACTTTTTTTATGTACAGTCAGTCAAACGAGTTTTTAAAACTATTCTTAGACAATTCTTCTGTAAATCTCTGTAAATCCTCTCTAAATCCCTGTAAATCCGTTTAGTAAATCCCCACCCTTTTAAAGTGCCTGTCTTCCACCGCTCAGTGAAACAGTTTTTCAGATGATTTTAGCTAGAAATGGGATGCCAGATTCTTCGCCAAAATCTGGAACTTATTCCGAAATACAAAAGTGATACAAAAGATAGGTTTCGTTCTGAACGTTTTTGATGCTTTTAAGTAAGGTTTGGTATTCAAGATTGATAAGTTGTATCGATCGAGGATTAATTTTAGTTCAATTGACAGCAGTCTTTTATTTAATCATGTGTAGTTTTGACAAATATTGCTGAAAGTGTTTTCAAAAATCAATTTTCTACTCTGGTCTTTTTTTTCAGCAGAAAATGAAATTATATAGTGACTTACCTGGAAGAGCTGAAGGTCTTAGAAATAAATTCGACTTGGCAAAACGAGGATGGACTGATGATGAATTAAAAAATTCTTCCAGAAAATGACAATATAGTGTGATAATTTTCGAAAAAAAATATGTTTGAAAAACAACTTGAATTTGCTTATGATTCTTGTGATATCGTGAAAGAAGAGGGATTGGGCAAGAAAAGGAAAATTGTGAGAGTTTGCTATTTGAAGTGTATGCCTTTGCACTTTTTGCTTTTGATTTTTGCTGCCGAGAAGGAAGTCTCAGATCATGTTTTGTTTTCCCAAAGATGTAACTAGGGTATTGTTCACTTACTTTTCGTCAAGTTTGATCAATATTGCTCAGTCCACATTCTGGTAGCTGTTCTGATGGTAAGAATTTAGCGGCCCCTATAAAGTCTCATTTTCAAACACTTTATTTAAGTTGGCCTCTGTAGATAAAAGAAGTGTAAGCAGCAGGTCTTGTAGTAAGAATTTCACATACTTTCTGTGGTCTGATGGAGCTGAAATTTTGCGTGCGCATTGATATTGAACTGAAATATATCTTAGTGGGCCCGTGACCTACTCGCCGAGCTCACACAGCTGCCTTTAGATCAATACCGAAATTATGTTTGAAAATCTAACTCCCGCTTTGTACATTGTTTAGTTTTAGCACATTTGTAATATTAAGTTTTTTATTATTATTATTTATTTTATTATTGAAGAACATTACGATTTTGTTCACAACTCTTGTAATACAGTGTAGAAGACAGTGTAATATATATATATATATATATATATATATATATATATATATATATATATATATATATATATATATATATATATATATATATATATATATATATATATATATATATATATATAATTTAAGCTTTCAAAAGGTGCTTACGCTTTAAACCATTTGACTTGTTGAAACTAGAGGAGTAAAATCTAGTTGATGTCGAGGGGTGACTAAGTAAAATCAGGAAGACATAAAATTATGTAAGTTCGAAAATCTGAAAGGAGTCTGGATTTACGGGAGCAACCATTATTAGAAAATGAGTTTCAAACATCAGATAGAGGAGCTATTTAATCTGCTATTCATTTATTAATGGTTAAAGTTTTTATTTAGGTTTAAATGCACGAAGGAATTTCCTAAGTTGAGTTTAAAAAATAAATACAACTAATTATAATTGCCTTATGTGAAATTCAAATGGAATTCCTCGTGAAGATGAAGGTGCTATTCCTTTTCGGAAATTCTCCTTATTTTGTAATTTTAAAATATGATCTCAAGCCCAAAGGGAGGAGCTCCCCAAAAATAATACAATGCATTACCAGGAGACCAGGTGACCATCATCAATACTAAATTTTGCTTTTATTTCCATCATTTCCTCTATGAAATTAAAGATAAAAATCAAAATTCGGAACTTATTATATTTTTATTGAATTGATTGCGTTTAAAAGTAGGTCATAATTTTGTTGTCGTGTATAATGGTCGTATGTGACATATTCGTACTTTTGAAACAACTGTAATACCCCTTTGCTAAGCTATTCTAAAACTGAGGATCAACAGGGTAATGTAGGTCAATAAGATCAAAGTATAATTGAATGTTGCTCTGCTAATCTTCCTTTTGAGAATAGGTTAGCAAATGGTGTTTTGGAAATTCTCTCTAGGGTGAAAATATCAGATATAATCTTTAGGCGTTGTAGCAATGGTAAACTGATAATTATGAAAGCTTCTACTTGATAAGTATTATCATAGAAGTGTGTTGAACCCAAAGTTGGGATGTTTTATTTCGTGCGACTTGCAGACGGTTGATGCAAAAGTGTGTTACACCTCCTGTAAATGTGCCTAGGCCAATTTGAAACTTTTTTTTACTAATTTCAGATGCTCATTGTGCAACTATCACGACTCCATTCTTTCTTTATTCATGCCTTATGTTGATGTATCCTCTTTTGTTTACCTTCATCCGTATGTTTCACTGTATACAGTACTCTCCCTTCCCATCTCGTCTGATAATATTTTTTATGCACAATCATCATTGGAATTACTCTTCCATGCGTGCTTTGTTCTAATTAAATAAAAAAAAACAAGTTTTTAAACTGAAAGTAAGGAGCAACATTAAAACTTAAAACGAACAGAAATTATTCCGTATATGAAAGGGGCTGTCCGCTCCTCAACGTCTCGCTCTTTAAGCTAAAGTTTTTTATTGTTTTAAAAAATAAAGTTGTGATAAATAGTAAAAAATTATCGTAAAAAGCGATGCGGTGAGTCGGGGACAGCCCCTATCATATAAGGAATAATTTATGTTAGTTTTAAGTTTTAATGTCGCTCCTTACTTTCAGTTTAAAAAACTTGTTTTTTTTTTATTTAATTTCTGATAATTTTTTAGTTAATGCAGCTCTTATTTTGGCTCACCGTCATTGAATGAGTAAACAAAATTTGCATAAAAATTTTACTTTTCTTTTGCTAAATGGCTGTCTCTAAATTTGGTTCTGACGTAATTTACAAATTAACTTACGTAACGAACTTCTATATTCTTCGTATATTTTGCTTCTGGCAAAAAATACAGAGCTGCATATTTTTACAGATATGAGCTTGAAACCTACGTTCTTGGGTTTTATGATACACTGAATTTGATGGTGTTAATTTCAATAAAATTCTTACACTTTTAGTGGATGTTTCCACCCTCCTTAAAAAATCAGGTCAATTTTCTCAGGCTGGTAGCCTTTGATGAGTAATATTAAACTTAATAAAATTCATATATTTAGAATCAGCATTATAATCCCATTCTTTTGATATATTTATTGACATCAAAGTTCCGTTTTTAAAAGTTTCGATTACTATTGAGGCGTATCGCTTGTTTTTTTTATTGTTTTTTTTTTTACGTATATGTTATTACGTATATGATGGGGTTCTCCCCTTAGTCAATACCACGCTCTTTACGTTAAAAGTTAAAAAAAATTTTAATTCACAAACCCCTGAATCACAAAGGCCGTTTAATTTTTTATTGTTTTTTTTACGTATATGTTATTACGTATATGATGGGGTTCTCCCCTTAGTCAATGCCACGCTCTTTACGTTAAAAGTTAAAAAAAAATTTAATTCACAAACCCCTGAATCACAAAGGCCGTTTAATTGGGGTTCTCCCCTTAGTCAATACCACGCTCTTTACGTTAAAAGTTAAAAAAAAATTAATTCACAAACCCCTGAATCACAACGGCCGTTTAATTAGAATAGATAGCTCTTTTGAAAGTACTAAAAAAAACTGTAGCGTAAAGAGCGATGTATTGACTTGGGGGAGAACCCCCTCGTATACGTAATAATTTCTGTTCATTTTAAGTTCTAATGTTGCTTCTTACTTTCAGTTGAAAAAACTTGTTTTTTTTAATTTAATTTCTTATCGTTTTTTAAATAATGCTTGGAAATGTCCGAAATGTTGGAAACGGCGCCCCCTTCATAGAAATGTCCCTTACCCCAAAGAAACATCCTCCACGGAAAGATTCTCCCGAGTAACCCCCTCCTCCAGCCCCCCCCCACCAGAAAAATTTTTTTTCCTGAAAATGTCTGTATACTTCCCAATAACCAATACAATATGTAAGCAATGGGCAAAGTTCATAACTTGCAGCCCTTCCCCTGGGAACTGTGGGGGATTAAGTCATCGTAAAAGACATATTTATTAGATTTTCGACTATGCTGAACAAAATGGCTATCTCAAAATTTTAATTGGGTGACTTTGAGAAAAAAATGAGCGTTGGAGGGGGCCTAGTTGCCCCCCATTTTTTTGATCACTTAAAAAGGGCACTAGAACTTTTAATTTCCGTTCCAATGAGCCCTCTTACGATATTCTAGGACCACTGGGTCAATACGATTACCCCTGGGAAAAAAAAAAACACAAATAAACACGCACCCGTGATCTTTCTTCTGGCAAAAAATGTAAAATTCCACATTTTTGTAGATAGGAGCTTGAAACCTCTGCAGTAGGGTTCTCTCATACGCTGAATATGATTGCGTGAATTTCATTAAGGTTCTATAACTTTTAGGGGGTCTTTCCCCTTATTTTCGAAAATCAGCCAAATTTTCTCAGGCGCGTAACTTTTGATGGGTAGGATTAAACTTGATGAAACTTATATATTTGAAATCAAAATTAAAATTCGATTCTTTTGATGTATCTATTGGTATCAAAATTCCGTTTTTTAGAGTTTCGGTAACCATTGAGCCGGGTCGCTCCTTACTTTTACAGTTCGTTACCACGAACTGTTTGATAGCAAGAGGAAAAAGAGTTGTTTCTTCAACTGTATGCTGTATATGTTGAGCATAGAATGAAAATATCTATGATTCTGAAATTCCTTTCAGAGAGCTGGTGAAACGAGCCTAGGACGCTTAATAGATATTTCTGCGGTAATCTGTCTTCCATCTATGTTTTTCTCAGTGTCCCGCCCACTCTTTAGCCAAAAAAAAAATTACTGTCGTGGATGTTTTCTATCTATATCCTGTCCCCACCTTTATTTGTTCTTTCATTATATTATGAGAAGGGATGTTTTTTATTTATGACCTTATTTACAAGGTTATTTACAAGGTCACTTTGTTGAGCCTCCTTGCCATTGATTTTTTCTTAGTTATTTTAATTTTTAGTTATTTTTTATTATTATTTTTTTAGTTTATTTTACTTATTTTTTCTTAGTTATTAGTTATTTTGTGATTTCAACTCATGTACTTAATTCTTATATGTCGCCAAGCTTGTCAATAAATTATTTTGTATCATTAGACTGTTTGGAGTATCGACCTTAGTAAGTTAGATTGTTTTGTTAGATATATTATGAGAAGGAATATTTTTTATTTATGACCTTACTTACAAGGTTATTTACAAGGTCACTTTGTTGAGCCTCCTTGCCATTGTTTTTTTTCTTAGTTATTTTATTTTTTAGTTATTATTTATTATTTATTCTATTTACTTTTATTATTTTTTTTGTTTATTTTACTTATTTTTTCTTAGTTATTAGTTATTTTGTGATTTCAACTCATTTACTTAATTCTTATATGTCTCCAAGCTTGTCAATAAATTATTTTGTATCATTAAACTATTGTAATATATGTGTGTTTATTTGAGATACTGTATCAGGGAAGGATGTTTGGAGTATCGACCTTAACAAGTTAGATTGTTGCTAGACTTGGCTGTAGCCAGGTTTCCTTTGATTTGACGAGACTCATCAGTCTTATGGGACCAATCCAACCGAATTTTGGGATTGAGCTACTTTTACTAATATTTTACCACAATAGAATTTTTTTTTTAAATCAATAAACCAAATTCATTTTTACTGGCACAACAGTTGAAACTCAATAGTCTTATCTAACCTGACAGTTCTGCTTCATACAATTATCCACGTTCCTTGATATTTCTCTTTTATAATTAAAAAAATTTAAACTAGCGTATTTTGGTCGAGTTTTTGGTTGTCAGGCAGAAACCAACAAGACAGTTATGTCGTGTTGACTAGGGGAACTAGAAAAAAATAACCTGGTTACATTTTTGACCAGACATTAGGATTTTTTTGTAATAAAACTAAATCTTAAAAAATGGTTCCGCTAAAACTATAAATCCTGAAAGTTTTGTTTACTTGCTTGATTCAGCATGATAAAATCTATTTGAAAAACTTATTTTGACTCTTGAAAAAGAAAAAAAAATTTAATTCGTTGGCTAGTCACGAGGGATAATTAGAATGAAAATATTGAATTTTAAAGGGCAATTGCTGGGCAATTATGGAAGTCTGCTGTAAAAAACACACCATACATGAAATATATTGGGAGAAAAAAAGCTTGCCTTTTGTTTAAGTATATAATCTTCAGTAATTTGAAGTAGGCTTTTATTACCTTTTTACCAAGAGTAAGAATTTTGTGTTTTTCAGGACTATTTCGCTTTATATATATATATATATATATATATATATATATATATATATATATATATATATATATATATATATATATATATATATATATATATATATATATATATATATATATATATATATATATATATATATATATATATATATATATATATATATATATATATATATATATATATATATATATATATATATATATATATATATATATATATATATATATATATATATATATATATATATATATATATATATATATATATATATATATATATATATATATATATATATATATATATATATATATATATATATATATATATATATATTGATAACTGATTCGCATAACTATGGAACTGGACATATATGGGATTTGAAAAGTGTGGATTTCACCAAATATTTTTTACATTTTATCCTTCCGGCACTCTGCATTAAAGCGCCATTTCTAGTTCGTCATCTTTTTCACACAATAAAGACAAAAAAAGGTGGTACGCGTACCCCCATGATTACGTAGATCTGTGTGGGAGAAGGGGATTTACGCAAAAAATAACAGTAATGGTGGAATCAATATATTGACAGGGTTGCGCCGGAGGTTACGTTCGTAACTTTATTATTTTTATAATTAATTCATATTGTTATTTAAATAACTGTAAGTAAAAAAAAAGTCTCACCATGTCTCGACTTTTTTATCATGGTTGCATCGGTAGCTGCAATCTTATAAAGAAGGAACCAACGCCAAAAGTAACCAAAATGAAAATGAAACGCGTTTAAATAAAAAACAAATAACTTGCTAGTGAAAAAGAATTGCAATTCGTAGCTGATTCAGAAATGGTAACTATTATCTAGATCTCGAACAGTTCTATTAATTTTTTCAAGGTACTCTGACAAGATTGAGTCCATGATAAAGAAATTACAATTTTGGAAATCCTTCCTTATTAAAAACCAGAATGAAGTTTTTGGCATACTTCACAGTTTACTGATGGAGAACAATCTCGAACTATTAGAGGAAATGAATAGTTCTACCAAAATGAAATGCTACCATATCACACTGAAAAATACTTGAAATGTCATTCAGGAAATGTTTTCCGGAGCAGAACAGTTAAGAGAACTGAACTTCAAATCCGTTTGATCAAACAGTTTTTGGGCAAGCAACCGACTTTTAAACTTGAGATAAAGAGGCATTAATTGAAGTTACAACAGATTTTTCTCAGCGTTCTGAGTTTATACATGCAAATCTTACTCAGTTCTGGGCATGAACAAGGAAAGAATATCAAAGCTTCGGTGACAAAGCTAAGAAGTGTCTCTTGCCGTTAAAATGTTCAGTGCTCATTGAGAAGGGATTTTCATCCTATGCATTTATCAAGAACAAACATGGAAATAAACTTGATGCAGCTCCAGATTTAAGGCTCTACCTTTCATCATTTGGTCCAGATTTTAAAGAGCTCAGCTTGAATATCCAAGCTCAAGAATCTCACTGAGAAGTATTAAGTTTTCTGTTCGTAAATATTCATGCTAAATTAAAAAAAAATATATGTAAAATGTTCTGTTGCTTTGAAATTATGTTAAAATGTGTCCAAGTTAGGTTTCGTATTGTTCTCAATGATCTTTTTCTTTTGACCTTTTTAGGGGGTATTCCACGTTTTTTTTTTTTTTTTTTTTTTTTTTTTTTTGAGGGGTACAGGCTTTGAAAATATATGTCTTAATAAAATAAAAGTATGATCATTATATTACCTATCTTGTGCCCTTTTCGAGTATCATATTTGCGTTTCTGACAATATAGAATGTTCTCATTTTCTATTCGGATATTAAATATCTGACTTACTTGACTTAAGTCCCATCCGTCCTTGAAGGTCCTCTTGGGGCCTCTTTCTTCGTAATGGCGTGGATATGCCTTTTGTATGCTTCACGGTCTTCTGCTAGGCGAAGATGGTCCGAGAGGCGGTAAGGTGCAAAGTTTTCCTTCCACCTTTTTGAGGGACGAGGACGAGGACCGTGAATTTGGCCTTCGATGGTGATTTTTGGGAGACGGGACCGACTCATCCGTTGTACGTGACCGAGCCATCGAAGTTGCTGGAGCTGGATCTTCATGAGAATTGTTTGTTGTACTTTAAAGTGCTCGAGAAGTTCGAGATTTTAAATTCTATCAAGGTAAGTGATCCCGCCAATGCGGCAGAGGCACTTAGTTTCAAATGATGCGAGTCAATGATTGTCATTTACCCTCAGTATCCATGTTTCACATGATCAGTTTGCGATAGGGATGACCAGGGTATCGACAAGTCGTGTATTATGCCGCAGAGACAAATCCTTGCTTTGCCATATGGGCATAAAGACTTTGAAACTGGAACTCGCGAGAGCGATACATCTTTTAATGTTTTTTCATAGACTTGTCGCAGGTGATCAGACTACCGAGGCGAGGGAACTCTTCGACCCACTGGATACTTTCTCCGTTAATTTTTAGGTCTGGCTTTAATGTATCCTGCGTCTTTCGTCAGCAGCACATAGCCTTTGTTTTTGATACATTTATAATCATTCCAAAAGAACTAGTGGCTTCGAAGACGTCGTTAGCAACGGCTTGTAGATGCTCGGGTGTTTCAGCCATTTCGTCAATATCGCCGGCGTAGGCTAGCTCTTCTATCTGAACACCCCCTATATGTGCGCCACAAGTTGCCTCCACCAGGGATAAGACTGCTGTGAGGAAAAGGTTGAATAGCTCTGGAGACAAAAGGCATCCTTGAAGGACACCTGCGGAAGTTTGGAAACTGTCAGTGAGACCTTCACTAGTCATGACGCGACACCCAAATTTTGAGTGCATATCTTTGATAAGATCTACTAGGTTCGTGGGACTCCGTAATGGAGGAGGATATGCCATAGGCCATTTCTCCAAATAAGGTCAAATGCTTGCCTAAAGTCGATGAAGAGCTGATACAGGTCAAGACCGAATTCCAGATATTTCTCTAAAATTTGGCGAACAGTGAAAATTTGGTCAACGGTCGATCTCCCAGGGTAAAACCCGGCTTGGTACTTTTTAATGACTAAGGACGACACGGCTCTGATCCATTGGAGTATAATTCGGGTGAAGATCTCGGCAGTTTGACTTGTTAGGCTAATAGGACGGTAATTATCACATACTGCCTTTGACCCCTTCTTGTGTAGTGGAACAATTGTGGCTTCGCACCAAGAAGTTGGGAAATGACTCTTTTGCCAGGCACCGGATACAATCTTGGGGAAAAGATCTATGAGTGGTTCACACTGGACTTTTAGCAGTTCTACCTGTATCCCGTCCGGGCCAAGGGCCTTGTTAGTCTTCAGGGCTAGGATGGTATCCTTGACCTCAAAACAGAGAGGAGGTGGGCCGAGGTCTGAGACACTAACGGGAAACAGGTCCAGGACAGCAGGGTTTGGAAGGATATCAGGATTAAGCTTTTCTTTGAAATGTTCCATCCATCTCGATCGTATACCTTCTGTATTTTGTATCTGGGAGCCGTTTTTATCTAGCAGTGCACAAGAACTGAGACTTTTCTTGCTTGTTAGCTCACGAACTCTCTTATACATGAAGTATGAGTCGCCTCTTTTAAAATCAGCCTCAAGCTGTTCACATTTGTGTTTAATGTAGGTGCGATGGGCTCTACGGGTGGCTTTTTCTACAGCACGCTTCAACTGCTTATATCTATCCCTGCTCTCTCTGTCTGACCTGTTATTGGGTTTTCGTTTCTCAGCACAAAATAAAATGATTTCTTTGGTTATCCAAGGCTTTTTATCACCCTTTTTGGTTCATAGGGCGGACAGCGCTACTTTGCTGATGATCTTAGAGGAGTATGTGACCAGTTTATCGATATCCTCTTTAGATGGAGTTACAGGAATATTAGAAAGAAGGTCCGATATTTGAGTAGACAGTTCATCGATGTAGGTTTGGAGAGTTTGAGGGTCTTTGAGAAGATGTGTGTTGAAACGCGCGGGTCTATTATTCAGCTTTGCAGAAGATTTCAGGCGTATATGATATTAAATATCATATATCTTTGATTGGTGGGGGGAGGATTCACTAAAAAAATTCATAATCCGATTGAGGATCGTTGGGATTGTAGACTGAGTCAAAGTTCGCAAAAACTGTGCCTTTCAACTCATAAAGCAAATCGCTACAAGAAGGGGAAAAAACAGAGCCAGGATTTTAACACAGGAGAATTTATTATTGTAATGGAAATTCTTCCTAAGACAAATTTGAATAACTTCTTGAAATTATCGTTTATGTACAAATTAGAGCACCAAAGTAAAAGACAATGAAAACTATTTTTTTAGATTGCTCATGTGAGAATTTACCCAACACATGCTTAAAAAATTGGCAAAAAATTAAAATTCAGTTTTGATGGAAAAGACTTCCGTTTGAGCGAACGTTACAAAGTCAACATTTTTTTTCATTATCGTTTGAGTCATGCCTTTATTGTCGACTTGGAATAGCATAATAAACACAATTATTCGGCGATAGTCTGAAATCATAATATTACTTTAAGACTAATTAGTACTAAATTAACCAAGTCTCAGCTTGTATTCAGTTCTTCAGCACAAAAACATCATTTTCTTTTCGCAAATGGATCCAATTAACCTTCCATTTTGTATTTGCTGAAACGTATTCTGAATTGAACGCTAGTCGTGTAGACAAAAAATTAAACAAAACGACAAAATTTCTTGTCATGTCAACGGAAGTTCTAATGCAGCTATGCAGTCTTAGGAGGTAGTGGGTGCCAAATTCAAAAAGAGAAACATGAGTGGAAAATCAGCAAAATTAAGTATAAAAAAGCTGGCATTAAGCGTCTTTAAAAAGTATAGTTGTCCTTGACGTCTGACAAAACCGAAGGAATGAAGAAAGAAAAAGAATCCAAACGAAAGTGACATTCAGCAAGGGAAAAAATAGACATGCTAAAGCAGTTTTTTGTTTTAGACTTCTACCAAGCCGTTCTCAGTCCAAAAAAAAGAAAGATATTTTAAAGTAAACTGTAAAGAACCAGAGAAGTGATTGAAAAAAAATCATTCAAACATTGTATTGAGTAGGAATTCATTCCCTAGCAACTATTGCAATCTGTTTAATGATTTAATTTGCATTAAGACGGCTCATTGGTCTTGTTTTAAAATGAGAAGGAATATATACTGCTGATAATACAAAAATATTTCCAGTATCTCTTTTTCATGTTGTGGGTTTATGTATGAGCTTTTTTTTGTATAAGCTGACTCTGTAAAAGATTATTATAAACGATTTAATATGGATATCTTATCAAGAATATGACATGAGTTGGGTGTTAATAGGTGTGGAGGGCTGAAGCAGAATCAAAATCGCCATTTCAATTTTTAGAATTTAAAGATTAGTATGTTGACAGCTTGTGTTCGCTTAGTCTTTTTCCAACCGTTGACAAATATTACCAGTGTAATAGTTATAATCTTTTCAAGGTTGAGCTCATTTTTGAAGGAAACAACCACAAAAATGGTTATCCGTAAGATCTTGTTTCTGTGAAAATTTTACGATTTTATCGCTGAGTCAGGGAATGGTAATAATATTGTAAATTTTTTATTTTCTTTTGTAAGGTTGATATAAGAATAAAAGATGGGCTTATTACTTTCATTTTTGTCTTTTTAATTTTACTTATACAATTTGAATAATAAGATTATTTGAGTAACCATTACAGAATGAGATTTATTTTATGTAATTTAGTTCAGAGACAAAATGAACATCTGAACAGGTTTTTAGAAACAGAAGAAGATGTAGCTTCAATTTCGGCCGATTTGAATAAAAAATAAAAAATAAAGCAAAAATAAGAATTTGAGTGACATCTAATATGACATGAATAGATATGACTTTGTTTTTCTATACATCCTTGTAAGTTCTTCCCTACAATACAAGATTTGGTAAAATTCAACTTTAGTTACTTTTACCTATCTTGGAAAGGTGTGAGGCTAAGAAGATGAAACTTTCAGGGATGGGTCTACAGGATAAAGTATGTCCTGGGAAGGTATTTTGAAGTACATATCTCCTCTCCTTCTCCCTCTAGAGGATCCTGAAATTTGCCTACATGACAGGTTGAAATGACCTACATGACCTATTGAAATTTTGACAAAACAACATTTTACCTTAATTTTCAGTTGTAAGATTCTTTTTTCTCTGGCTTTAGTTCTGGAAATGCAATTCCTGTTATTTGAGTAGTAGGCTATTTTAAGCCATATCAATGTTAATTTTCAAAATTTAGGAAATGTATTTGCATATCTTTAAAACTCTATAAATCAGGATTGAACAAAGTTTTGAAGCTGGAAACAATTTTGTTGGACTTCATTTTAAGTAGAAGATCTATATTACAAGGTTTCACTTTTTATAACACACCAATTTTTAAAGGTAATCAAAGGTCAGGTCCCACTAGAGGGAGAAGGAGTGGAGGTAGGTACTTCAAAATACCTTTCCTGGACATAATTTAACCTGTAGACCCATCCCTGAAAGTTTCATTTTTCTAACCAAACCCCTTTCCAAGATAGCCAAAAGTAGCTAAAGTAGAATTTTACCCAAGATAGGTCCTAGATCTAGACTAGTGATCTTCTAGTATGGAAAAGAAAAAAAAAGACTATTTTTAGGCTAGGTGAAGTTCTAGTTAAGGGGCTTTTGGATATCCTAAATAGTAATTGATCCAAGTGAATCAAATGTCATCCATGGCCCAAAGCATACCTATGAAAGTGTTTTCAAACTAACATTTCCTTTTTTTCTAGGGTTTTGAAGGTTGACATTCTAGGTTTGAGGCTCCAAAAAAGGCTAGCTTATCAGTTTAGTGATTGACCATTTCTAAAGGTAGGGTAAGATTTCCAGTACTTGACCAGTGCCAAATCTTGGCCAGAAATTTTGATTAAAAATATATTTCTTAGGCTAGCCTATGCTTAGACAGCAAGAACCAAATCTTGGATAGGGCATCCACCACATGGCTAATATAGCCTAGGAGTAAAGTTCATTTGTGATGCAAATGGATGTTATATTTAGATTGAGGATGCAATTCTAGGTATATATTTACACATTAGGAGGGTGGGGGTATATGTTCTGTGAATATATAGGCTCTAAGAAATTCATGAGTTTCTTAGAAAAAACTGGAAAAACAAGGAAAGAAGTGAAGATAAGGGCTCTCCCTCTGCAAAATTTGTTAACTAGGATTATTCTACATATTATGGAATAAGAATTGTTGGTAAAATTCTACTTTAGCTACTTTTGACTATCTCGGAGAGAAGTTAAGTTCGGAAAATTAAACTCTCAGGAATGGTTTGCATGCTCAAGTATGTCCTGGGGAGGTATATTGAAGTACCTGACTCCACTACTTCTACCTCTAGAGGGCACTGACCTTTGATGACCTTTAAAAATCTGTGAGTTATAGAAGTGAGACCTTGCAAAACAAATCTTCTGCTTAAATGAAGCATAACAAAATTGTTTTCAGCTTCACAACTTTGTCCAATCCCAATTTATAAGGTTTGAAAGATATGCTAAAACATTTTGTAAATTCTGGAAATAAAACCTTGATATGGCTTAAAATTCTGCTCAAATAACTGAAATTGCATTTTCAGAAAAAAAGCCAGAGAAAAAGAAACTGATAACAGAAAATTTAGGTAAAATGTTATGTAGGCAAATTTCAGGACCCTCTAGAGGGAGAAGGAGTAGAAGTAGGTACTTCAAAATACCTTCCCAGGACATTCTTTGGCCTGTAGACCCATACCTGAAAGTTTCATTTTCCTAACCTAAACTCATTCCAAGATAGCCAAAAGTAGCTAAAGTAGAATTTTACCGAATTGTTTTCTCAATATGTTTCTTTTTGTCCAGCTGGACTCCTAGGCTTAAAATACCAGTTGGCTAATTTAAAGATTTGTATATATATACACTGTCAAGTTAGCCATCTGGTGGTATCCCATCTTGGATATCTATATAGGATTAGATAGCTGTGATTGGCTGATAATTATGATAAGACCAGTTGGAATAGGCTGACTGTGCTACAATCTTGGAAATCATATGATTTTTTATATTTAAATTTAAACAAAAATTACCTCTAAATCCTGTCCTATTTAGGCTAAATGTAATTATTCTGTTTTACAATACTTGTCTTGGATTAAACCTAGCCTAAATTAAACCAAACCTAGGAGTTAAAAAGCATTTGACAACATTCAACATAATTAGCTTTGTTCTAAGATAACAACAGCAGGAATTGACCAAGAATTAGTAGATTGGCTGAAGGACTTCCTTGCTGGCAGATCTCAGACTGTACAACTCTTCACAACAGTTAGCAAATGTATATACTTGTAGCCCTGTAAAGTCCTAAGTGGTGTTCCCTAAGGAACTGTTCTTTGACCCACCTTGTTTCTTCTTTATATTAATGACAGCAACCACTTAACCCTTTACACTGATGATTCAAAACTATTTGTTGTAGGCGTCCCAACAAATCATCCAATGTGACCTGACCTTGATTGCAGAAAGCTGGCTTCTCTCTTTTAATATATTAAAATCTGTCAGTAATCATTTTGGCCACAATAATCCTCAGCAACAATATACTATGAATGATGACCAGACAGCATCCCCCATTCCTCTCCCAATTTGCACTAGTGGTAAAGACCTGGGAGTCATTATAGAAAACCTTCTAAAGATTCATACATACTCTTCATAGACTATTTTCAGAGACAGTTTGAGTCTAGGACTTAAAAGAAGAATTACTTGCCAATCACAAGAATTCTTCTTGAGACTATTTAAGGCAACTGTGAAGCCAGATCTTGACTTTGGAACATGCATTGCTGTTCCTTTTGCAAAAGTGATATACAGCTGATTAAAGGTGTGCAAAGGAGGGCCACAAACTGCATATCTGGACTTGGTGAGAAACCATACAAGAAAGGCTATCTACCCTAAAACTCCCTTCCCTGACATTCCAATGCAGGCACAGTGACATGCTACTCACATACAAACATGTTGAATAACCCCAAAATAAGCTTTTTACTCAGGTAGGCCTACCTAAAGAAGGACAAACACAAGGTCACTCTAAGAAGTTCTGTAAGCCTAGAGTTAATTGCAGAATCAGGCAATATATTTTTCTAGCCAAAAGTTCATCAATGACTGGAACTGTATAAATGAGGAGACCATGTCTTCAACATCAGCCAAAGTTTTCAAAAGGAGACTCAACAAAGATTGGCAAGCCAAACCTTCAAGATACAACTGGAACTGCCCATTGTCTGTCTCATATATAGTAATTAGTATATATGTATATATGAAGGAGTTTGGCTAGGATGCTGATGCTGCTTGTTATACCCAACCACTCACATACTCTTTCAAAACTTGGAGCTGTTTAGCAGTGTCTACTCTCAGGGGTGTAGCTCCAGTATTTTTATTGAGGGGGCAAAAAAGTTCCACATCCAGAGAGTCAAATGGCATGGGCTATATAAAAGCCTTTTTCCAATTTTTTTTTGGGGGGGGGGCAACTGCCCCCCCCCCTTGCCACCCCCAAACAACACCACTGTCTACTCTAAACCAAAGATGAATAGTACCCTTGATCATACATATTTATTGTTGCTGTTACCAAATGGGCTTAAATTATATCTATCCTAATAGTCTCCTAGTCATCATCAAACCAATGATGCCCAGTTTGTCTGCAAGCACCTAGCTAACAAATACGGCTTACCTGGTGTCCCTATTTCAAACATCTGCCGCCTAGTGAATCCCACTATCTCCATAACCCAAAATCCACTACACCCACCCCCAATCATGTTTGCTGTCCCCAACTTCAAGATTAAGAAGCTGATTCTCCAGAAATCTTTTGAGAAAAAAGGGGCAGTTCAGTTCAGAAATGATGTATTGAAAACAGACCGTGACAAAAGGCAGAAGTTATATGAAGAACTATACAGAAGGCGGGCAGGTGGTGAATCAAATATTGTTATTAAAGGCAACAAGATTGTCCCAAGAAACTTCCAGCAGCCTCCAGCTACGCTGGGGTTGCAGGTGATGGAGATCTAGGAGTTGATGCCTGTCAAAACAATGTAAATAGTACCGTACATAGAAACTTTAGTGTGAGTGATTCAAACACAAGCCCCACATTTGAGATCAATAATGATGAATTGTTTGCAAGTGCATTATCAAGTACTCATAGCAGAGAACCTTTGGATATTGGTGATGCCCATATTGAAAATGAAGAGGACTATTAATGCTTTACAGTAACATGGATTGCATAACCACAAAAATGGATGAAATAAAAGCTGTAGTTTAGGCAAGACCTGAAGTGAGTGTGTTTGCCTTCACTGAAGTTAAACCAAAGTATACTTCAGTGCCACTGACTGATGTGCAAATCCAGATCACCAGATTCAGAATAATCTCAAACCTGTCGAAACCAGAAGGAAGAGGAATTGTCCTGTCTGTCAAATCATCACTAAAGGTAGGAGACCTTAATCTTGGTTCTCAGTATGAGCTGTGGGTGGAGCAGGTCTGGATAAAAATTGAGCTAAAAGGTCACCCCTTAATTATAGGTTGTATTTATAGAAGCCCAAGCTCTCCCTGTCAGAAAAGTTCTCACCTCGTGATTGCAAATTCTATAAGTTTGGTGATGAGTCGTCCTTGCCATAATATTGTAATTGTTGGAGACTTCAGCCTGCCTCAGATCCAATGGATTAGTGGTTATGCTGCTACAGGAGATAATGATGACCAGATTGGCACACTCCTTGAATGCCTACAAGAGCATTCATTGTACCAGACAATCGATTTCCTGACTAGGTACAGAGAGGGCCAGAACCCATCTCTCCTGGATCTCCTATTTGTCAAAGATGAGGAGGCAATCCAAAGTATAGACTCAGAGACACCTTTTGGTGCAAGCGACCATATAGCCATAACTTGTCGACTAAAGTTGTACCCACAGATAAACAATTTTAGAAAACATGTGTATACAAATTACAACAAGGTCAGGCAAAATTTGGCTAACCAAGATTGGTCTTTTGTCAAAAAGAACAATGTAGAGGGAGCTTGGCTTGAGATGGAAAGGGTCCTCAGTGAGACAATCACAAAACACACAACAACCACTTGGAAACAAAGACCAAGAACGCTCCCTTTCATCACACAAGAAATCAAGCTAGCAGTCTGGAAGAAAAAGAAGTTCTGGAGAAGGTACAAGGACGTCCCAACACAGGCTAATCATGACAAATACAAAACAAAGTCCGCTACCTTACAAGAGAAGTTACTAGAAAGTATGAGGAGTCTTTAGCTTCAGCATCAAAAACAAATCCAAAGAAATTTTGGAAATATGCCTCCACTCAAAAGCCCAGAAGACATTCAGTAACTGAACTCTCAGTTAATGGGAATACCATAAGCAGCCCTAGAGATAAAGCTGAAGCTCTGAACCAGCAGTTCAAGTCACTTTTTACACCTCCAGATATTGACCCCTTGCCACAAATGCTGGAATATGATATTCAGAAACCGATGCAAATTATTACTGTCGGCACTTTGGATGTTGAATCACGGCTCAAAAGATTGAACCCAAATAAGTCAGTTGGCCCTGATGGGGTTCACCCTCGAACTTTGAAAGAGGCTCATGCGGAGCTTGCTCTCCCCCTAGCAAAACTGTTCCAGAAGTCTCTTGACACGAAACAAGTACCTCAAGATTGTAGAAATGCGAAAATTACACCTGTTCACAAGGGTGGAAGTAGGAACTGTGCTGCCAATAACCAACCAATTAGCATCACCTTGACAATCTGTAAAATCTTCGAAGGAATTACGAACACCGCTATTACGAAGCACCTGATTGACAATAAAATACTTCCTAATAGCCAACCGGGATTCAGATCTGAATACTCGGTCGAGACAAATCTGATTGATGTATATGAATATGTCACAGAACTGCTAGACCTGGGTATCCCTGCTGATATGATTTTATTAGACTTTGCAAATGCTTTTGACAAAGTTTGCCATTGTTGTTTGAGGGCTAAACTTTTAGCTACCGGGATACATGTGGAGGTTGTTGAATGGGTGATGCAGTTCTTCTCAGGAAGAAAGCAGAGAGTTAGTGTTCGGGGATAACAGGCAACAATTTCTCTCAGAAGTTGCTGGAGTTGATAGTGGTGTCCCCCAGGGAACGATCTTGGGCCCAACACTTTTCAATATTTACATTAATGATGTTCCACAGGCTGTAAGAAATAAGATGAGCCTCTATGCTGATGATTCAAAGCTTATTGGGCCTGCAGAGTTGTCAGCGACTAGAGCTACCATACAGGAAGACCTGGATGCACTTTCTCTTTGGGCCCATCAATGGAAGCTTGAGTTTAACATCCAGAAGTGCAAGGCAGTATATTTCGGGAAAAAGAATGAGAAGTGGCAGTACCGTATGAGTGGGGGGGATGGCTCTAGACAATCAATTGGTTCCTTGGTAGCTGAAAGAGATTTCGGAATAGTCGTTGATGAAGAATTAAAATTCAACAAACACACACAAACAGTGGTTGCCAAAGCATCTCAGACCCTCGGAATAATTAAGCGTACAATACATAGCAGATCATCCAAAGTCATGACAAAGCTGTACAAGGGTCTTGTACGACCATTGCTGGAGTTTGGGATGTGTGTTGCCACGCCCCTGAATAAGGGTGAGCAACAGAAAATAGAGTCTGTTCAAAGGAACACAGCCAAAGCTATTGATGGATGCAAGAACCTCAACTATCCATCTCGCCTGAACAAACTACAGCTCCCAACACTCGTCTACAGACGGCAGAGGGGCGATGTCATTATGGCTTACAAGCTACTGCATGCTAATTCCTCTTCTCAGAGTCTTTTCCAACTTTACAAATCATCCAGGAAAAGAGGGCATAGTAAGAAGCTGCTCAGGAAGAGAGCTCACAGCAGACTCCGCAACCACTACTTCTCCAATAGAGTGGTGGGCCCCTGGAACAGTCTTCCCAATGCAGCTGTCACCGATCCCTCTGTCAATGCGTTCAAGATTGCCATTTATAAGAATTGGTCCACCAAACCATGTAAAACAGAGTGGGACGCCGCCAAACCAGTAACTCCCCATCATCACTGATCAGCGACTCTACAGGATCTTTCCTTATTTCGCTGGACAATGCAATTTAAGGTAATTTAAGGTAATAATGTGTATTACTGGGCTGTAAATACAGTCACAGCCCTCTTTCTTTATAAACTTAGTGTCAAGTGTTTGAATTGCCATTTCAACAATGAAGCCAAACAGACACAACATTGGACCTTACTTTGCTATGAAGTGTGAATTAAGGTAGGATTGTCTGTGTCTCCGATTAGGATATATTGTTCTAACTTTTAAACCCCATGTCAAGGATTAGACACCATTTTCTAAGATTAGGCTCAAACTTTAAATGTGTGGCCAAAATTAGGCTCTATTGTTGTCTATAAGTATATTTGAAATTGTGAGTTTTGTACATGGTTAAAATATTCATGCTAATCACATGCTTGTTAAGAAGATTTTGACACATCAAATGGTGAAACACTCCACTTTCTTGGTTATATGATGGAGATTTTACAATGACTTAGGCATTAAACTATGGATTAGCTAGCTGACTACTGGGTATCTTACCCTGATGTGCTGGGCATAGTAAAATTAAAAGTAGTTACCATGAGAATTCTCATTTGGTGCTCTAAAATTGTTGGTAACTTCGGAGGAGAGGATATAGTCTAAAAGAAACATCTTAATAAAATAAAATTAGTGCCAGTAGATTGCTTATTTTATGTGCTCCATCAATACAATATTTGTTATGGTCCCATATATACCCTAGCCATAAGAACATATTTTTTTTTATCTCTTGATGAGTTGTATAATGAGTAGTTTCTGTTTAGACTCAAAGGAAGCTGGTTTTGCCTAAGGAGTTAATTGCATTACTGAATGAAAACATCATTTAAATGGCATAAAAATGTGGATAACAGTAGAACAGAATATGATAATCTGATTAATAGAAACATGCTGCATATTTAAATTTATTATGTCATTGTTTTAGTGTTTTCTCTATTTTAATGTATCCATCATATGCCTATTTATAGGACTGTCTGGGGGGGGGGTGGTGGTGATGGTGGCAATGTCAGGATAATGACTTTTTTATATTAAAAAAAACATAAAAATAGTAATAAAATGGTACTACTTTTTTTATATTAAGATGTTTTCATCAGAAGAGCCCCTGTCCTCTAGTTTTGCCAAATATCATGATCACTTTCCTGACAATGCACCCCACCCCCCTGATAGTCCCAGACACATCCCTAGAATAAATGAAAAACTAAAAGAAAACCATAAAACAATGGAATTCACACCATATATTTTGTAATATGCTCATTCAAAATGTCCCATTCACATTTTTAATAATGCAAGCCCCTCCTAATGGTCCAAGGTATAGCCCTGGGATATATACAGAACTAAAGGAAAACAATATTTTACAATATGTAGTATTTTTCTATTAATAAAATATCATCTTTTTCCATTGTTATCAACATTTTAAAGTCATTTCAAGCAATGTTGCATTGTAATCACTTAGGCAAGACCAAATTTCATGGAATCAAGACTAGAGCTACCTGTTATACAACACATTATGATATGAAAAACAATAAAGAAATATACCATTGGGGCTATATATAGGATCTTCAGGGGTATGGAGTGCCTTGTCAGAAATAAAATATGATGTTTGAAAAGAGCATAAAATAAGGAATCTAGTGGTATTAATACTTTTATTTCATTAAGATGTTTCCTTCCAGCTAGAATTGTCAGGGAACAAAAACAAAATCTAAACCTAAATGGAAAGCCTATATGATAGAGGCAATAACTATGGACAACAACTTGTTAACTTTCTAATTTCCAAAAGTTAGATTGATATTAAAAAAGACATTTTTGCACATACAACCTTTTAAAATAAAATCTTTGGTACTGTTCTATTATCTGGGAGACCCATGAGATATTGTATAGCAAACATGATAAAAGAAACTAGTCAAGCAGGTTCTTTCAATAGAGAATTCCTATGCAGAGCATTGCAAATAGTGGTTTCTAACTCCATTTACAATATTTAAACCTTAATTTTTTGGTATTGAAGGGGCAAAAAAAGGTACCTAGTTTAGGCTATGTATTTAATATATGCTATGCTTTACCCCCACCCTCATAATGTGCAAATATAGGGCGAAATTTGTTTCTAAATTATTATATTATCATCATATTTTGTTTTATTTCATTAGCATTACCTTAACGTCACTTCTCACGGGTCTCCCAGCTAATAGAACAGTACCAAATCTTTTTTTTTTGCATATGCTAGTCAAGACTATTTCTTTAGTACATTATAATTCTTTTAAGAAAGCTGCTTTGTTGAATCTTTATATACAGTCCTTTTTAGGAGAACTTGTTAGTATGTTCTTGAACTCAAATCTGAATTAGGTGGTGCTAATTTTGCCAGTTCTAAGCTGGAACAGGGTATTGTGGAACCCTTAGGAAATTATAAAAAACATCTTGTCCACTTATGGATGCCTAATTGAGTACCAACAGTATAGTAAATAATGACAAATTTTAGTTCTGATATACTTGATTGCTAAGGAATATACTATTGCATATTTATGTACATTTTCTCCATGTATTAAGATGGGGACTTTAATTCCCTACAAATATCATGGAAAGATGGATTTGGTTATCATGAAGATGGTGCAACACAACAACCATTCCTTGATTGTATATATGACCTCTGCCCATATGAAGCTGTTGATAAACCAACAAGATATAGAATCTTCCAGAACCCAACCCTATTAGACCTTATTTTCCATAATAACCAAGACCTTTTGGAACATATTGAGTACTTACCATCCATTGGTAAGAGTGACCACATAGCTATAGAAATGCAGCTCTGTCTAAAGGCTGTGACTGATAGATTTATTATAAGGGTCTTCACAGATTACAATTCCATCAGGAAAGAACTAAAAATGGTGAACTAGAGTGAGATTCTACAGGGATCAGTGGAGGAGCAATTTGAAAATTTCAAATCAACTTTACATAGAATCCAAGACAGCAACTTTTTTGTCTGTTATAGGAGAAATCCAAAGACTCTTCCATACATTACCAAGGAAATTAAGAAGCAGTTCAATAAAAAAAGAGATTTTGGAAAAAATACAAATTAACTGATAGCCCAGAGCTTAACAAGAAGTTCCAAAGAGCAAGAGATAAGTTGAGAAATTTAACCAGAAAACTTTATCAGAACCATGAAGCCACACTGAAGAATATTGACATGCTATGCTTGACGCAATGCTTATTAAGTGCACTGCCTGTGCTTGTAATTTCTTGCTTGCTTATATATGATTGGTGCCGTGCTTACACTTGCTTGATTGTTTATATATGCTTTTTGTTGTAGGTGCTATCTTGGGTTTCCATTAAACCATTAATCTGAACCAAAGATATTGCATGGTGTCAGAAGTGGTTGTAGAGCTATCCATCTGCTACAAAGAATGCAAGAAACAGGTTCACCAGTTTCATGTGGTCAACACTGATTGCAAGCCAATCCTTAGCAGAAAGACAAGTCAGTATATGAACTTGATCAAATTCATTCTGAATGTACATAACGAACCTGCACCCACAATGAAACCCAAAACGGCCAGAATACTTGACGAATGTAGAGATGGTTTTGAAGGCGCAGGAAACTCCCAGGAAAGGGTAAAATCCACGTGAAAGAAGGAGCTGTACCGACAGTACAACCACCAAAAAGAGTCCCATTTGCCCTGCAAGAAAAACTCAAGGAAGAACTTGATCGCTTTGAATTCAAGGGCATCATTGAGAAGACGCCTACACCAACTCAATGGGTGAACTCAATCGTAGTTATCCAAAACCCAAATGGATCTCTCAGGATTTGTTTAGATCCCGCTGATCTAAACAAATGGGCGCAGCGTCCTTACCACCCAATACCATCATTCGATGATGTTGAAGCAAAATGTTCTGGAACCAATACATTTTTCAAATTGGATGCAAGACATGGATACTGGTCCATCAGGCTAGATGAGGAGTCATCTCTAATAACCACCTTTAGCACTACGTTTGGCAGATATCGCTGTAAGCAATATCCATTTGGAGTCAAGTCGGCACAGGACGAGTTCCAACAGAAGATGGAGGAAGTCTTTGAGGGACTCGATATTGGACTCATAATAGATGATATTGCTGGAACTGCAGCAAATACAGAAGATCATGACGCCAAGTTGAGGCTGGTATTACAATGAGCAAGAGAAAAGGGAGTAAGGTTCAACCGAGATAAATGTATTTTTAATGCTGTAAGCATTCCATACTTTGGGCAGTTGCTGACCACTGAAGGGATCAAAGCAGATCCAGAGAAGACAAATGTAATTGCGAACATGCCAGCACCAGAATCACATGAACAGCTACAGATGCTCCTTGGCATGTACAACTATTTAGTAAGATACATCCCAAACCTCTCGACTTTAAACCACCCTCTGCATGAACTGTGTAAAATCAAGACTTACAACAGGACAGCCCAGCATAAGAATGCAAGGAAGCAAATCCAAGCCACAATCTACAAGAACCTCTCATACTTTGACTATAAGAGCAGAAATGTGGAAGTCATAGTAGATGCCTCTCAACATGGGTTAGGAGCCCAACTAGTCGTCAACAGCAAAACAGTTGCCTTTGGATCCCGCTCCCTCATCAGAGCAGAAAAACGGTATTCACAGATTGAGAAAGAAATGCTAGCCATAACATACGCTTGCAAACACTTTCGCCAATACATATATATATATATATATATATATATATATATATATATATATATATATATATATATATATATATATATATATATATATATATACATACATATATATATATATATATATATATATATATATATATATATATATATATATATATATATATATATATATATATATATATATATATATATATATATATATATATATATATATATATATATATATATATATATATATATATATATATATATATATATATATATATATATATATATATATATATATGGTAGGACACAGATTGAGAAAGAAATGCTAGCCATAACATACGCTTGCAAACACTTTCGCTAATACATATATATATATATATATATATATATATATATATATATATATATATATATATATATATATATATATATATATATATATATATATATATATATATATATATATATATATATATATATATATATATATATATATATATATATATATATATATATATATATATATATATATATATATATATATATATATATATATATATATATATATATATATATATATATATATATATATATATATATATATATATATATATATATATATATATATATATATATATATATATATATATATGTTTTTTGTAGGACAGCCACCATAACCACCAACCACAAGCCTCTCGAATCCATACTTAAGAAGCCAGTATCCAAGGCTCCACCACGACTTCAAAGAATGATGATTGAGGTTCAGAAGTACGACATACAAGTCATATATCGCCCTGGCTCTGAGATTCCGGTTGCAGATGCCCTTTCCAGATTACACTTGCCTGAAACAGATACAGACACACAGCATGACCCCGAATTTGCAGTACTGAGCTTTCTCAAATCTTCCACGATTCGCGACAACAAGATCAAACAAATCATAGAGCAAACAAGGATAGACCTACAAGTGTTGGTCAAGACCATCGCTGAGGTATGACCCAATCATCGCCATGAATGCACACTGCAATACTCAAGTTTTGAAATCACAGAGATGAACTAACATACATGGATGGTGTGATTCTGAAGGGCAACAGAATTATAATCCCAGAAACACTTCAGAATGACATTTTAAACCAACTACACGCTTCCCATCTAGGAATGGTCAAAACCAAAGAACGAGCCAGGATGGTAGTGTTCTGGCCAAACATTACAAAAAATATTGAGAACATGATTGGCAGCTGCAATACTTGCTGTAATATGGCACAAAACCAAGCCAAAGAGAGTATGATAACATCCGAAATCCCCACCCATCCATACGAACATATCGGAATTGATATTTTCGAATCCATGGGATCTCAGTATATAGTCACTGCTGACTATTACAGCAGGTTCATCGAAGTCGATAAGTTAACAACTAGCACATCACAGCAAGTGATCACCAAACTGAAGGCCCACTTTGCCAGACATGGAATCCCGAAAACACTGACGTCAGACAACGGGACTCAGTTTTCGTCAAAGGAATTCAGAGAATTCCTAGACAAATGGAGCATTGACCACAAAACGTCAAGCCCAAACTATCCACAGTCAAATGGATTTAGCGAAAAAGCGGTACAGATGGCAAAACGGATCATGTCCAAAGCCGTAGAACACCAGTCTGTTCTATACTTGGCCATGCTGGAGTACCATAACACGCCAGTCGATGGGCTAGCCTCACCAGCACAGTTACTGATGAGCTGACAACTCAGATCCATCTTACCAGTTCTTCCCAAACACTTGGATTCCAAGGTCATTCCACCTTCATCTTTCCAACAAGCCAGAGAAAGACAACAGAAACTACAAAGTGAATCATATAATAGACACTCAAAGGACCTAAAACCACTGCTCAAGGATCAGATTGTCTGGGTAAAGCTCAACCCCAATGCTAGGTGGCAGAAAGCACTAATTCTGAAAAGTATGAATACGCGCCACAATCCTACATTCTTCAAACAGAGAATGTAAAGATCTACAGACAAAACAGGCAACAGATCAGAGAGAGAAACCAACGTATGCCCACCTAGCCGCATTTTGGAGCAACATCGCTAGAACCCAGCATGCCTGGAGACCAACCCCACGCATCTCTTCGAGCCCAATAGGAATCTAACATCCACATAACGCCCCGTCGAGTCCCACAAAGTTCCCAACACCACCTCGTGCTGAAACAACACCCGCCAAAAGATTTAATACCCCAATAGCAGATGCTGCCATGGCAGAGTCTCCTCCATGATCCCCTCCGTACCTAACCCAATGACCAAGACAGCCGCTACGCAACACCACGCGTTCTGGCCAAATCACAAAGCCACCCACCAGGCTCAACCTTTGAAGTTATCAAAAGAAGGAGGATGAGGAATATTGACATGCTATGCTTGACGCCCTGCTTGTTAAGTGCACTGCATGTGCTTGTAATTTCTTGCTTGCTTATATATGATTTGTACCGTGCTTACAATTGCTTGATTGTTTATATATGCTTTTTGTTGTAGGTGCTTGCTTCGGTTTCCATTAAACCATTAATCTGATGCAAAGATATTGCACACACTAGCTAGAGAATGCAAGCATAACCCAAAGAAATTTTGGCAATATGTGTCATGTAAAAGTCCTGGTAGGCGATCAATATCTAAACTAACTGCTTCAGGAGTTGAACTAACAGATGTCAAAGAAATTGCAGATGAACTGAACCGCCAGTTTCTGATTGTTTTTAGTAGCACATCAGATACAGACCTACCCAATGTTGAACCTACACAAATCCACCACCCAATGGAGCCCATTGAGATGGATAGTTCAAATATCCTTAAATGACTTAAACTGGTAGATGTCAACAAATCATTTGGGCCAAAAAGATGACAACTATATCTTCTAAATTAAATCACTTATGACACTCCTAAGCTATTCCCCAAATAAATCAAAGCATTCCTTATTACCAGGCAAGTGCCAACAAAATGGAAAATAACATCTGTCACCTCTTTATTCCAAAAGGGAAAGAAAATCAGTACAGGAAACTACCGTCCCATAAGCAAAACTTCTGCTGTTACAAAAATCCTGGAAAGGGTGGTAAATGACTCTGCCATGAAGCATCTCAAACTTAATGGGATACTATTGCCCAGCCAACATGGTTTTCAACCAGCAAAGTCTGCGGAAACACATTTACTGGAGACTAACGGTGTCATAACAGGCCTGATTGATCACGGCTTACCTGTGGATGTCTTGTTGCTTGACCTTGCAAAAGTATTTGACAAAGTTCTACACCCACACTTATCTTATGTGGAATTAATGCAGACCTTGTCGTATGAAGCTAAGAGAGGAAAGGAAATAATAAATAAAACTAAAAAAGGGTGAGAAAACGAGGATTTTGTCAGCCAGTGGTAAAATGTAAAGACGAAAAACCAGCAAGCATTTCGACTAGGACCTCCGCCAAGTCGTCCTCAGTGCTAAAAAAAAAAAAAAAAAAAAAACCCAAAAATAATGGAACAATTAATATTTCACACTACAAGATCTGAACAAACATTGAATGAAAGACCAAAGCCGAAACCAATGAAAAAAAAGGATTTTACCGAAGAGATTGTGCAAGGGTGTTTTGCCTAGAAATACTTTTTGCTCTTCTGCCATTTCGGTTTTCATTAGATATGTTAATAGGTTCTCTTAAATTTGATTGGGTGCAAATATCAAAATAGTCTTTTAGTATTAAATTGTTATAAATTGGGCTTAATGAATTGTCTCCAGTTTCCCTATTTATAGCCAAATTCCTGTGTATATATTTTTGTTTTTATCTCAATTACCTCTTTTAAAGATTGAGGTAGGCCGCAATCTTTCAAAGAGGATTATAAAAAATACTCCTAGCCTTGAATTTTCTATATACAGAAAGCCGACCCATAATGATCGGTATCTACACTTCTCGTCAAATCACCCTCCTTCTGTTAAAAGAGGGGTAATAATCTCTTTAGTCGACAGTAGTTTTAAAAATCTGTTCACTTAATTATGTAAATTCTGAATTAAATTATATCAAAGATATTTTATTCTGCAATGGCTACCCAATAAACCTTATTGAAAATATCATAGATTGACGATTAAAAAAGATAAAAAAAGAAAATAGGGAGCCCGTCCCCCTTGATTCAATCGTTCCGGCAATTGAGAAAAAAAAATTTCGCCACTCTACCATACATTTCAAAACTTAGTGATAAGCTTGTAAAAATTTTAAATAAACACAATTTCTCTGTTGCTTTCAAAAGTGAACAAAAATTTGAACACTTTTTCAAATCAGGAAAAGATAAAACTGACCATGTACTGGGTAGTGGTGTCTGCAGAGTCCCGTGTTCATGTGGGAAATTTTACATTGGTAGGACCCATCAACAACTTGGTGAACATTTGCATGAACACAAAACTTCAGTAGATAAGTCCCTGAGATTGAAAAATAAAAATGACAGCTTTCATTCCGCATTGGCCCAGCATATTTTCGAAAATCCTACACATCTTGTCCTTTTTGAGGAGGCAACTTTAATATCTACTGTAAATGGCCTACCGCAATCTTTCAAAGAGGTAGTTGAGATAAAATATATATAAACAGGAATTTGGCTATAAATAGGGACACCGGAGACATTTCATTAAGCCCAATTTATAGCAATTTAATACTAAAAGACTCTTTTGATATTTGCACCCAATCAAATTTAAGAGAACCTATTAACATATCTAATGAAAACCAAAATGGCAGAAGAGCAAAAAGTATTGCTAGGCAAAACATCCTTGCACAATCCCTTCAGTAGAATCCTTTTTTTCATTGGTTTCGGATTTGGTCTTTCATTCAGTGTTTGTTCAGATCTTGTAGAGTGAACTCTAAAAGGTCAGATTCTTTTTTTTTTTTTTCTTTTTTTTTTTGCAGTGGGGATGACTTGGCGGAGGCCTAGTCGAAATATGTGCTGGTTTTTTGTCTTCATATTTTACCACTGGCTGACAAAATCCTCGTTTTCTCACCCTTTTTTGGTTTTATTTATCATTTATTATTTCTTTTCCTCTCTTAGCTTCATACATCATGTATAGCCAGTGTGGTCTTAGAAAGTATTTGCAGACCTGGTGGGCTGGATCTCAGCTTTTCTTACAGATAGAACACAGAGACTGAGGCTTTTTACTAATAAAGGAGGATCACCAACAACAGTTTGTGGTTTACTGCATGACTCCTGCCATGTAGTAAACCGCTGGAATAGTCTCTCAAATAAAACAGTCTCAGCACCCAATAATGAAGATTTCAAGAAGTCATTGTATGTTGAATGGAATGGTGTTCCCTGGAAGCACCAGTGGAATGCATTTGATGTTTAATCATTCACATCATCAAGTATGGAGCAATTAACAGACCAAGATGGATCTTAATTGGCTCCAAAGTGCAAAATAAGATAATCAATTAAGGTAATAACCCATTATGAAGCAGAACTGATGGAAGTTTGTATAGGTAGGGGGAGTGAGATTCAAGCATCAAAAAGTATAGTTTTATGCCCAAATTTCATAACTCTGTAAGCCTTCAGAGAAATATAAAACAAGGTTTGGGAGATAGGGATTATAAATTAATCTATGATCCCTCTTGATTCCTGGGAGAAGTTCTGGGAGGAACTAAATCTGTTATGTTCATGCTGGGAAGGCTGAGCACCCTTCTTGTTGCACAAAATGTTTTGCTTTGTAACATGAAAGAATAAATTCACATGCCTACTGGCACAAAGGTAGCCTATCTAATCAAGATTCTCATTAGTGAAAACCAGCATTCCACAAGATGCTATCCTGGATCCTATATGTTTATTATCAGTACAGATATATTTCAATAGCTGTGTAGTGACTATGGATTCTTAATTGCTTTGCATTACTTGCTATGCATTGCAGCTGAAAAATTAACAATAACAAATTTTACCCTGGACTGAGGTATACCAGGGGACTGAGCTTGGCTCTGTGATTGTTATTTGCTTGTTTTCCATTGTGAAAGAATGATGTAGATAGGTCATGACTTCGGAAAAATTTGTTTAGGGCCTTAACTAATTTTGAAAAAAAAATTCATTTGAATAACATCACTAATACCCAGACATCCAATACTCTAATGGTTTTACCTTCTAAATCAGATAAAATGAAGTTAAAGTTGTTTTGTGAAAGAGATTAAAAATGGTCTTTCTCTTCACCACATGGACCTTGGTCCTCTTTTATACATCAATAAGAGTGCCGGACTGTCAGTGAAAGGGTAGTATCGTGAGAGCTGCTATAATACCTTGTAATTGCCTGAGTACAGGAAATAGTAAATCCAAAATAAAAAAAAATACATCGAAGAACCAATGGTCTTAGCTCCTTCCCTATGCCTGTGGTATAAGCTCCAACCTAAATGTCAACTCTCTATAAAAAGTGCATTCTTGATGGAAATTATGCAATGAATTTGATATGTACAATTGCCCTAATAATAATAATAATATAATGCAAAACAAATAGGCCACAGGGCCTCTACAAAAATCTTTTAAACTGAAAAAAAATTGTAAGCAATTTCACTATAGTATTTGTCCAGTTCGTGCTTGAAGGAGTTTAATGAGTTGGAATTGATGACTTCAAAGTGGAGGTTGTTCTAGTATTCTGTTACTTAGGTCTTGAATGCCCAACGGCCAATGTCCTTTTGGAACCTTTCCTCTTGATGCTTGAGGTTGTGACCACGAAGGTTTGTGTGGCTGAAGCTGAGAACATCGGTAGCCTGAATGCTTTCGTAGGCGTCGTAGCAATAAGGTAAGTTTCTCAGAGTCGGACAGAACTTTGTTATTCGTCTTTGAACTTTTTCGAGAGCTTCGATGTCTTTGTTGTAAAAGGGACGTGTAGTGCAATGACCATATTCAAGGATTGGCCGTACTAAAGCTTTGTAGAGAAGGTAAAAGGGTCTTATCATTTCCAAAAGTGAAGTCGTGCCTTAAAACTCCTGCAACACGATTTGCTTTCCCAATAATGCTGTTGTAGTGGGCCTGGAAGTCGAGATTGCTGTCAATGACAACTCCCAAGTCGCGCTCCTGGCATGATGTGATCCGTAAGTCTCCTAGTCTATATTCATAGTGGATAGTAGGTATCCCTATCGTCAGCTTGTGGCTTTTGTCGATATCGATTTCCATCAGCCAGTTGGACATCCAACTATTGAGCTTGTCAAGGTCCTCTTGCAGAGATTGTGCATTGGCAGCTGTTTTGATTACTTTATACAGCTTTGTGTCGTCTGCGTACAGTAGAATCTCTGAGTTGATGCCTTCTACTAGATCATTGAGATACAGATTAAATAGGAGAGGGCCAAGGACCGAGCCCTGGGGAACACTGCTGATTACCTCTACTTCAAGTGTACTCGAAACTCTGTCTACTGATATTGTTTGAGACCTTCCAATAAGAAACTGTTCGATCCAATCAACTGTGGCTCCCAGACCAAGGTTTGTATAAGAGGCGACGATGAGGTACTTTGTCAAAGGCCTTTTTAAGGTCTATGTAAATGACATTGACTTGATCACTCTTATCTGCGTGCATTTTCCAGTTTTCCACTGCCAGAGGAAGCTGTGACTCTGCAGACCTTCTCTTCAAGAACCCAAATTGCTTGCTAGTGATTATCTTTCTTTTGCTCATGTGCTCAAGGATGTGGTCAGATATGATAGATTCCAGTATTTTGCAGGTTATGCAGGTTAGACTGATCGAGCGGTAATTTAGAGGATCTTGGCGGTTTCTCTTTATGTGCAATGGTATCACCGTTGCCTTTTTTCAGATACTAGGGAGTTCATTTGACTGTAAGGATTTTTGAAAAGTCATCGATAGGGGCTCTGCAACTAGATATGCGGTTCTATTTAACACTCCGGGATGAAGTCCCTCCGGACCTGGTGATTTCCTTATCCATAGTTCTTTGAGTTTCTTCAGGACCGCCTTTGGGTCTATCTCGACCCTGGGTGTTTTGTCAAAGACTGTGGTTTTCAGGGTTGGTAGTGATAACTAAATAAGCTCCTGGGAGAAAACGGTAGTGAAATACGTGTTTAGTTTATGTTCTTTTTCTTCAGATTTTTCAATCAGTAGTCCACTCATAGGTTTTTTTAAGACTGAAATGTCTAGCTTTGCAATGTGTTTAGTATGTATGTGTTTCCAAAACATTCTGGGGTTTGTCTTGATAGATACTGTAAGGTTTTGTTCTCGCATGCTAGCTGATTGCCTGGTTTGTCGCCTACTTCATTTCGTAGCCTTCGGTAGGCTCTTGCTTTGAGAGGGCTCGACTTGTCAGCTACATAATTTTTCCAACAGGCTTGCTTTTTCTTAATGAGGTCCAAAACAACGCGTGGTAGGGTTGGTCTTTTATATTGTTTGGCAACTGATACGTGTTTCTCCTCAGCCTTGTTTCTCCAGAGGAATTTGGAGTACATTTCCTTACAGCTTCCAAATCTTTGTTGATGGGTCAAAAATGAATGAGAAGGTGGCAAGTGGTGATTTCCTTCCTCACCTGAAAATTGCAATGGGTGAGAGATTGTATAATAATGTATCTATAATGTCTGGTGAGTTAAATGCTATAATCATGGCATTAGAACACCTTACGGAAAACCAACATTTGATTGCTAATTCAAATAATATTATAGTTTATTCCAACTCTTTATCAAGCCTTGAGTTGCTGGCCTCAGCTCCTCAGTATAAGTTAGACATTGACACTTATCATTGTCTTAACATTATAGATAATCTTGCTTCAAGTGGCATAAGATCTTATCTTCAGTATATTCCTAGCCACTCTGGTATACGTGGTAATCAACAGGTTGATGAAATAGCAAAAAATTCTATAAATATTGACCAGCCAAGTGGGAGACCAATCCCCATTAGAGATATTTACCGATGGAGACTATCAAATATTATGTTTAATAAGATTAATCCTATCCTTTCCCCCTTTCCCAGTAAGTATTTTTCTAAAATTTATCATAGAATTCATTCTGGAGCAAATGGACTAAACTTTCTTGTATTCTCGTACCAGTTTCCTAATTCAAGTGGTTCGGTTCCCCTGTCCCCTCTTTGCAGGTATTGTAATATAAATAATGAAACAATTGACCACTGCCTATTTGAATGTAATATGCTGACGTCTGCACAACATACCTTGCTTTGTAAACTGTTAAAATGCTTCAAACACCACAAAATCTCACTATCGGCCAAGAGCCTAGCCAACTATACCTGCACACAGAGCATAGAAATTGACATCTATCACCTTATATTTGAACTCCTTGAGTCAAAAGATCTACTGAAAGATATATGAGAATATCTAATAAATAAGAGGCAATCAAGCCAGTAGCTCTGTAGCCCACAGAGTGAAGCAAAAGGAAAAGGGCTAAATAGTAAATACTGAAAAGCCCGCCAGCTGTGAAATAGAAGAAGAAGAAAGAAGCTTTCAGTCGAACTGAACTTTTTTATAATGGCCCTATCTATCACTGAATATCAACTTCTGTGACATCTAAGACCTAAATGTTAAGGAGAGCGACTGCACTTTTTACAGAGTTAGGAGAGTGGAAGGATGAGGATATTCTCCACCAGAGTTGTAAACACAAACCTTCTACAATTATAGGCCGCATTCTTTGTTAATAGAGGAGGGGGAGCCTTTTGGCTAATTTTTAGAAAAACACTCTATTTTCCCTATGTGCCTAGGTATGGATACTACCTTTTCTATCTAAACCTGTTTTTGCATCAAAAGCTTTTTATGGTGAATATCCTTTTTAGAAAGTTTAAGACCTAAATTCAATTGCATGCAAAATAGTCCATTGCCTGAGGCTAAATGTTTAAATACCTTCTTCATTCAACTTCAATTGGAAAATTTTGTCTTTGGATATTTAGGCCTGCATGGGGAGATCTAGGGTTGATACCCTAAGATTGATCCAAAAGATCCGCTCCTCCCTACTAGTAAAATTGAAAAGAATCACCACAAAAATGCAGCATCTCCTTTTTTTTAACCCCCCCTATTCACAGCAGAAGCTTGTTTGCACATATTTTCTTATTTGCATTAACAAAAATTGTATAGGTCCTTACAATTAGTGTAAACATAATAAATGATTTGGTATTTACCTATTGCTTTCTATTACAATGTTGCTATCATAAATTATATATAATTCGGTTTCGTTTCAGATTGTCTGTCATTCGACCAATTTGGAAGCTAAGAGAAAGCTGAACGGAATACAGTGTCAGAGACAAAAGGTAAGTTCTCTAATATATCAGTTTTAAAAGACAAAAAAAACAAAACAAAAAAATTGATTCATTGTCGGTGCTAAAGAATACATTGCGGTAAAATTCAGTCACTTTTTAGCTTCTGTTAAGGTCACTGCTGAAAGTTGGTTTTTCTTTTATAATATATATTTATGCATTTTACTTTTTAGCATTGAGGACGGATTAGCGGTGGTTTTTGCCGACATATCTGCTTTGTTTTTCATTTATTCATTGACTTAAAATTATCCTTGTTTTGTTTTGTCTTTGTTTTCTCCATTTTTTTCGTAATTCAATTTTTCGTTAGTGATGTAGAGGCGTTATTATTATTGTTATTATTATTATTATTATTATTATTATTATTATTATTATTATTTATTTTTCACCATGCTATGCAACAGTATAATACGTGGATTAAAAAAAAAAAAACAGTGAAAACAAAACAAACAAAAAAGTGAAAACAAACCACAACTCAAAACCCTGATAAGGTGGTAAAAGGAAAAAAGAAATAATATGACATTAGACTTTGCAGTCCCTACCCATGGTGCTGATATCTGTTTCATGGCCCTTCATCCAGGAAGTGCAATGGGGGGTTGGGGTCCAGCCATTCTGTGCTTTTGAACACTTCCTGTTTACCTTCCCCAGATTTCTCCTTCACCTATTTAGAGCTGGGTCGACGCTGGCTGATAAGGTGGTGATACAGAGAAATGTAGACACCTACTGTGTTTGAGAGCTTTCTGTGCCGTACTTCCAGTTTTACTGTAACGTTAAGAGCTGGAAAGTGGACTGGTTTTTTGTCCAATGTGGAAGAAACAACAAAAATTTACAAAATCTAAAGTTCTACCTTAGTGGTCTCATTTTAGAGTGAACAGTGAGTAGGCACATATTTTTGGGGACATCATAAAACCTTGATATTTCTGGGGAGAAGTATAATGGCCTGACTGTGTGCGTGTCTGCTTCACATAAGTAGTACCCAACTAATATCTTTTCTATGATTTGAAAGCAGGTAACTTGCCCATTTCCTGTACCCTAAATTAGGTAATTGATGTCTCCTACATTGGCTTTAGATTTATAAATTGTGTTGATTGCTGCTAATTTTCAGTTTCTTTCAACTTTTGTTCAATTTGAGTTCTAGTAGAATGCAATATTGGTTAGCCTATTATTCACACTTTATATATAAAAATATCATTCTGTTTGCTTAATCTATGCTCATAATGCTGAGACAATGTAATACTTATTTCCTTTGTCTGCCTGTCCTTCTAACATTTGAAGCAGTTGCAAAAGGGCTGTTTAAAAAAGACCTACAAAAAAGTAAAGCAGGGGGGACACCCTACTATAAAATTCTCATTGCTTTTTCTATAATCTTATGCAATTCTTGTTTAAAATCCGTATTCTTCATAGTTTCGTGAATTCAACTCCCCTGAATTTATTTTTGAACAACATATTGCTCTTTTATGCAAGATATTTGGTCCATCACCCCTCCCTGCATCACCTAAAAAAGACATGGGGATGCTGATGGTTTAGGAGCACCTCTGATTCTCGATGACACAACTTTATTTGCTTCAGTAATATAATAGTTTTTTTCTCTCTTTTCCATATCAACATTCAAATACTCCTTTTTACAAAAAATGTATACAAACTAAAAAAAAAACCTTTTTTTGTGCGACTAATGCGCAGATTAAAATTATACCCTGAAATTACAGCTAGGTAAAAAGTTAGAGATAAATAACATTTGTTCCTATTCAAATGGAGAAATAGCGAAAATCAGAATTTTGTATCTTAGATGTTAAGACTAGTCCTCATTAAGCATGGTTTGTGCTCTTTTAATTTGAGTCCATGATTCCAATTGATTTGTCGTGTCATTTCTAGCTCTTTGATCCAGGCATATATGCTTGACTAAAATTGTAAAATGACGGGATCATTACAATTCATCCTTTAATACTAAAACTCCCATAAAATCATCCTATTTGTGTGCGTTTTCTGGCCACAGTCTCCTAAAATCAACTCCTATATACATACTTAGACATGTCAACTTTCATTTATTTATTATTTGCATCGCACAAGGACACCGATGAGCTACACTCTCTGTAGCTCATTTTTTATTGGAAGCTGTAGTGATGACAGTGGTCGAGTATGGCTTTGAAGCATGTGCGCTCCGAAAAGCGGATGAAGATTTGCTAGATGTTTTCCAGAGGAATTGCCTTCGGATTGTTCTGGGTACCCGGCTAACTGACCGTATTTCAAACAGGAGGCTGCACAAAAGTGCAGTTCAATCCCGCTTTCTAGGGCTATAATGAGAGAAAGGTTGAGATGGCTAGGGCCCGTTCTGCGGATGAAGGATGACGTAGATAATTTCGGAGACCACACTGTCATTCCATGACGATAAATAAAAGTTCAAATAGGGATAAAATTCTTTTAATAGACAGTGATGATGATAACAGTGATAGAAATTCACAAAAATACTAGATATTTCGGTCACATATGCAGTGACCGTCATCAGTAGTAACACTACTGAGTAAAACTATCATCGTCAGTTTTACTACTGATGACGATCACTGCATATGTGACCGAAATATCTTGTATTTTTGTGAATTTCTATCACTGTCTTTTAAAATGATTTTATCCCTATTTGAACTTTTATTCATGAAGGATGACAAATTGCTGAAGATTATACTTTTCGGCGAACCGTCTAGGGCTAAACGGAAAGCAGGTCCTTCTCGTCTGGGGTGGGAGGATGTCATAAAGAAAGATTTAAAGGAAATACGAACTTCCTGGGAGGGTGTAAAGAGGGAGGCTTTGAATAGATCGCGACGGAGGAGGAGTGTGCGTAGGTGTGTTGGGATCAGGTGGGTTGGTGCGGCGGTGACTTGTTAGTAGTAGTAGTAGTACCATCAGAAAATGACTTCACTATTATTCTGTTATTCACTTCAGTTTTCACAAGCTTTCCTTGTTTTTGCTTTTCGGAACGTTTCTCCAAAGCCATTAGAAGAAATTACCATTAGAACAAAATTACTTCCGTGGAAAATGTACTGAGTGACAAAATCAATAGAATTGTTATTCGTAATAACAATAAAAAAACAACCAGAAAGTCCTTTTAGGATAACATCGTGATTCTAGCCCTCTTACTACTTTGGGATCAGTTTGACGTGGTTCGAGTTGATTTTGGATAACTATGTAGTCTAAATATCTGGAAAGTGATAACTTTATAAGCAAAGCCAGGGACCTATTTGAGGGGACCAAAGAGCCAAGTTCCTACCTGAGCAAAGCAAGGGCACATTTGCTAGATCAAAAGAAGAGCTATACAAGCAAGGGACATAAGAAAGCAAGGCACATAAGAAGGCAGGTTGGACTTGATGCTGCCAAAGCCAGTTCTTTTGCTAGGGTTTAATAAGAAATATAATAGGTAAAAATCTCCATATCTTATTCTTCCTAGTGTGTCTAATGATAATGGAAGAACAAAAAAATTGGGTTGAAAATATAAACATTTTGGAACAAGAATTTTTAGAAAAGAATATACCGTTCTCCTCGGTATGGTCCCCAGCAACTTCTAATCTTGTTTTTTCACAAGGCTGGTTCTACTTCATCCTTTTTATGGAAGACAAGAACACAACCTCCGTCATACTTTTTTGGTACCATTCATGTGCCTTATTCAAGGGTTTGGGACTTCATACCAGAAGCTGCAAAGGAAGCATTTCATCTGTCAGATGCTGTCTATTTTGAACTTGATTTGACTGACCCTTACACTGTTGCAGCGTTGACGAAGTGTCAGCTGCTACCCAAAGGGAAAACGCTTAGTGATGTTTTACCAGAACGGATCTATGAACGACTTAAGAGGCATCTATTGAAAATAAAGGTAAGAAAAACCTGTAATATAGAGAGTTGATTTGACTGACCCTTACACTGTTGCAGCGTTGACGAAGTGTCAGCTGCTACCCAAAGGGAAAACGCTTAGTGATATTTTACCAGAACGGATCTATGAGCGACATCTATTGAAAATAAAGGTAAGAAAAACCTGTAATAGAGAGTTTTTAAAAAAACTGTTTTTAATTTCAGTATCAAATTTGCCATTAAGAAATCATTGATAAAAACATGAAAATAATTAATTTATACTGTTGTTGTTCTTTTGTTGGCAATTTATTTCTATTGTCGCAGGTAAATTACCAAAAAAAAGTATTTTCAGTGAAAATACAAAAATCGCACTAGCGCACCCCCTCCAATTAACTTCCCTGTCCAAATCCCTTGTAGATATATACAAAACTTGTACATGCTGTGAACACAAATAAAGCGGGTTATTTGTGGCAAGGTGTCTTATTGACTAAAAAGTGCCAGTCACAGATACCCTTGGAAAGTGAAGCTGAAAAAGTAATTTATTTGAAAATTAACCATTTTTCCTTTGTCCTAATCGGCCTATGCCAATAATCGGCCTGTTTGCAAATGATGAAAATTGGAAAACACTGGGAAGAAGAGAAAGTAACAAAATGATTGAATTTGCACTATATTTGAAATTTGACTCAAGTTTTGCGGTTTAGTGTTTTTTTTTACGATTTTTTTTTTTAATCCTAGAAGGGGTAAACTTTTGGCCTTCACCATGAATAGGTAACTGACATTCCTTTTTCAGGTTTAATTTGTAATATGCTAGATTTTAAATATTTCTATAGCTCAAGTGTTCTGTTGCTACTTCACATGTTGAGTAATGACTTTACCAAATTCCATAATTTTTGTCCTATTCGTATGTAATCTGCTGGTAATACTAGATTATTGTGCTTTTCCCACCCAAATTTTTGTCAAGTTTTTAGATCTCTTTAAAAGTTCAGTTTTTGCTATGTCAACACTATTAAACGTTGCTACTGTAAGTAAATTCGTATAATTTAAAAATAATGGTGCTTTCACACTACGTCGTAGAACCTTTAACACTAGAATAGTTTAAGGTTTTATGTTACTTTGCGTTACAGAGCATCCGTTACGTTACGTTTCGTCTATAATTTAGGCAGTTCCAAGTAAGCTTGAGTTTTATGTAAGTTTATATTATGTTATGGAAATATGAGTATAATAGCAAAAAATAAAGAATGGCACTATGAATTTCTAGATGAACAGTTTATTGATTTTGGAAACAAATTAATACACTTTCTTAGAAAGCCCTTCATGCTTGATCAGAGCTTGATTCTCCATCTCCATTCCTTATTGTAATTTCTGAGTGGTTTACTATTTTGATGATTCTAGATGATGATTGTGATGAAGTTTTATGTTAGCCCAGTGTGAAAACACTTGTTTAAGTGTGAAAGTTACTGCTTTACGTAACTTAATCACTTAGCAAATAAAATTTTGAAAATTGCGTGTTCTAGTGCCCTGTCTAAGAACTGAAAGTGATCCAAGGGCTGCTAGACGAATTCCTTCGCCCAACCAAGCCCTTTACGACCAAAAATGTTTCATGTTAAAATTTCACGTTGGTTTCACGTTGTTATTTTACGTCTTTTCACGTTGGTTTCACGTTGAAATTTCACGTTGTTATTTTAGTTATAAGGACGAAGTATGAAAAAAGACCTATGTGAGAAGGTAGCACTATTCATGTGTCCTTGCCTAGTGTAAGGGGCAAACGTTGTGACAAGCTGTTCATTTTATAGATAAGTGCTAATTAACAAATATTTCAAGAAAGGTATAATTTTTTATACAGTGTTTAACTCGGGATAAAGCTGAGATTGTTTGAAGGTTGTATCTGCTGAATTTGAACTGGACAGTAATTTTATCCAAGGAATTTTAGGATTCTAGTTTAATTGATAAATTTCAGAAGACACGTGAGCATATTGTAAAATGGTAAATTAAGCATTGAGAGTAGATGTAGTCCTTCATGATTGACATACTCTATGCCCTCGATTTCTCTATATCTGGATCGAGCCGACAGTAGCTGGAAATTTGAAGATGGAAATTCTGAGTTCAAGCGCTCTTTATATGAGTAAGAAATTATTGTGGGGTAACAAGGCCCCTTCCGTGCCTTTTTTCACTCCATAACCCGTCATCGCAAAATATGATCTGCGGTTGCAAGTTAAAATAGTTATTTCAATGAGAAAGAATGAAGCTTATAAAATTATGTATCTAGAGGCAAATCTCCTGGAAGACCCACAATATGACTTAAGAATGAACAGAATTTAAATGTTTTTTTCTCCCATGAAAGTAACGAGTGACTTAAAAATTCAAAAATTAACATAAATCATTCTATAAATGAGGAGGGCTGTCAACCGTCACTATCTTCTATGTTTACCCTAAAGTTTCACTTTTTCCCACCTATGCTTCAAGAACCAATAGTCATATAGAAGAGCTAATAGAAGTTTCGTAACTTTGTCACACCTTCAAATCGCGCCTTTGTCATTTTAAGCTAGAATACTCGTGCTTTGGTAATTCTGCACATCAAAATTGGTTATGTACCTTGAAGTAGGTTGCAACAACTTGCCCTGAAAGTTTTAACTTAATGTTCTTATAAAGAGGTACCACTATATAAATTATACTATCTGTGGTAAAAACTACCGTAAATGTACTACTATTTTGGATGAACTGGCATGTCACTAGTCTGAACTAAATCTACTCAAAATAGAGCAAATATACTGTAGGTTGCAACAAAACTTTGGTGGCTTGCTCATATGCTAAGGATGTATAAGGAGCCCACCTCATGAATAATTTTCCTATATAGGCCTTACAAGGTAAGATAAAGGTACAGTTTCCTAGGATAAGGTGGATTAGACGAAGAAAAGACAATATTCTTATGCTTTCTTGGGAGTTTGGAACAGTAGACGTTTCCAACAGATTGGGATGGAAAAGGGGTTTTCACTAGTGCACTGCCCACAAGTAGCTTAGCCCTGTAAGAAGTACAGAGCAATAATAATAGCACCTATTAATATTTTATTTAGAGTAAGCATGCAATTGTCTCTCTTTTCAAGACAGTTATGTCCCACTGGTTGTCAGATACGCCACGGGCAGCTGAAAGTCGAGCTGAGCAGGCTGACCTTCTCTTCCGCCAAATAACACTTGACTGGGAACGCAAACGACCTGTTTGGGTTCTACTAATGTTGAACTCCCTCACTGAGAGTGATGTTAAAACAAGAGGAATTCCTGTTCTGGACCTATATTTGGCCCAAGAAGCAGAAAGAAAGAACAAGTATACAGGAGCTGTGGAAAGCGTGAACGAACAATGTGCACCGCTAAATAGGCTCAATTTGAACCAGGTAAGTTTGTTGGGTACTGAAAGCAAATGATTTATTTTTAAATTTGTTGTTTGATGTTAAATTACCTAGGAGAAAGTTGGAATCATTAAAATGTTTATTACATAGAACGAAAAAGAAACTATCTAGAAAATTTAGTCTAGATTTTCTTTGATCAGATTTATTTTGTTACATTTACAGACCTTTTACAGATTTTTATTTACAGACTAAAATGATTGTTTTGTGAAAGCAAGTGGGCTTTAAATTACGGCTGTTTTTTTTTCCAATATTTTGCACGAGAGAAAGGAATAAAAAAGAGAGTAGCCGTGAAATGTTGGTGCTAATAAACTTAAGAAAAAATCCCTAAAATAATAGACTTTGTCTGATATCAGCCAAGGCTGATAGATATATATTCCATATCAGTTGATCGATATCAGCCATACCAGCCAACGCTGATTGATATGTTTTCTTGCATTTTGTGCCAATTGGAATTGTAAAAAAAAGCAAATGTTTAAAGTTACTCTGGTAAATACATTAAAAATTAGGTGAAATATTTAAGTTTTTTAAAGTTTTTTTTTTAGCAATCTTCTGCTGATTCCTCTCTTTGAAGATGGTCTTTGTAGGATGGGAAGTGGTTTGCCATGGTATCATTTTTTTTGCAAGGGACTTTTAAACTGGATGATGTCCAGGTCTTTGGTAGATCTTATTATATATTACTCATATTACTCCTAATCCTGGATATGGCTGATTTTTATATTTCCTTCTCTATGAATTTCTAAAAGAATCGGTGGGATTTAGATGCGTCTTAACTAAAAATGTGGTTGGTAATGAGTGATTTTAAGATACACGTTGAACTTTTTTTTAAGGTGATAAAGCCACCGGATGGATTTATGTTCTCCCACTCAAGGGCGCCAGTTTAGGTAGGATGTCAGGGGGAGAGCTTATGGAGTACCCCCCTCCCCTCTCTGTATTTTTTTCACCCTGCCTCCTTCCCCCTTTAAGATTTTCTAAAAATACTTTATTTTGGAATGTTTATTGAAGAAACTTTTTTTAGTATGTTCATTAAAATAATCGGAAAAACAATGGAATTTCCCTCCCGCTATATTTTGTGAAATATAACTTGCTCCCCTCCCCTACATTTTAACTCCTAGAGAGTAATGCTAGTAGCTGCTAGTATGCCTTAATCTGAAAATCGAAATGTTAAATGACTTGACTGAGTCCCATTAAGCTTGAACTAACCCGAGTCAGTTCAAACTAGAATGACTATACGTTTATAATACATCAATAATGCATCCTTAGCAGCACAGATAAATCTCAATATTAGAAAAAGAAACTATTGGAAAAAGTAGCAATTGTAAATAAAGGAAGTATTGGCCTGTTTTTGTCAAAAGAATGAACAAAAGAGCGCTTAGAACGGCGTTCGAAACTTCATCTGGAAATAGATGTTTAAGACTCCATTTCTTGAGAAACAAAAATATCAAAAGGTGACGAGTCTAGAAGCATTAAATACTTCGTTTTTGCAAAAGATTGCAAGACCGCAGATCCTTTTGGGCCATGTCTGCAACTTGGTTTTATTTAAAAATGGATGGATGCACACCTATTTTACAACTGGTCTGCACTTCGGTAAAAAAAGAAAAAATGAAAAATGTTTCAGCGAATTCTTGTAACTGAAAAAAAGAGTGCGTTCAACATTTTTAAAGATAGAAGCAACTATTTTTTTACGTAACAATCAAAGATTTTCATCTCTTTTTTTGCCTTTGCTATTTTAGAAGATTAGCTAAGGTATAAAGAACCTTGAACATTAATCCTACCACAGCCTGGGATCGTTACTTCTGCTATAATTACTTTTTGGTAATTAAAATGGATTAGCCGGTTTTGTTTATGTACGGCTAAACCACAACGACCTTTAATTTATCACCTGGGAAATATCAGAATTTAAACAATTTCTTAAATAAATTATTTTTATGTTTGTATAATTGAATAGTTTTGCAGTTTGCAGGCGAATTCATCCATTTCCCCGCCCAAAATAAACCTAATCGTACGTGCCTGTGCAAAAATATCATTTGTCTGCTGTTATCAAGAAGTTCAAACGAGATTTAATAGTAACAAACTACCTTGTCGACTCACAAAAGATGTTTGTAAAATAAATTCTTCATTAGAAAATTTGTAAAAGGAATTTTCAGATCAAGAGTTGGATTGAAACACCAAGGAAATGACAAATAATTAGATTTTGTTGTATGATTAGGTCGTACAGTGGACTTGGGCCCGCTTAAATGAGAAATGCTCTCTCATTGGTTGATTATATCAATCTGGATTCCTAGTAGTTAACATAACTTTAGTAAAGCTGAAGATGGCGATCTTATGAGGAGATAGTTTGAGCAATCCACTTATTTATTATTTATGATAAAGAAAGTGCTGAAAGTGACCAGACCTTGGTTTATCAAAGACCAGTTGCGTTTTGACAATTGGTGCAAGTGAATTTCTTTAAAAAGAGTTGTAAGCGTAGTAAGAGCAGCAAGTAGAGTAGTAAGAAAAGTAACGTGGTGACACGTTTTTTTTTTATTGACGTCATTCCATAGATGGCAAAACTTTATTATTAATTTAATATTATTTACTGGTAATTTTGTTGTCGTCACACCTTGCTCTAATCTTAAAAGAAAGGAAATTCAAGGAAAGTTACCTCTACGGAGAACTTCACCTCCATGGAAAATTCTCCCCGGAAACTACCCCCCGCATAAAATCCCTCCCCCGTGGAAAATTCTCCCTTGGAGAAATCCCCACCCCGCGGAAAATTACCCTTTGAAAATTTTCCCCGGCAATTCCCCTCCACCCCCAGCGGAAAATTCCTCCCGGAAAATTTTCCTCACATGTAAAATAACAATAGTGTCTTTAAATTTAAAAGTATTTAGAAAATCAGGTTAAGGTTATCAACTTACTCGTCAATAAGTTACGACTGAAGTTATTATTAACTAATTCTTACCGAAAAATTCCTCCACCGAAATTCCTTCTCCTCCACAATTTCCTCCTAGAAAACTTTTCCAACATGTTAAACAACGATCTTTTTTTTAATTTAAAAGTTTTTTAAAAGTTTTTAAAAAATTCGGATTATTAACTTACCTGCCAGGCATTGTTGGATAATCAATATCCAGAAAATTAGAATAATGTCAAAAGACGGAACTGTCAAGTATTTGTGTTCAGGGGTCTCTAATTTCAGTCAGCGAGAAAAATATTAAGAGCGCCTTGGGGGGGGGGGGTGATTTTATACCTAAAACCTTCGCAAGAGTGTACCCATCAACTTTTTAAAGTTACTTGGCGATCGGATGAACAGTCTAGCAATGTATTTAGGACACACACATAAACAAAGATTCGATTTTATATGTATAGGTTGCTAAAACCATAATGACATGAATTTAGTTCTTGGCAAGATGTTGCTAGGATGCTGCTTAGATGTTGCTAAAATCATGTTGACATGAATCAAATTCTTGGCAAGACGTTGATAAGATGTTGCTAACATCATTGATGATCAAGCGTGGGCCAAAGCTCTATACTTTATAATTGACAAATCATTTTGACATGAATCAACTTCTTGGCAAGATGTTGACAATATGTTGCTAACGTTATTGATGATCAAGCGTGGGCCAAAGCTCTATATTTTATAATTGACACTGAGATAATCCGTCCAAACAATAAACTGAAAGAGAAATTAGGACTGTGGGGTGAAAAGCTTTAAATACAACATCAAAATTATTTAAGAAGAAATAGTTATGACCTGAATTTCTCAATGCTTTCTTTTCAGGTTATATTTGTGTTGAATCAAACATTAAAAGCGAAAGAAGCCCATTTTTCAGATACGAGTAACAAGCCACGATCATCAATTGCAACAGAAGAGCTAATCAAGCACTACCAGTGTGGCAATTTGGATTCAGTTATATTTAATCAAGATACTTTGCTGTCACTGGATCATGCTCCTGAAGCTGAATCTCGAGAAAAAATTGTTGGAAGGAGGATTGATCAGTATTTTAGAAACGAACTTATTTTGAAAAGGAATGAAAGGATGGGACAAAGAGTAGCTCATTTGATCAAAAGCTACCCGCAAAAAAGTTTCTTTTTCGCCTTTGGTGCTGGTAATACTTATAAATTTTATATTTCATATTGGTGCCTAAATCTCGTGTGTACTATCGATTACCTAATAATTATCCTGAAATTATGCAACCTATTATGAGTTTTGTGGCAAGATCTGTGATGCCACCAATCTTTAGATAATACGACTCTAGTTTTTGCAGTTAGATAATTAATGACTCTTGGGATTGCTGACCAATAACACATACAGGAATTATTCAAACCTCACCTTTTGATCAGTGACCTTGTGTTCAACCTCCCACAAAGGTTGCCCTAATCAGATGAATCTGGAGGCATTACCTTGCAGCACTTGGAACACTTGAACTCTTCTGGCAGGCTAACCAGTCCTGTGTAGGTGATCGTTCCCGCCACAACAATTATTATTATTGTTTTTTTAGAAGGCCTCAAGCTCGTAGTATAGAGCCTACCATTAAAACCGAAAATGATAAACCAACATGAAGTAAAGGGGAGGCTGGAGACTTAAATTGTATTTCAAATAAAGCCTTTTGATCGATCAACATAATGACAATTCCGGCAAAGATGTAAATCAAGGTAGTCATAATGAAAAAAAGATTCTAGAAAATAACAATAAATTCTATGAACGAACTCATACATAAAATTGTCTGTAGTAACCTAAAAGGGATAAGGCTTATAGTTAATGTGGCGCCGAGTAAAGGGCGAGCCATGACGAGTAATTTTGAGGTCGTGCTTACCTGACGCATAGTCGGAACTACGAAAAATTCGTTCTAAATGTGAATTTTACTTGTAGGGATTTTGTAGGAAAAAGTTGTTCTTTGGTAATAGGTAAATTATCCAGTTTGTGTAGTTTGTCCCTATTTTTTTAGATGGCGTGCGTTTTTAGGAATCGTATCAGAACTAGTTTTCCCTTAATCTAATAAGCCTTTCAATCTTTTTCATCAGCTTCATTATGTCATTAACTCTTGTTCCCTTCGCTATTGGTTCTTTTTGCTGCTCCTTTGACTATATACCGCATGAAGTGTATCCTGTTTCATTATCAGTTCTTTCTGAACCGGGGCTCTTAGAAATCATAAAAATTCGCTTTCAGAATATATCTTTTCGTCTTGGTCGTTCGAAAAGTGGATGCGAGAGAGTTGACGCATTCTTCGCTACTACAAGTGTTGCCTTCAGGAGTAAATACTACAAGTTCGCTAAATCCCTTGGTTTGAGGAACATCTGGGACTTGAAATGCCCGCTCAAGGATTTTTAACAAGGCGATTTCAATTGTGTCCTTTTTTCAATTTGACATCATTTTCTGGGGTTTCATTCTTTTTTTCGAAATTACCAGAAATTTCTGTTTGCAATTAAAATTAGTGTTAAGCTTGATTTCAGTAGAAATTATTATTTTTTAATGCTAAAATTAGACATATTTGTCACTAGATAGTTTTTTTTAAAACGCGCATTTAAAATTTCGGCTATTATGGGCCTTAGTTAATTCGTTACAAGGTTGTAGGCATCATGTTTATGTTAGAGTTTAGTTTGATGATATATAGCGTCGTAATATGTATTGTTTTTTTTCCTTTCATTTTTTTTTATTAATTTTCCAGGCCATTTCATAGGGAACCATTCCATTTTGGATTATGTCACAGCTGATGGACTAGCTATTGATCCTGTACCCATGAAATTTGTCTCTGTTCCGTATGTTTTTATCTTTCTAGTTTCATGTACCATTTGTGCTTTTGTATCAGTTTCGTTTAGTACAAGCCCTACCTTTACCATTTCTTTTAAACTTACAAATGTCAATATTTAATGAGGGTGCATCCTTTTTTTTCTGAAATTATGCTGAAAGCCTCCTGAGAGGTATTACAAAAAAGAGGGGTATGTCAGAGCCAGGGTTGCCACCACGTTCAGTTCTTATAGTGCTACAATTGCCCAAATTTGCATGATACACTGTGATTTTCCGCGCTACAGTCAAAAAAATTTTTAACGTGTCGTGGAGCAAAGGAACAAAAACGTATCCTAAGCGGATCAGAGTGTTGAATGGGAAAATGTACGCACACGCCCATAGCCCGAATTTAAATGTATTTAGATTATTGTCATGCAGAAAAAAAGTTTTTATTAGGACTTTGTAAATTTAATAATTTTTAAATTTAAAGGAATATAATTTTAAAATAGAATAGAATTTAAATTTAATAGAAACCTCACTTGCAGCTTCCTAGGTCTAGGTCTCCTCAGTATCTCACAATTTTTGATTAAACCCACTAGAATAAGGGCAAAAAATAAGGTCAACCTCCCCTCCCCCCGTATATGGCTTTGAACCCAATTAAAAAAAACAATTCTGACATGTATTTTGATGTGACACATATCATGTAATTGCATTTTATATGTCTTTATTTTCAATTTGGTCATGTAAGAGAATAAGGGCTACAATCAATTTAGCACGTGCTAAAGTCCTATATATGATTAAATAGCGCTAAAATAGCACTTTCACGCTACAAGTGGCAACCCTGGTCAGAGCTTTTTAAATCCCTATCTCGGATTTAAGTAAATACCTATCTCGGTAGGATTACATGTCGTCTTAGCTTTTGCGACTAGATTGCGGCGTTTTTTTTTTCAAGGTTTACGTCATAAAATAAACAACCAATAGTCAGAATTACTACACGTCCTTTTGACAACTTTTGATGCAGTGTCAATTTTCGGGTTTACTCCTCCACATGCTTTTCTGACAGGTATGTAACAAAGGAGAGAACGCAATGTTTATTGGTTTTTGGCGCATTAATTGAAACAACAAAAATGCTTGCTTTACAGTGATTTTCTTTTGATTATTGATTAATATACGCAGAAATTCCACTGGGGGGGGGGGAACCATTGTAAAATTCTCGAAAGCTGTTGAATTATACGGAAAACAACCAAAAATAAGTTATTGAGAAAATTGTTCGCTTCCTAAATAATTATCCTATATTTTAGGGGACTGCTGCCTTCTCGACTCCTTGCTCTTGGCACTAAAATTAAGTTCTTTTTGCGAATATTTTTGATTGTAGGTCTGTACCACAAACTGTTTCACTAAAATTATTCATTTGATCTTTTCGTAATCGCGTGAATAACCATGGCATGTCAAGTTCTTTCAGAACCTGTGAGTTTTTTTTCAAAATTAATCCCTTGTTATTCTCATATTTTGTATCGCGCTATCTTCAGATGCATATGTTTTTGCATTTCAAACTTGTATTCCAGATATATTAGTACATTATTTTCAGTTTTGTATGTAAAATGGCTACCTGAAAAGTTTGACGCGACGATAAGTTTTGTAGCGGTGGGCTTGCGAGCCGAAAAATGGTGCAAGAGGGGAGAAGCTGCCTTCTGATCCTTTTTGGCTCTGAAAAAGGATACTAGAGTCTTTGATTCCCATTCAAATGACTTCTGGAAATTTACGAGCACCCCTTGTTAAAAGAAACAAAGCCGCAATCATGACATAAAGTTTCGTTTAGATCTTAAAATCCTGGTACTCTTGCATTATGCGGCCTCTCGGGTTAGCCACTATAGAGTAGGCAATGATAAAACCCGTTTTTGACATGTTTACCGCTATAGACTAGGCAATGATAGCGTGGTTTTCATTGCGTATACGATATTAAACTGTGGGTTTTTGGGGTTTAGGGGGGGAAGGTACCTAGGTTAGGTTACGTATTTAATATATGCTCATTTTTCACTTTTCGCTGTCACTTTTCATTTTATTTGGGAAAATTGGCTCCAACTTTACACCATCCCCCCCTCCAGTATTTGTTACATAACGGTTTATTGACATAAACCTGACATAAAGTTTCGTATTTTTTAGCTAAGGGTTTGGACATTCTGTAAGAGGTTCTTTTTTTTACAGAATTCAGTTACGTAATTTTCGTTAAGATTGGATTATTTTTGTTTTTGGGGTATTTCTCCCCTCTCTAGAATTATGCAAATTCGCTAATGAGATTAATTCTTAATCTGTAAGTTCAAACTTAATAGATTTTGGCATTTGGAATCAGTATATAATGTAGACTCTTCTAATTTACATCTTTGTTTTACACTCTTATTTGCTAGTATTTTGGTTACTATTTCCATGGGCTGCACTTTACTTACAGCTCTGTGCCGCAAACTGTTTAATAAGTCCTGATATTCCAATTGAGTTCTAGATTTAAGCTTATAGAGAAAATAAGACATAGAAGTGACTATTTTTGTGTATTTTACGTAGCCAATAGTGACGTTTGAAAAAAAACTTATTATTTTTTTGTTTTTAATAATCATTTCAAAAATTTGAATTTCTGATGTCCTTGATTTCAGTATCCATATTATAGTATTTCTCTTCAATATCACAAGTTACGCGCAACTGCAGTTCGAAGTTTCTGCAATAACGCAAAATACTTTAAAAAAGGTGGGTTCTCTGTGTATATGCACCACCCTTATGTCTTCTGCACCCTAATAGAGTTTCTGAGCACCTCTGTGAGCGATAATCAGACTGCTAGTTACCTTTTTTCATACCCTTTATCCTACCAGAAGATAAAAACGTAGAGCGTGATATGCCATTAATCAACTTCTTCTTTTTTTCTCTGTTCTTCTTCTTCTTCTGTATAGAAAAATGTACGGACCTCCCTGAAGGTCCTTTCACCACTTGGGGGTGGCCTTTAGACAGACGCGCATCCAGGATTTTTGTTCGGGGGCCTACTAATTTTTTTTTTAGGGGGGGGGTTACACATAAACCTCAAAAAACGCAAAAAAAATGTGTTTATGTCCAATTTTTTTACGTTTTTACGAGTCAAAAAATCATTTCGGGGGGGGGGGTGGTTAAAACCGGGTAACCCCCCCCCCCCTGGATAACCCCCCCCCCACCATTTCCCCTATAAACAGAGTCAATAATCTTTATAAGTACTATAAACATCTTAAATAGGAAGATGATCATTTAGTCACTGAATTGCCTATACCATCCAAAACAGCTGTTCTACAGGCAAGGCCGTATCCAGGGGGGGGGGGGTGGTTCAAACCGGGTAACCCCCCCCCCTGGATACGGCCTTGCCTGTAGAACAGTTGTTTTGGATGGTATAGGCAATTCAGTGACTAAATGATCATCTTCCTATTTAAGATGTTTATAGTACTTATAAAGATTATTGACTCTGTTTATAGGGGAAATGGTGGTTAATAAAAGCTCAAAAATTTTTCTTTGATTTTGCATCCGGGTAATATTGCTTTAAATCCTAGGAGCAGTAGACTTACTGCTTACCTAGGATGTGACTAAGAGTATACTATTAACATCAGCATATAGTCACATATCAAATTAAGACTTTTATTTGGGGGGGGGGGGCTGAGAATGCCTCAAAACTTATACAATCAAAGAAGGTAAAAGAATTTTCACGTGAAATTATTTTTATGAGAAGGGCGCTTCTTGAAAAAAAAAAAAATTATTAACAATAGTTGTCAAAGAGAAAGAGAAATTTATTGTAACAAACAGACAACAACTGCAGTTTAAATACGACTCCAAGAGGTAAAAAGCTTGTCTGGGGTGGTGACAAAAATACACTAAAAAAACAAAACAAAACAATTCCACAACAAATTTTTTAATTGGCACCACAAACCTTACAACTAATCAATTTCAATAACTATACTATTCTATTCATACTCTGAGGGGGCACAATTATTTATTTCTATCTTTAATTTACACCTTCTCCACTCCAAAAAAGTTTCATACATACTAAAAGTAATTTCTTTAATTGTTCTCTTAAGTAAAGAAATATCAACGATAGTTTTTAAGCTATAATCAAGATGATTCTAACTCGAAATCTCATTAGGAAGCACTGGAAACGTCAACGGGGTCGAAACAACTGGTAGAGCATTAATCTCAGTAGAACATCGAGTTTCATAATCGGGGAACGAAAATCTTAATTTGCTAAACTATCAAAAGAATGAAAGATTTTAATCGTATTGTAGCCTAAAAAAAGAAAAAAGAAGTGTGTATAGCTCTTAATCCAGAAGCTGACAGTATCTTTACTCGCTCATAGGGATCCTTACTAAAATTGGATATAGATATTCTGTCGTCAAGTCAGTATTATTTCGGGGGAGTTCGAATATATTGCAGGTGGCAACCGTGCGTTTAATTTTGAGTACTTTATCTAATTTAAAGTATTTACTTATACTGAGTTTATATCCGTTTTTTTTCGGGGGGGGGGGTGTTTGACTACCTTGGTACTCGTGTATCAAATGAATTTTGGCATTAAACATTGGGCATTGAGCAATGCCTATTTCAGGCAGCTGTATGTTCCCGCCAGCACATAAATCCCTCTATCAAGGCTTATCGCCCTCCAAGGACGTGGTTAAGATTAGGCCTATATCTATTAATATTAATCTATAATGAAATTATGGAATTAGATTTTCTCTAGTCAAGAATTCCTCATAAATGCTATAGTCGAATGATGAAAAGTGATTTGAAGAAAATTGTGCTAAAAAACAACGTAGTATTTCAATAAATAAAATTTTATAATATGCTGCTGTAAAATTAACATTGTTTTTTTAATGGCTGCATAAATTAATTACGAGTATTTAAATCAAGCGATTTCAGAGCTTTTAATAGACGAGTTTTAAATAGACGATGTTTTTAATAGACGGTGATTGAATTTGCATTTCATTATCTTGTAAATTTTATTTTTATAAAAATCAATTGCAGTTTAGTCTAAACTTCATTCATCTTGCTAATATGCGACAATACCTATATAATACAATAATCAATGTATGTACATAGTCAAACTGCATATAAATCTTTTATATATAAGCGCTTTAGTAGGCGAGGGGGCCCGAAGACCTTCCCCCCAAGAGAAAGTCGAAGAACTGTTGTAACGCATTACGATTTCAGACTTGCTGCTGCTTTTAAGGAGAAGAGAATATCGTTATAACCTAAAATCATATATTGCAGTCTTTTTTTTTTTTTTTTTTTTTTTTTTTTTTTTTTTTTTTGTGTGTATAACTACTCTATGCAGGAGTTTGTCTAAAATAAAAATTCAGTTTAGCTTGATTTCTTCTATTTCACAAAATTCTATTTTGAGAATAGTTTCGTCATTGAATGTGTTTTCTTGAAAGTTACCGTCAATTTCAGCTGTAAGTCTGAGCTATGAAAAAGATTAATTCTTGATTTTAAATGCCAAGTTTTAATATGTATCTTCTCCTATAGAAAGCTACCAGTCAAAACTCGAAAACCTGTCAGATCCCGTCCATCTTTAGTGCCGTCTTTAAGTACAATACAAGACTTCAGCAACGTCCATTCAGCTACTGTGGATTCCAATGACGAATTTTTCAAGCACTATTTTACTAGACTACAGAAGCACCAAGAACCCCCAAATGTTTGGCTGGAATTTTTGAACAGTGGTGGAAAAAGATCAAGCTCTCACAATGACAGTTCCCTTTCTCTGCCAATAAGTTCTACAAGGGAACATAGGCATTGGTTTCACACAAAGCGGAAAAATTTCAATGACCTTTGGGTCAAATTAGAGTCGATGGAGGAGCCGAGCAAACTTTCTAGCAGGTGAGTAAATAGGAAACTATTCCATATGAAGGACTTGCTCATCGGATTTATTTAAGGTTTGCTAAATACCTTTTGCCTATGGCCCTATGGACTGGTAACTATTTTTTGCCCCAAAATTCAAACTCATTTTCCAGCTATAATTATTGATAAAAGTGTGGAAGATTTCAAATCTTCTGCCAGTAGATTTAAACATGATTAGTCTTCTCTGTTTTTGTGAGTTTTCAGTGTATAATTTTTTTTTATGTTTTTCTTTTTTTCTCTATTTTTTTCCATATTTTGTATTCTATTATTTACGGCCTTTTCGCCCTTTTTTGGTTTTAAAGGTTGTAAATAAATTTAACTGAATTGAATTAAAAATCTTAGGAGTAGAGCTTTACCTTTTTATGATATGGAATATGATTGCTTGAGGGTGGGCCTTTAGGAAATGAAGCCCTGACCTTTCAAATAAAAGTAGTGTGACACTGACGGTTTTAAAGGCTCGTTGAAGGCATAATTCACTCCAGAAAATTCCAGTACGCGTAGGTACATATATAATACGCAATACCATAGTGTACACAAGTGAGCCATTAGTGGCCTCAATAAAAATGCTCTAATAGAAATTTCTAAGGAATGATTGAGCAGAAACTTTATATACTACCACTATTATAACAACTATACTACTAAGATAAATTAGTAGTGTAGATAACGTTAGATAACGCCCCCCCCCTCGGTACGCCCCTGCTGGTGGGTGAAGAGGGGGGGGGGGATTTGGTAGAGATTTTTTCAAACAATTCCTAAACCTGAGTTCGGGAATAAGCTTCAATAGTTGAAAAACATACCAAATCATTCTATTAACAGAGCACAGACGGCATAGAGAAAAAAATGCATCAGCTGAATAAAATTCTAATCATTAAGCTGTATTTTTTATTTCATAAGGCGCAAAAACCCTAAAATATAAAGTTTTTTTGCGCTCGAAAAGACAGAGGAGGATTTATTAGATATGTTCCTGAAAGATTGTCAACGGATTGTTTTGGATACCCGTCTGACTGACCGCAATTCAAATAGTAAGCTGTATGAAAAATATGGTTCAATCCTGCTTTCTACGGGTATAATGAGAGAAAGTTTGAGATGACTAGGACGCTTTCAGCATATGAATGATGAAAAATTGCCAAAGATCATTCAATCGACAAACCATTTACGGCCAAACGAAAAGCAGGTCGTCCCCAAATGGGGTGGGAAGATGTTGTAAGGAAAGATATAAGAGGAATTGGAACTCTCGGGACACATACAAGTATATTTCACTCATAATAGTGTTAATGGTAGTTTTGACTAGTTGATCCTTGCCAAATTTATCCTGAACTAGTTTTGGAATTGTACTCGTCATTGACTCTTTTATTTTTGTTTTTCTATTTTTACTTCTTTTTCTCTATTTTTTCTTTTTCTCTATTTTCTATTTTTATTTTTTTAATGTCGTCTTCAGTTGTGACGGATTTTGCGACTAAATATTCCGGTAGACGGTTCAGATAAAACTGCTTCTTTTTCCAAATTCTTTTTAACCACTTCAGATGCGTATTTTAGAACCAACAAAGTTGGACCCCAGACTTGGGATCTGAGTTGAAACCCAAAGAGTCGAAAAAGAACAGAAATTACCACCAATTAAAGCATATACTATAACAACATAAATAAGAAAATAACATAGCAAAACTAGCACAGGCAACTTAAGCCGTAAGGATGGAAAATATCTTTTTAATCTGGAATACTTGTGTTTCCGAGAATTATAAAATAGAATTAAAAAGAATAAGACATGAGTAAAAGAGAATTATTAAATAGTGTATTCTTTAAAAGGGGTTAGTAACCGAATTAATTGCTAATTGTATCTGAATCGTGTTACTTATCGCGCCCATGTTGCTCAAAAAGGGCTTTGTAAAGCTTTGTTGGAAGTCTTTTTTCTCTTTTAATTATACTGTTGTGTGTGTTTTTCTATTTTTACTTCTTTTTCTCTATTTTTTCTTTTTCTCTATTTTCTATTTTTATTTTTGTAATGCCGTCTTTGGTTGTGACGGATTTTGCGAGTAAATATTCGGTAGACGGTTCAGATAAAACTGCTTTTAGCAACCCCTAAGTTTTGGAAGCTTTCTTATAAATATCCAGGTTTTGGATAACTTTTTAAAACCAAATTCTTATCATCTTTCTCCTTCAAAGTGCGACGGTTATCATCCTTGTATGAAATAGAGACTATTCTTACTTTGTGCGGAAATATTAAGTAGTTTTTATCCTTTGATACTCACGCAATCCGCACGGGCTGTAACGGAAAATCCTCAAAAATCGTAAGCCAAAAGTGCTTAAATTTTGATACATCTTAAGCCATGACGACATGGAAAAAACAACCACGGCAACACTGCTGACGTGGAAAGCCCACAGTGGCAGTCAGCAATTGACCACAATTTTTAGTGAAAAGATATATTGCAATATCTCTTTTTTCTTATTAAATAAAAAAACAAGTTTTTGTAACTGAAAGTAAGGAACGACATTAAAACTTAAAACGAACAGAATTATTCCGTATATGAAAGGGGCTGTCCCCTCCTCAACGCGTCGCTCTTTACGCTAAAGTTTTTTATTGTTTCAAAAAATAGAGTTGTGAGAAAGTCAAACTTTAGCGTAGAGAGCAAGGTGTTGAGGAGGGGACAGTCCCTTTCATATACGGAATAGTTTATGTTCGTTTTAATGTCGCTCCTTACTTTCAGTTAAAAAACTTTTATATTTAGTTTCTGAACGTTTTTGAATTAATACAGGTTTTGATCTTGGCTCACAGTACATGAATAATTAAAACAAAATTTTCTTAAGAATTTACTTTTATTTGGTTAAATGGCTTTCTCGAAACTTGTTTCATTTTATGCACGAACGTTTTTATTAGTAATAAATATACGTAACTTACGAATTAACTTACGTAACGAACTTCTATATTCATATATTTTTAATACGTATATTAGGGGGTTCGCCCCCTAGTTAATACTTTGCTCTTTAAGCTAAAGTTTGAATTTTGTTCCAATTCTTTAAAAATGACCGCTTAATCACAAAAGCCGTTAATTAGAATAAATAGCTCTTATGAAAGTACTAAAAAATCTCTGGCTTAAAGAGTGAGGTATTGACTAGCGGGTGAACCCAATCATATATATAATATTTTCTGTTCGTTTAATGTTTTGATGTTGCTGCTATTGCAGTTGAAAAACTTGTTTTTTTATATTTAATTTCTCATCTTTTTTTAAATAATGCTGGGAAATCCGGCGTCCCCTTCACAGCAATGTCCCTTCCGCCATGAAGACTTCCTTCATGGACAGATCTTCCCACCTAACGGCCCGCCCCCCCCCCTACCAGGAAAAATCTCCCCTGAAAACGTCTGTATTGTATACTTCCCAATAATCAATACTATATGTTAACAGTGGGTAAAGTTCATAGCTTTCAGCCCTCCTCCCGGGAACTTCGGGGGATTAAGTCATCCTAAAAGACATACTTATAATATTTTCGACCCTGCTGAACAAAATGGCTATCTCAAAATTCGGATCGGGAGACTTAGGGGAAAAATTAGCGTGGGAGGGAGCTTAGTTGCCCTCCATTTTTTGGTCACTTAAAAAGGGCACTAGAACTTTTAATTTGCATTCCAATTAGCCCTCCTGCGATATTCTAGGACCACTGGGTCGATACGATCACCCCTGTGAAAAAAAAACCAAATAAACACGCACCCGTGATCTTTGTTCTGGCAAAAAATGCAAAATTCCACGTTTTTGCAGATAGGAGCTTGAAACCTCTACAGTAGGGTTCTATGATACGCGGAATATGATGGTGGGATTTTCATTAAGGTTCTATAACTTTTAAAGGGTATTTCCTCCTTTTTTCAAAAAGTCAGCCAAATTTTCTCAGGCACGTAACTTTTGATGGGTAGAATTAAACTTGATGAAACTTATATATTTGAAATCAGCATTAAAATCCGATTCTTTTGATGTATCTATTTGTATCAAACTACCGTTTTCTAGAGTTTCGGTTACCATTGAGCCGGGTCCCAATAACCAATACTATATGTTAACATTGGGTAAAGTTCATAACTTTCAGCCCCCCCCCCCTGGGGGCTTCGAGGGATTAAGTCATCCTAAAAGACATAGTTATTATATTTTCGACCATGCTGACCAAATTGCTATCTCAAAAGTTTGATCGGGTGACTTTGTGAAAAAATGAGCGTCGGAGAGGGCCTAGTTGCCCTCTGTTTTTTGGTTACTTAAAAAGGGCACAAGAACTTTTAATTCCCGTTCGAATACGCCCTGCCGCGATATTCTAGGACCAATTGGTCGATACGATCACTCCTGGGGAAAAGAAAAAAAAACAAACAAAAAAACACGCATCCGTGATCTTTGTTCTGGCCAAAAATGGAAAATTTCACATTTTTGTAGATAGGAGCTTGAAACCTCTACAGTAGAGTTCTTTGATACGCTGAATATGATGGTTTGATTTTCATTAAGGTTCTATTACTTTTAGGGGGTCTTTCCCCCTTTTTTCTAAAATCAGCCAAATTTTCTCAGGCGCGTAACTTTTGATAGGTAAGAGTAAACTTGATGAAACTTATATATTTGAAATCAGCATTAAAATATGATTCTTTTGATGTATCTATTGGTATCAAAATTCCGTTTTTTTAGTTTCGGTTACCATTGAGCCGGGTCGCTCCTTACTTACAGTTTGTTACCACGAACTGTTTGAAAATTCCAATATATAAAAAGTGGCATTTCTATTGGATGAAACATTAAATTAAAAATAGAGTATGAATCATGGAATGCTTAGCCAATAAAACAGTTCATGGTAGCGGAACTATAAATAAAGCGCATCTCTGCCAATAGTAACCAAAAATCTAAAAAAATGGAATTTTGGGAACAGTATATGCACCTAACGAATCTTTCCCTTTTATAATTAATCCAAATATGTAACGTATGTTAGGCTTAAAGGTACTCATAAAAAGTTATTGGCGTAAGGACATTAGCATAAGTTCAGAAAAAGTGGGGAAACACCACCAAAACGGGCTTGATCATGATGAAAGTCGCACCTTAAAATTTGGATGCCAATAAACCCCTAACAAAATTTCCAAGCCCTAAAATACGAAAATCCAAAATTTTGTAGTTTTTACTTGATAAATGTGGATTTATTGTTTTTTTTTATTTTGCCGAGGATGATTGTATTGAGACAGTGCATAGAACTTCGTCTCATTTTAACAGAACTCGTGAGTTTAAGAGCCAAAGGAGATCAGAAAGTACTCTGGCCCCTCAAGTGCTATTTTTAGGCACCTTGGCGCTTCTCGATCAAAATGATGTCGAAAATCACTTTGGTTCCACTTTATCGAAAACCACTTTGACAAAAAACTTGAAATATAAAAAAATATATCTCAAAAGGTAGTGCGTCTCATACAGCCCTCGGCTAAGGGTCCCATCCTTCCCTTTTTGGCATGGGTTTCCATCATGGTGGAACATGATTTAAGATTAAATTTTCATTTTTTTTTTGGGAGAGACGGGCTTTTAATTAAATTAAATTAAAATGTAATTTTTTTGTGGATTGATTTCTTCTTTATATATTTTTGCTCTCTGCTGAAACTAGGAGCTACAACCTGGAGGAATCCCCGCCTTCCCTGCATATGGATTGATTCTAAACAAGCTCTATTGTATCTCCTAACCTTTTCCGGGTATAATTCTTCAATAGTCGTTCTTTCGGGCCCTTATGCCAAGAATCTAAATCTGCTTATGGTCTGAAATACTTTCAAATCTTAAAAATTTCCTTTGAAATAAACTGATCCTTTTCCAAGAAAAAAGAAACAAGTTTTCAATCTAGGGATGACAAGATTATCAATTGACTTGGTCATTATCTTCTAATCTATTGCTGCGTTTTAGATTATAAGATGCTTTTCTTTTGGATAGACTTTGACTCTGTATATTTTCTGTTTATTATAATATCGAGAAGTAAGATCTCTGAGCTGTGGAAACAGTGGCATAGTCAAAGGGATCAAGAGCTCTTTACTACTCAGCTTAGTCCAAAATATATACATACCAATTTCGGTATATAAGCTCTTTAGTAAATTGTCAATATCGTGTCAATAATAGACTATAAATTAAAAAAAAAAAACTATCTTTCTTCTAATCTTGCCCCCCACCCCCCTTCCTAAAAAAATTACCCTCTCCAGAATAAACTTCTGTGTACGTATCAACTAGTGGAATAAACCTATGCGAAAACAACGTTGTTGAAGTCGTAAACTACGAATGTGAAGTCGTAAACAACGTTGTTTAAGTCGTAAACTACGAATGTGGAGTCCTAAACAACGTTGTTGAAGTCGTAAACTACGAATGTGAAGTCGTAAACAACGTTGTTTAAGTCGTAAACTACGAATGTGGAGTCCTAAACAACGTTGTTTAAGTCGTAAACTACGAATGTGGAATTTATATTTGAAACTTAGTTTCTAGCATTTTTCTGATTGTATGCACTTTCTTGTTGTTGGTTTTGATATTTACCACTCCTGTTATGTTTCATTGTAAAATGCTATCACTTCACTTAAAGAGGATTTGAAATAACTAACCAATTTTGACGCATCATAAATGGATGCTGTACTTGATTTACGTATGTAAATCAATCTTTGCTACAAAAACGAATTTTCAAAATCTCAGGTGTTGTAGGGATTCAGCTTAACAGCTTCTTGAACAGCTGAGAAGCCAACCAATCTTATCATGGTTACAGCAACAGCTGCAATATAAGAAAGAGCAAACCACTGCCCATATTAGCTGAAAGTTTTAAAAACGGGTTTAAACAAAAAACTGTCAAGTGAAAAAATTTATCGCTTAATTTCTGAAAAGAAACGCCAAAACTCACTCTGGGATAACTCAAAATTACTAACTGAACGTACCTTGGTCAGATATGATAGGCATAAGAGACTCCCTAATTAAAATGCCGCTTTAACGGAAGCAGGATTTATTGTTATACGTCTTTTGCCTTAAGCATGGCGGTGTTATCTTCTTTTAAGAATTTATTTATTTATTTTTTTGAATTATTTTGTTATTTGTTTTTCAGTTTTTTAATTTTTGATTTATAAGTGAAGCATGAATATATGGTATTAGTAGACCGAAAGGCTGGAAACAACAATCATTTATAACCCTACGGGTTTCCCTGATGGTTGTTTAAAGATGACGCAAGCATTGTTTTTTTTTAGTAAATTTGCTTATCTCTCTTGTAACTTTATAGTTTGGTTTTAGAGTGACACAAATCCACTGTGTCTTGCAAAAAATATCTTAATCCAATATCTACCAAGTTCTTGTAAACAGAATCGGTTTTGGACTTAAATTAAGAGCAAGTTTTGTTTCAGTTGGCTGTAATTCTAGAAGTTGTAGCTATTTAAATATAGGAACGCATATTTTGAATTTTGTTATGTAATTAAATAAGAGCGACCTATATTACGAAACTATAATCAAAGCTAATTATTTTTGTTGAATCCTTAACAACAAAACTCTGGGAATAATAAGGGAAATGTGACCAGATCTACCAACCGAATAGTTGAGAAAATGAGACTCAAATTTTAAAAAAACGATCACCAGGTAAAAAAATAAACTGATAAATTACCTAAACGTTTTGTGAAGCTGTGGTTTTTGAAGAAATTGTAACAAAATTTGAAAACCGATTGTTGTTTCATATTTTTTAATGCAATTTGCTTGAGTATGTTAATATAATTTCGTTATAGAGCTTTGTTTACCTTATGATTATTATTCCATCTTTTATTTCAGTTCCAATCCATGGGATCATCCTCGAGCGGACATTATTACTATCCATCAGACTTTCCAATCCTTCAGCATGTCCAACTCCAACTCTGTGAAAAAGCAATCCCTGTTGATAATGATCTGTCTTTACTATGCTCTATGAAAGAGGCATTGCAGTTATTCCCTTTTGGAAGTCGTTTAGGTTCTGGTGTGTACTAATACGGCCGTGTTTAGTGTAAAAGGCGTACAAAATTATTTTGTTTTTGGTTTTCGATCTGAACAATGCCAATGAGTCAATCTGTGTAGAGATTTGTCGAGGTTCTTAAAGGTGAAATCGATTTTGGGGTTTACATAGACCATTTTGCAAAACCATTTTGCTGCCTCAGAAAATTCAGAATAAAATGTTGCATTTCGCACATAATCGTACCGCTTATGTACTTCTTCTAAAATGTCAAGATTACAACGGTTTGTAATGTGGTTCAATGAAAGAGTTCAATGAGTGTGATCAATCGAGTTCAAAAGATGTGATCAAAAGGTGTGATCAAAAGAGTTCAATCAATGTGGTTCAATGAGTTCATTTTTGGGATTATACGAGTAAAGATAGAATTTTTTATTTAATTTATTTTCGAGTATCTTAAGAATGAAAAAAATAAAAGTAAAAACAGGATTCTTTCAACTTTTCTCCTGAAGAAAAAAACAAACCTTACTTCAATACTATCCAAATAAGAATTATCTTCAGTAGCTACGGTGGACATATTTATTAAAATAATCACTACCAAAAAGTTGGGTTTCTTAAAATATGTTTTTAGGCTTAGGTGGGTATTCAAGGAGTCATTCAATCTTGTACCTTTGTAGAAAAGCATATCGTACTTAGAAATAATCTAAACTAATTAACAAAGTATAGTAGATACTATAAGGGACATCATTAAAATGTTTCCTACCCAAAGTTTGGTCGATTGTCGTAGGTCTTTTAAGGTAAGCACGATGAAATAGTTCTTATTTCTAGGTTTATGTTTTTGTATAGGGGTAGGCTAGAGGTCTTTAAGTTTTTCAAGAAGTTGACCCAAAGATTTCGCTCTGAATGTGGCCGTAATATACTTATCCTAGAGACCTCATATTACCGGTCTCCAACTATGCGTAAAATCACATAGAGTAAACATTGATGATGTAGATTTCTCATGGGTAGAATGTGCTTTATCGGATATGATGAAATTCTTTTATTCTTTTCTAATACTACGCCTTCTAAGATATATTCTGCCAACAAGGAAACAACGTGTTAAGACCTCTAAAATTAGTGTTATATGTGGCATATGGTATTCTGACGTCTTCACATACGCCACAGTATTGTCAACATGACATTGTTAGTTGTGTTACCTCAACGTCGCTATTTTTTTTATCGCTTGCAGTTTTTTTTTATTATGTATGAAAACTTGTGGCTCATCCTGTAATTTTAATCGATCGAAGTTATATGTACGCGAAATAAATATTTAGATGTATTTAGTGCCAAGATGTATGATGTCTTAGCCAAGTGTCTTAGCCAAGATGTTTAGATATATGATGTGTTTTGAATAGTTGATATTCAGAAGATCCCTTTTGTGGTTCAGGCAATCTCAAAACTTTGACAAAAAAATGCCTGTTAACTGAAGCTTATTATAAAAGCAGGATTTTCATTATCTGAAGCGTAAAGCCTGGAGTTGGAAGCCTGAATTCAGAAATACTGATTAAGTTTTATCATTTCTTTGACGCTGTAAACCTTACCTTTAGATGTTTGTTAACTAAAATTTTATTCGCCATTTACTGGAGAAACGTTTGCTAGAGAATTGACATTTAGCGATAAAATAATATTCAACTTTATTTTGACATAGCTTTTTGTGAAGAACCTGCAGCAAAAATGAAACATAAAATAAAAAAAGAGAAAAAAGCCTTCTTATACCTTGTTAGTTATGGTGAATAGCTGCATCCAGGATTTTTTTTTCGGGGGGGGGGGGGGGTACACAATTTTTTAAAAAAACGTATCAAAAATTTGTTTCTGTTCATTTTTGTCACATTTTTTACGAGTCTGACAAAAATTTCGGGCTGGGGGGTTTAAACCCCCTACCCCTCCTTGAGAGAGAGAGATATTTATTTAAAAAAATAGCTATCACAAGCCCACAAAGGGCCGAATTCGGACTTTGGAGTCGACAACATAAATGGTTACACTAAAAATGCAAAGAACAACAACAAAATAGAGAAAACCATAATGAACAATCATTTAAATGATTGTTCTCCCCTGGATACGGGCCTCGAGTTACGGTGCTGTTATTCTCCTTGTACTGTTAATTATTTTTAATTGTGGACCATCAAACTATACGATACGATTGACCTTCTGTTTTGTTAGAAGTCCTAGAGCTCAGTTTTGGGAAAATACCACTACATATATGACCGCAAGCTATATATACTACAGCTTACATATACTAAATTATTCCCATTATTCTGTTTTGTGCGTTTTTTTCTTATCGTCAGCGCGCTTTTGCCAACTTGGGGTGAGTTGTTCTGGAATACTCTGTTAAGGTGATCTTGGTGAGTTTTGTCTTCATGCGTAAGACGTAATTAGAACTTTGTCCTAGTACTCGCTGCAAATATACCGTTTTTCAATACTTCAGCAAAGATTCGGTGACCTTTCCTCTTCTCCTCTAACTTATATGCTAAAATATGTATTCTTATATAAATACGTATTCTTATACGTTTCTAAAATACGTATTCTTATATAAATTTAGTATTAAAAAAAATAATTCTTGTCACCCTTCAGAGGGAGTCAATTTTATTGAGGTCTTTGGAAGGTTGAGGATTTTTTTTCGGGGTATGAAATCAGACACGTGGGAAGGATTTGTCTATAGAGGGTGTTGAATTCAGTAAAACAATGAAAACTGAAAATGTGGAATCTATTGCTGGAAATCAAATTTATTGCAGGAAAGTGAGTATTTAGAAGGCGTAAACACAATGCAAGTTTTTTTTTCTGGGAGGGGAGGGGGCAACGCAGGTACCCTGGTGCTCGTTCCTGCTTGGAATATCTACTCTGTAACAAATGTTACATCCGTCCGTTTGGGATCTCTTTTTGTCACCTCCATAGTTACTTCAACCGAGAGGATTTCAATAACATATGAGTGCCTATTTAAATGCATACCTCTGCGTGTTTTTCCCGTACATCTTTTTTCTATCATGTGCCAAATGTATTTATCTTTTAGCTTTTGTTTGTGTTTTACTTATATTTTTTTAGCGTTTTTCAACTGAAGATGCAAACAAGTTGTGCCCTGTTTTAAATAAATTAATCCTTTAAATGATTTCTTCAGTTGTTATTTGTTTGCAATTTCCTGGTGTTAAATGTGTCCAGGACTCCTGTAAGTATGACAAGTTTAAACATCATGCCGTATAAGTCGTAGGGCAGGGGAGGGTAAATATCATCTCGAACTTAGATTGATTTCAATTTCACAATAAATGCTTTGCATCCCTAGGAGCGCAAATAAGCCAGAGGAATAAGATTGATCAGACTTAGTTCTTATTCACGTATGAGTGGTTAACTTGGTTGTTTCCGCTCTCTTCCTCAATCCACTTTCTCCGTTCTTTGTTCCACTGTTTGTCCCAACACCTCTTGAATGTCTTTGAGGGAATGATTGGTACAATTTCCTCTGTTATATCATTCAAAAATTGGAGATATGCTTTAAAAAAAAAAAAAAAAAAAAAAAAAAAAAAAAAAAAACGTTTGGCTCGTTTGGCTCTACGAAGCTTGTGGACTTTTAAGAAAATATTCCTTGGTACAGTTCTTTGTGTCAACCTTCAACCTTCAGGAATTTGCTAAACATAGGAGGTCAAAGAATTTTATGACTCTTGGTCTAGTCATCCCTTTTTTTCTTTTTTCTTTAATCCCACCTCCTCTCCTCTCGGTGACATAATAATCTGTTCCACTTAATTTCTAACTTTAATGTCACCAACACTAATGTAAAACAACTTTTATTTTTTGAAATTTGGATTTGGGTAGCCAAACATAATTGACAAAGACAAGGTATACTACAAAACAATTTCAAAACCGCAAAAAAGTTCCATTCCCGGTTTAGCAGGGTGCCCTTCTGCCATAGGGCACCCCTTCCACCGTGGAAATACATTAATAATAAACAAAAAAATTTCATAACCCTTGTTCTCAATCAACTATCCCTTTTGTTCTTTGCTCGAGTTATTTGAGCTGAATGACTTGGGACGATCTTCATTTGTTTAAAGCATGACACAAGTTAGATCATTTCCATTGAAACGTTAAATTTTCCATTGAAAAACTTTTGCAAAGTTAAAAATCTGTTTCTAGTTAGAACAGCAAAACCAAATTAAGACGCAACTTAATACAACGCGTTCCCTGTTATTTGAGTTTTCATTTCCACGCATAGGAATCTTCTAAAAATTTGCGCTGGGCAATTGCTTGGTGACTAATTTTTCATTGTATTTTTATGTATGAATTTAAACCACACCTTCAGTGTTGTAGTATATTTAAAACATCTTACCTCATTGTTTCAATAAAACAACGAAATGAATAATGAATAAAAACAATGAAAAATTCAATAATAATTCAATAAAACATGAATTACAGAATAAAACAATTACTGAAGTCCATAGATATTTCATATGATAATATTTTAGCTTTTCAAAAGGCAAAGTTTTGTCTTTATGAAGGGTCTCTTGGCCCTGTTTACATGTATGTGTGAAATTGGCCAAGTTTTGCAAATCTGCTTTTGGATTTTTTTGGCCTGACTCATCTTTTTCCTATTAGGTTTCCCCTTGGCCCAGTTACTTCTAGCTGTAAGTTTTAAATTAATCTAGGACAACGAGTTTCTGACCCATGATAGGGTCCTTCGACTTTCTCAGCCCTCCCAACAAAACGGATGGTCTATTTACCATAAACAATAAGTAGAACAATAGGGATTGTTTTATATATATATATATATATATATATATATATATATATATATAAGACAGTGGAACACGAATTTAAATGAATATTTCGACCCTATATCCAAGGGCCGTCCTCAGCAAAACAAATGAAGAAAAAACTAATATAAAAGAAACTCACATTAAAATTCAATCGTAAAAACTAAAAAAAAAAAAAAAAATCGAAACAGCCCTAAAGTCATTACTTCAAGAAAATTCAACCAGGTCTGGTACATCAAGCGAAATGAAAAATTGTTTTGAATTTTTTTTTTTTTTTTTTACGATTGAATTTTTTATGTGAGTTTCTTTTATATTGTTTTTTTTTTCTTCCTTTGCTTTGCTGAGGATGGACCTTGGATATAGGGTTGCAATATTCATTTAAAGTCGCGTTCCACTGTCTTATATGAAAAAAAATTCCCTATTGTTCTACTTATTGTTTATGATGGAAAGGCAGTATGGTCTTCGTCGCTATTTATGGTCTTTTTACCCTAACAAAAATCGTTGTTGAAACTTGTTAGTTTCAAGCCAATCGAAAAAAGGTTATTGTGTTCTCTTTTGTTCACATGTTTTGGAAGGGGAGTGTTCCCAGACTATTTATTTTGAACACTGGTGTCGACTTAGCCTTACAGTCTTACTTGGACTTACAGTCTTTGATTTTCATTTGCTCAGAGAAAGAGTTTGTTGGCCTTTTCTGGGTCCAATTTCTTTTGTACATTAGGGTGCTCTTTGCCTTCAACCTACTGATATAAGTTTCAAGGCGTCCAAAAAAAAATGCTGTTTTAGGGGAAGCTATTATTTTTGTGAATTGGGGTCCCTTGACCCAGGGACTTAAGGATATAAGTATTGAGCTGATTAGAAAGAAGTTTTTGGGCCCCATTTTTGGAGGGATTATGCTCCCACAGTAAGTTTGTTTATATTAGCTTGTTCTTGGTCTGGAGACTTGCGGCTATAAGTTTCAAACTGATAAGGAACAACATAATTTTGTACCGTTTCCGGGTCCCTTAAAACCAAGCCCCTACAAACAAAAAAGTGCTGTCCCCTTTTTCAGGCAAGGACCCTAGAAAGTTACAAGCTGATTGGAAAAAAAAATCCCTGGCTTTTTTGGGTCGCAATTTTGAGGGGGCCTGCATCCTCCGAACTGAAAATTTTCCTATACATTGGGGTCAATTTGGCCAAGGATTGATTGATTTTAAGTTTCAAGTCGTTCATAAAAAATTTCATTGAACCTTTTAAGATCCCCATTTTTAGGTAAACCACTTTCTTTCCAACTTCGTTCGTGAATTGGGGTCCTCCTGACCCAAGGACTTTATATATAAGCCTCAAGCCAGAAAAAAAAAATCAGGTTCTTGTCTTATTTTTAATGAGGGTTCTATCTGTCCAGAAGATGACAAGTTTAAGTTTTTGGTGTAAGTTTAAACTGTTCAGGGAAAACTCATTTTTGGCTTTATTCGAGAGAATCAGTATTTATTGTTTCTCTTTCCTTGTTCATTGGGGTCCTCTTGAGACAAGAGTTCAAGGATTTAGGTTTTAAGTCGTTCAGAAAAAAATAGGTCCTTGTCCCTTTATAGATTCTACTTTCTCGAGGCTACCTAAAATCAATTCAATTTACATTAAGCAAGTTTTTTGGCTCATTGCCCCCCCCCCCTAAAACCTCTCCCCTTCCGAAGAAAATGTTTGGTCCCCTTATCTCAGGCAATGACTCCTGTATGTTTAAAGCCAACGGAAAAAAATCTTTTAAACCATTTTCAAGCCCCATCGGGGGCCATGTGCCCCCGACAAAGGCAAAAAAATTTGCCTTTGTTTGGCCCCATTTTCGTGGAATCAAATATTCTTCTCAATCTTTTTTTGCATTAAGGTCCTGATAAAAAAAAAATTGTTTTTGCACATTAGGGTCAACTTGGCCTAAGGTTTTGCAGTTTTACGGCGCAAGCCGTTAGGGAAAAAAAATGGCCCTCTTTTCGGAGAACCAGTTTTTTCCCTTTTTTTCTTATGTATTTAGGTCTCCTTAGCCTAAGAACTTCAGAATGGATCAAGTTTCAAGCCAGTCCGAGGGGAAAAAACTTTTCGACCCTTGTTCGTGTCCTGTTTTCCAAAATCCGTGCCTAAAATTTTTTTTTACATTAGCTTCGTTTTGCACCTAGGACTTATGGCTGTAAGTTTCAACTGACCAGAAACAAGAAGTTTTTGGGTCCAATACTGGGGCCCCTAAAATCCTCTCAAATAAAATCTTCTATCCTCACGGCCTGGAGAACAATCTTCAGAAGTTTCGAATCCAGGATCAAACATTCCCTCTTATTGTACTATAAAACCTATCTGTAAGCCATTAATTGACTATGTAATGGCTGTGCAGTGGCTGTAGATGCTATGTTATCACTGGAGATGTATTCATTATACAAAAGGGTATCTCCAAATTCTGATCCGATATTATGCAGGGAGGGGTTTCTAAATAGTGACGGAAGGGGGTCTGGTTGCCCTCCAATTACTTTCGACCCTTTAGAAGGCACTACAACTTTAAATTTTTAATCGAATGAGTCCTCTCCCAAATTTCTAGAAATACTTCTTCCATACGAGGTGGCCGAGAAAAAAAGAAAGCAATAATGAATTGAGGGGGACGAGGTATTTTATAACATGGGAACGTTGCCTCTGATCTAGGGAGTGGTCTTTTTTGATAAAATGACTGACTCAACTATAATACGGACATATTTGATTTCCATCAAAGCTAATATCCAAGAGTTTTTGAAGTCTATTCTAAATGGGGTTAGAATTACCCGTTGTCAAACAAAGATAATATCTATTCATCTATATAAATAGATAAATTGTTACATTATTAATATATATATATATATATATATATATATATATATATATATATATATATATATATATATATATATATATATATATATATATATATATATATATATATATACCTACTATCTCTTTAAACGAGCAATAATTGTATATAAATTTTTTCTCGAAAACGACCTAGTATTTGTTTTTGAAAATTGACATCTTGGGATTTTCTGGCCTAAAAAAAACCCATCTAGATAGGTCACGAGTTTGAGAAAATTCGTTGAAAGCTTTAATTTTGGGAAGAAATTCGGCGTCATATTTATATGAGTGACGTCAAGGCTTATTACGTTTATATACAACTGTTTACAATTTTCTAAAAGGCTTATAGAGAGTAGAGGAGGGGGTGTTACTCGTGACAGCACACCAAATATGGGCATAGAATACTGACAGCACACCATATATGGGCATAGAGTCATTAGGGAGAACACGTGTTTAATGGGTTCAATGACTTATTTTTCCAAGTGTGTCAACAACAACAAGAACGACCTTGACATTCGCTGAGAGCGTGCACTTACAACAACAACAACATCGACCGTGGAACACCTGTGCTGTCGACCACGTGTGTGTGTGTGTGTGTGTGTGTGTGTGTGTGTGTGTGTGTGTGTGTGTGTGTGTGTGTGTGTGTGTGTGTGTGTGTGTGTGTGTGTGTGTGTGTGTGTGTGTGTGTGTGTGTGTGTGTGTGTGTGTGTGTGTGTGTGTGTGTGTGTGTGTGTGTGTGTGTGTGTGTGTGTGTGTGTGTGTGTGTGTGTGTGTGTGTGTGTGTGTGTGTGTGTGTGTGTGTGTGTGTGTGTGTGTGTGTGTGTGTGTGTGTGTGTGTGTGTGTGTGTGTGTGTGTGTGTGTGTGTGTGTGTGTGTGTGTGTGTGTGTGTGTGTGTGTGTGTGTGTGTGTGTGTGTGTGTGTGTGTGTGTGTGTGTGTGTGTGTGTGTGTGTGTGTGTGTGTGTGTGTGTGTGTGTGTGTGTGTGTGTGTGTGTGTGTGTGTGTGTGTGTGTGTGTGTGTGTGTGTGTGTGTGTGTGTGTGTGTGTGTGTGTGTGTGTGTGTGTGTGTGTGTGTGTGTGTGTGTGTGTGTGTGTGTGTGTGTGTGTGTGTGTGTGTGTGTGTGTGTGTGTGTGTGTGTGTGTGTGTGTGTGTGTGTGTGTGTGTGTGTGTGTGTGTGTGTGTGTGTGTGTGTGTGTGTGTGTGTGTGTGTGTGTGTGTGTGTGTGTGTGTGTGTGTGTGTGTGTGTGTGTGTGTGTGTGTGTGTGTGTGTGTGTGTGTGTGTGTGTGTGTGTGTGTGTGTGTGTGTGTGTGTGTGTGTGTGTGTGTGTGTGTGTGTGTGTGTGTGTGTGTGTGTGTGTGTGTGTGTGTGTGTGTGTGTGTGTGTGTGTGTGTGTGTGTGTGTGTGTGTGTGTGTGTGTGTGTGTGTGTGTGTGTGTGTGTGTGTGTGTGTGTGTGTGTGTGTGTGTGTGTGTGTGTGTGTGTGTGTGTGTGTGTGTGTGTGTGTGTGTGTGTGTGTGTGTGTGTGTGTGTGTGTGTGTGTGTGTGTGTGTGTGTGTGTGTGTGTGTGTGTGTGTGTGTGTGTGTGTGTGTGTGTGTGTGTGTGTGTGTGTGTGTGTGTGTGTGTGTGTGTGTGTGTGTGTGTGTGTGTGTGTGTGTGTGTGTGTGTGTGTGTGTGTGTGTGTGTGTGTGTGTGTGTGTGTGTGTGTGTGTGTGTGTGTGTGTGTGTGTGTGTGTGTGTGTGTGTGTGTGTGTGTGTGTGTGTGTGTGTGTGTGTGTGTGTGTGTGTGTGTGTGTGTGTGTGTGTGTGTGTGTGTGTGTGTGTGTGTGTGTGTGTGTGTGTGTGTGTGTGTGTGTGTGTGTGTGTGTGTGTGTGTGTGTGCCTGGGGGACATTTGGGGACCGGTGGAGGGCCTTTGGGACCCCGTTGGTCCTTTGGGAGCCCGGGGGACCTTTGAGGACCAGGGAGGGCCATTGGGGGTCTGGGTGGGCCTTTGGGGCACAGGGAGGGCCTTTGGGTGCCTGGGGGACATTTGGGGACCGGTGGAGGGCCTTTGGGACCCTGTTGGTCCTTTGGGTGCCCGGGGGACCTTTGTGGACCAGGGGAGGGCCTTTGGGGCAGTTGGGGGCCGGTGGAGGGCCTTTGGGACCCCGTTGGTCCTTTGGGAGCTCGATGGGCCTTGGGGGGCCGGGGGCTGGCCTGGGGGGGACTGGGGGGGCCTTTGGGGGCGCCGGTGGCCCTTTGGGAGCTTGGGGGGGCCTTTGAGGGTCCGGGGGACAGTTGGGGGCCTGGGGGACATTTGGGGACCGGTGGAGGGCCTTTGGGAGCTTGGGGGGCTTTTGAGGACCGGGGGCTTCCTTCGGGGTTGGGGTAGGAGGATTGGAACCCTTTGGGGTAGGGTTAGAGGACCTCACAACACTGCTCAAATGAAACTTGTGTATTATAACGACCACACTCAAAACCTCTTCAAAAATCTCTTCAAAAATCTTCTTTTAAAATGTCTCTATCAGTTTCGCCGAAATAGTTCCATAACCTGTCTAAAACGGTTTCGCCCAAATAATCCCTAAACGTAAATTCAGCGTGTTCCTTTGTTATTGGCATCTCTGCGCTAACGCATTTCAAATTAATAAGAAACCTTTTCGCGCGCTAAAACAATTCATCGCTAAGATGTTTCTTGCCTAATTGTTTCCATGGCCTTTGGTTATTAATATCCTTTGGAGTTCGACCAAAAGAGTTGTTCCCGAGGCAAAGACATTAATGATTTGGATCTATTCCTGGAGAAATGTTTCTAGGGCGAAAATTTTTAAAGTCTGACTGATGATGTCATTGATTGATTGATCTGTCAAGAAAGGGGAAATTAATTTGTTGTTTCTAAGGGGAATTATTGATTCACGATAGGTGAATTGAGGTCGACAGCACAGGTGTTCCACGGTCGATGTTGTTGTTGTTGTAAGTGCACGCTCTCAGCGAATGTCAAGGTAGTTGTTGTTGTTGTTGACACACATTGAAAAAGAGGTCATTGACCCCATTAACCACGTGTTCTCCCTAATGACTCTATGCCCATATATGGTGTGCTGTCAGTATTCTATGCCCATATTTGGTGTGCTGTCACGAGTAACACCCCCTCCTCTACTATAGAGCAAAAAATTAAAACCGCAAAAGTACTTGCATATTATTATTTGCAAAATTATTATTATTTGCAAAATATTAAAAAGAAAAGCCAAGAATTGTCAGCTTAAAAAAGATACTACCCAGTAGAACAAATCTGTAACAACTATCTCTCTAAACGAGCAATAATTGTATATGCGGAAAATTCATTAAAACACAAAAAATCGGGATTGCAGCGGTAGCTAGCAAACTAGTAAAGAGACGATCACGTCCAACGTTAAGAAAAATAATAACCCGTAACTCCTAAAAATAGAGTAAAATCAAAACAAAAAGTACACCATTAGAACCGCCTTGTCCGAAACCCCTAAATAGGAAATTTTCTGTCCCTTGGATTGAACAGCCAGGGAAATAGGTTGGCTTGAAAATCAAGAAAAGTGGCAGCTGCTACAGAATTCTGCCTAAACGGAATCTTTTTTTTTTTTTTTTTTTTTTTTTTTTTTTTTTTTTTTTTTTTTACAGATAGCTTGGCACTGGAACATCTTAGAGAGTTGTTCAATGGCTCATTTTAAAGTAAAATAATGGGGTTACATGCCTTTTGTAATTAAAACAAATTATTTTTAAAATAGAAACAATTTTTTTTACCAAAAACTGAATATTTCATATTAAAGATTGATCAATGACGTCATAATCATAGATTGTAGCCAGGTCTTCTCTTACTGTTCCAGTTAAGAAAAAACCATAGACTTTTTCCTGTTTGTAATTTCAATCAAACGAAGAACAGATCAGATCAGACCGAGAACAGATCAGATCAGACCGATAACAGATCAGATCAGACCGATAACATATCAGATCAGACCGACAACAGATCATCCAGGCTGTAGCAATAGCTAGCAACCTAGTAATACATAAAGAATCGATCACGTCCCATAGTCCAAAATTAATTATAGTAAAGAACCAATTTTTAGCATTACAGAATCCATACAAAGAATCCATATATAGAATGTAATACAAGATTAATAAGGGATGCTAAAGTAAAGGGCACTAGGAAATTGTTTGAAGTTATGAAAATCAAAAATGGGGTTAGAAGATAAGCGATAGATTATCTATATAAGCTTATCGCTTATCGATAGCGATAAGCGATTATCTATATAGCTTATCGATAGCGATTAGCGATATATATATATATATATATATATATATATATATATATATATATATATATATATATATTAATTATTTTACTGAATAGCTCTTAAGGTGGTAAGGGAAAGACCGGGCATCCCAGAATGGGTTAAGATTATGTTTTAAAAACAATTTAAAAGCCCGCCCAGTTAATTTGTTTCCGCAAATTGCTAGTGGCAAATTCGTTTGGTGTCGATTTTCAAAAGTATTTATATGCAAAGGTTCTACTTTAGCGTGCTGCTGACTGAAATTAGGGATCCCGAAATTGAGGAAATGAAATTGAAAATAAAGACCCTGAAATTAAACTGTCAACCTGAAGGTTGACAGTCGGTTCTGGGCTTTACAAGGATAAGTGAATAATCACGCAATTACAATTCATAAACATTCCGACCTGGGTTAATCAAATTTGAATGCAGCGGACTTGTATGTAAGAGAATTCCCTCATCAGACTGTTTTGACGAAACTTATTACGAAAATTGAAAGTTTGGTAAAGTTTATTTTCCGGTGGAAATCAAAACGACCTAGATGGGTCACAACTTCGGGAAAATGTGTTTAAAGCCCTAATTCTTGAAAAGCATTTTTCGTGTAAATACACGTCACGTTCATATGCGTTTCTTATTTCTTTTTAATAAATGTAGATCTTTATTACATAACTAATATATACAAAAAAAAGCACGAAGCCAAGTATTCTGGGCTTGTATGGCTACTCCTAGAATACTCTACATTACACATATGTATAGGGTAACCCCACCTTTCAATTACCAGCATATCAACACAGCAATATAATTCTGCTCGAAAAAAAAAAAAAAAAAAAAAAATCAAAACTCATGCTTAAACAGGCAATGACGTCTCAACTGGCAACGGAAATCAGTCCTATCTAACTCATTTTTCAACAAAGAAGGTAACCCATTCCACAGCGCTGGAAGGCGACTGGAAAATAGCAGTAGAAAACATATACCAAAAGCAAACAGGAACAATATGATCATGGGCGCCCGCAGGGGGGGGGGCATGCCCCCTCTGGAATGTAGACCAGAGTAGGGAGAAAATAGAAGTATAACAACTAATCAAAGAAAAATAATTTATTATATCTTTTCTTTCTTTGAAAACTGCTATGAAGCTTGTTTATAATAAATTCTGAATTTAATTCAATTCTTAGATTTTAGATTAACTTAATATGGGTCATTATTTTATCTATCTAAAGAAGACCGAACCCTATTTAGGGTGTATAGTAAATACTCTCAAGGACATTCTTATGCCCTAGCAATAGTGCGACAAGCTTGATAAAGCTTACCGCATTTTGGAATTAATAAACAAAGACATTTTTATATATATACAGCGTCGTCCCCTACCAGGAGTCAGTTTGGTCTTGGTCTTTTCTCATATTCTTTTCAACCTAAAAATGCAAGTATAATTTTTTTATTCTTTTCCCGAAATCCTTAAACATCATCTCAGTTAAGGGATAAGATTTTAACATTGCTAAAGTCTGTAATGATTATCCAGTCTCTATTTTGTTTACTGCATTTTGTTAGGCCACATCCTATCAGGAAATGCACTTCCTTTTCTTTCATAATGGTGAAACTTGACTTTTAGCTTAAACCTAAACGGGAATTTAGTGAAGATACCAGAATTTGCGAATTAAAAATATTGATCTTTTGATAAATCAACAATTGATTAATAATTAATCAATAAACAATTATAAATACATTACAAATAAATGGATTAAATTGAATAGTAAAATTAATAGTAATTAGTAAAATTATTAGTAAAATAGTAACCATTCTTTTTTTATAGTAAAATTCTTGGTTTTTCTATACCGGTATAGAATCACATTTTTGTACCACTCACTGTTTGAAATATGATCAGTCTAAAGGTATCATGATCAGTCTGGTGGCCGGCGTTTAGCCCCTGGCGATTATCCCCTTGGAAAATACCCCCTCCCGCTGAAAATACCCCCCCCCCCCGTGTAAAATCCCTCCCCCCAGGAAAATACCCCCCGTGGTAAAAAGGCTTTCCAAATTTGAGAATTTTATTTGAGTTTTATTTTATCGCCGCTTTTCTGGTATCTGCCCCCCCCCCTGGAAAATTTTCTTTCGGCGCTCTTGAATATGATTAATTATATGAAACATAAACAAAACTTTATAAAACTTACTTAATCCAGAGAAAGGCAGTATTTGGACGCGAGAATAGATAGATCTTACAGAAGTTCGGCTCTCAACCGCATATATCACTCTTATCGCTTGGTTTTGTACTGACCGCAACTGCTTAAGATGGGTCGAAAAGGTATTAGACCATATCGAACAACAATACAATAAATATTGTTGGATTAGTGAAAAATAAAGCAGCCGTAACACTTTTTGAGGAAACTGGTATTTCAGTTTTTTTAACAATCCTACATTTCTTGCAATCTTCGAGGATATGAGTAGTAAGTATATATTGGAATTCTAGTCGATTATGTTCCTTGGCAGCTTTCCAAGGTAGATTACCAGACTGGTTATTGCAATTGATATCAATAGCACATGGAATTATCACGTGCACATTTTTTTTATAGCTGGTATGGTATAAAGTAGTCAAACATGTTTTGAGAGTATGATCGAAATTATATAACTTAAGCAGACAGGTTTTTTTATGGTATAAAGTAGTCAAACATGTTTTGGAAGCATGCACGAAATTATGTAACTCAACATCCATTTTTTATTCGTCCTTGAAACTCCGTATAAAATGTTCATGCATTAGAATTTAATTTTCATTATGTTTTAACATATCGAGCATAGTACACTGAATTTTATTAACTTTGAAACAATGGATATTTCTACTTTCAATGTGAGTATAGTTTACTGAATTTCATAATTTATTTCCAGATAAAAAGCATTTTACCAGTAAATTCAAATTTCAGGGGGACTTAGCCCCCTCCCCCTCCAACAACACAAACCCTAAAATATGATGCGTATACTCGATAGAAAACGCATTTTATGCTTTTTTTCCATTATGTAAATAAAATCTCTCCTCCACTGCATTGTTTACAAGTTTTAATTCACTAGAAATAGTTCTTTTTCGTTCAAAAATGTCCTTTTCCCACTGTGCATTTAAAATGTGCTGTCTTTTTCCGAGCTAAATAAAACCATCTGTATTTATAATCCTTTTACCAAGAGAGGGTGATTTCAAAACAACATTGGCATGCGTCTTATCAGGAGTTAAGATAACAAAGGATGAAAATGCGCGATACAAGACTCGTTGACATGAGTTTCTTTTTATGGCCAAATTAAACGAGATGTATTTGATGAAAGCAAAAAGGGTTTAACAGATGATTAAGAGGCTTTTATAAAAATATAAGACAGGGAAGGGGGCAATGTATCAATTCTAACACGTTCATTGTAAGGTGAAAAAACAAACTGTTTCTTCGAAAATTAAAGGGGATTAAATGAAAATTAAAGGGGGGGGGGTGAGTTCTTTGTGCAGACACGTATATCCTTTGACAAGAAAACTAATGTGGTCATTCCGACACACACCACTGAAGTTTAGTGTTTGATTAGCTTTTAATATGGTTGACTATTTTTTAGATCTATATTTTAAATCATTGTATTGGATTTGATGTACGGGGAGGGGAGGGAGAGGAGGAGTCTTTGTGCCAACTAATTTTTTCTTCTTTAAGAAAGGGAATCATTTTTTTCCATGCTAAATTTTGTCTTCTTTTTAAGGAAGAGAATTCCTACAATTATCCCCCTCAAGACAAGAGACCAAGACGGAATGCTACCACATCAATACAAGATGCACACCCATCCATTACAAGTTATCTGAACCAACCAGGACCCTCTCTTGCCAGCTCTGAAAATACCTCTATGCAACCTGGTAGAAAATTTAAGAGGGACTAGATACTTTCTCATAATGCATCGGTCTTTTCTGCTCAAGATCGTGAGGATGCTCCCCTCCAAGCTTTGCCAAGGACTTCGGAGGTACAAGTGCAGTCTTAATTTAGAAATGTATGTATTTTAGCTTTAACTTAGGCGTGATTATTTACTTAAAAAATGCTAGGAGGAATTGTGTTTTCTTGTATGCTATTGAAAATTGGTTTATGTTAAATATTCGGGAAACAAACGACTAGAAAAATACTCCACTATAGTTAAGGCTATTGTGTTTTTTTTTCTGAAATTTTTGAGGGGGGGGGGGATATATTTTTAGTTTTAAAAGTTAGTTTACGAGTAGAAAAATGCTTCACTATAGATAAGGCTATTGTGTTTTTTTTTTCTGAATTTTCTGAGGGGGGATGGGGTAACTTTTTAGTTTTAAAAATTATTTTATGAGTAGAAAAATGCTTCACTACAGATACGGCTATTGTCTTTTTTTTCTTCAATTTCTGAGGGAGGAGGGGGTATCTTTTTAGTTTTATAAAATCGTTTACAACCAGAAAAATGATTTATTACATGTAAGGCTATTGTGTTTTTTTCTGAAGTTTCTGAGGGAAGAGGGGGTAGCTTTTTTGTTTTAAAATTTAGTTTACGAGTAGAAAACTGCTTCACTACAGATGAGGCTATTGTGTTTTTTTTCTGAACTTTCTGAGGGGGAGGGGGTAACTTTTTAGTTTTAAAAATTAGTTTACGACTAGAAAAATGCTTCACTATCGATAAGACTATTGTGTTTTTTTTCTGCACTTTTTGAGGGAGGAGGGGGTAACTTTTGAGTTTTAAAAATTAGTTTACGACTAAAAAAACTCTCTACTACAGATGAGTCTATTGTGTTTTCTTCTGAACTTTCTTAGGGGGGCTGGGTTAAATTTTGATTTTAATAAATTATTTTACGAATAGAGAAATGCTAAACGATAGATGCGACTATTGTGTTTTTTTCTGTAAGTTCTGAGGGAGGAGGGGGGTAAATTTTTAGTTTAAAAAATTAGTTTACAACTAAAAAAATTCTTCATTACATATCAACTGAATTGTATTTTAATGCTGATTTTGAATATCTTTAAATTATTTCGTTTACCTTAACGCCTCAAAAGTTATGAGAAAATTAAGAATTTTTGAAGTAGAAATTCAGACATCGCATAATTTGTTTCCGCAGCGCGTTTCTATCTGACTTCAGAGACATAATTACTCATAGGCTAATGGAATATATATATATAGGGGCTAGAAACGTATTTTCAACCTGTAAGAATATTTCAGCGTGTGTGCGCATGTGTGTTTGTGTGCGTGTGTGTGTGTGCGTGTGTGTGAAAGTGTGTGCGTGTGTGTGTGTGTGTGTGTGCATGTGTGTGTGTGTGTGTGTGTATGTGTGTCTGTGTGTGAGCGGTGCATGCGCCGCTTATTTTTCTGTCTACCCGATAATTCATGGAGATAGTATAATGAATATTGCAAATTCAAAAACTATGTAATGATTTCCATTATTTTATTGTGTGTGTGTGTGTTTGTGTGTAAGTTACTAACAAAAGTTGTAGTTTATTTTGAATTTATTCTGAAAATAATTATATAAGCAAAAACTATTTATTTTAAATAATTCTAGGAGGAATTTAGTTTTATTTTATGTTATGGAAAAGAATGAACATGATTTTTAAACTTTATGAAATAATGCTTATTTCACATAGAAAATAAAACCTTTTTTCTACAGATTAATAAAATAGCAGCGCCACTGGGTCATGAGACATCAGCATTTACTGGACCAATTCTATCACCACCAATGGAGTTCAGAGAAGAACCCTCATTATTTCTGGATAATATAGAGTGGCATAGGGGTTTTCTTAATGATGTTCTTGGGGAAATGGCTAGCCTAGACGACTTAAATTGTGACATTGACATGACAGAGGAACCGGAATTGGCAAATAGATTTATGCATGAGCACTTAGAGGGTGTTACTATTGCATCTAAACCGGGTCATCATAAAGAAATTACGTCACAGGACAATATAGGCTGGCTCTATCGATTGTCCCCAAACACCTTGGACTATGTACTAAGATGCCTAGGGGCCCTCATGCCTTCTCCTACAAACGTCAGTGAACAGACTGGAGGTGGTGTTATTGAAAGTTCTATGTCATCTCCACCATTCCGCTTATTGATACAGCAACAACAATGCAAATTGTTGGACCTAATGTTCCCGGGGATATTTTTGACGATAGTTTTATAATTAGTGAATTGGGTCCTGTGCAAATAGGTGCAAGACAAGAAAATAGTGTCATATGCCCGGAACTACGTGAATTTTATTTGTTAGAGTCTTCTCTAAGATACTTACAAACATATAGAGTATATTTTCATCCCCCTGAAGAAAACTTGATTGACGTTGGGGTCATTTTGACAAACCCTGTAAATGATCTCCATAGCTACATCGACCGAATTCGAGCACTCATCGAGATTCAGATTCAGAATTGGGGGGGGGGGGGTTACGGGGGGGTTAAGGTAACAGTGAAACAAAAACTATGTTTACAAATGGGAACAACCAGGGATAATTTTTATTTTCATTTTTCAACTGGCAACCAAACTTTTTACCCTGGTCTAAATGAATTTGAAGGCAACTTTTTCAACTTGGTAAATATGTTAATATCAACTTTGGACACGTTTAACGAGAGGGGAAGTGGGTCCACCTTTTTATACATTGAACACATGGATCTGAATCTCAGTAGATTTTAAAAAAACTTTATTTTAAGGGGGGCGGGTAGAAAAATAAAATGCCACCCAGATTTGTCGGTTACCAAAGGGGTTCAGAGTTTCTATTTTGACACGGGGCTGCAATGCTTTAAATATGCATTTTTAGCAGCAGCCCATAAAACATTAAAAAAAATGAGTAAACAATGAAAAATCTCGACAGCCTTGCTCGTAACGGTGGAGAAAATTTCCCTAAAGTAAATTTTGATTGTTTAGAGGGGAAGTATCTGGTGTCCTTGAAAGAAATAGCCATATTCGAAAAAGCAAATGAAAATCTTGGGTTGGGGGTGGTTGTTCTCCAGTATGACACGGAATTGGTAATTGGGAGAAAGAAAACAAATAAAAAAGGGGTTTTATATTCAGTGAGGACACCGATGGTAGATAATGTTAAAACTTGGGTTTGGGTTATTTACTAGCCCCCCAAAGATGTAAATTCCTATGGTAATTTTTTCCCCGTTACAGCAATAAGTCGACTCTTATCCCAAAGCACGAAGAAAGGAGAATGCCACTATTGCCCCATGTGCCTTTCCTCATTTAGATCTGAGAGAACATTCTCGGATCACATGAGACATTGAAAAATTCATGGCAGTCAAAGAATTGAAATGCCGGCAGAAGGCAAAGATACTTTACAATTTAAAAATTTCCAAAATTCCCTGCTACAAGTTGATAAAGTATCTTTGGACTGTGAATCAACTGTGAATCAACTTGGACTGTGGGTATCAGACCCATCAAGGCCAAATATAGTCAAAGAACACAAACTAGTTGCGTGTTCCTATGCGCATGCTCGTCACGATTCCAATAATAAAATGCAATTGGAAGAGTTTTTTTTTGGCTATGGATGAGGAGGGTAGCATGGAAAAGTTATTGGTATCTTTAATAAAAACAGCAAACAGCGCAATTTCACGATTGCGTCACACCAACTACCCAATGTCATTGTCAGATAAGGAGCAACTGTCATTAGAAAAAAGGACAATTTGCTGGGTTTGTTGGGTTGCTCTTGCCCCGATAGATGCGGTCCAGGATCATAATCACCTTATTGATCCCAATTCAACGGGAAAAAATAACTTTCGGGGGTGGGCTCACAATTCATGTAATTTAAAAATTAAATAGCAACTCTTTCTCCCGGTTTTTATACATAACTCTAACTACGATCTGAAGTATGGGCGACCAGCAATGGCATATCTTCAAAGAAATGGAACATGGATGATGCATGGGTGATAACAGCTTTTCTACACAATCATTACTAAATCATCTAAAAAGTTGCTTGTTTTGGAATTTATGTGGAAATTTGTTGAAGACTAAATTGAGTACACGAATAAAATTTGCTTTTTAGATTTCTAAAGTTTTTTCACCAAATTAGTGAGCGACTTAATTAAAGTGAGGAAAAACTATGAAGGCTGCAACGCTTTCCCTTTTTTAAAGCAACAATTTCCTAATGATTTATGTGATTTGTTGACGGTCAATGGCATATATCTTAATGATTATTATTGCTCCATGTCAAGATTTACCGAGGACACTATTCCTTCGATTGAATCGTTTTACGACAGTGTACGTGATCGTAGGTGCACGCCCGATGAATAAAGTTTTGCTAAAAAAGTGTGGGCAGAGGGAGGGTGTAAAAATGAGTTTGACTGCTTCAAGCTGTATTTTTCGAGTGATGTGTTAACTTTGTTAGACATTATGTGTAAAAATACGGACAAAATCTATGGGGAATTTAATCTTGATTTGGGCTATTATTTTTCATCTCCTCATCTGGTGATGGACCTCATACTAAGAATTAGCGGGGAAAAAATTGGGCTAATCACTGACTTTGATCAGCCTCTGTTCATCGAAAGGTCAATGAGGGGTGGATTCGTTTTTCACGGGGATCGTATGTTGGAAACTGATCAAACTGGAGAGAAGACGGGGACAAAATCGGATGCAGTTTTCCTTGATATGAATTCTCTCTACCCCTCGGCCATGTCCCATTATGCACTACCTTGCGGTGACTATAAATGGCTCAATGACCCTCAAGCTCCCCATTTCCCCAACATTGACAATAGTGTTGAGGAGAATGGACTGGTTGGATGGTTTTTTGAAATTGATGGGGAGATACCAGTTGAGCTTCACGATTCAGTAAAGGATTTTGTTTTCCCGTGCATGAATGGACGTGTAACGAGGGATACTTTGAGCCCCCGCGATAAGTGTGTAGTCGAAGTGGACGGAGTGCATTTGATACCTTCAAAACAAAAAATTATTGCTGATCTTGTGCCAAAAAAAAATATAGTTGTTCATCACGGGGCCTTAAAATGGATGTGCAACAACGGTTTGAACGTCACAAAGTTTCATAGTGCGCTCCAGTTTAGCCAAAAACCCTATCTAAAAACGTTTTTTGAAACTTTGGTCAAAAAACGTTCTGAAGCACAAACGAAAGCATAAAAAGAAATTTATAGACTCATTTTGAATTCGGCTTTCGGTAAAATGTGTGAGAGTGTTCGCAATAGGAATCGTTGTGACGTCGTGACCGATCCCAAACAATGTGCTCGAATTATTGCCGATCCAAATTAAACTTCCTTCACAATCATCGGCCCGGACATGGTACTATTGAATAGAAAAAAAAGAAGCTTTGTCCTGAATAAAAATATTGCTGCAGGCAGTGCGATCTTGGAGATCTCTAAGAAGCTCATGTTGAAATTCTACTACAATGTGGCTAGGGTACAGTGGCCGGAAAAGGGGCAAGTAGAGGTCTGTATGGGGACACAGATTCCCTACTGCTAAAAGTAAAAACCCCAAACCTACTTGATGATTTGGCGCACGGTGAAATTATCAGCTAACGGAAGGACTATAGCATTGGGCAGGGTCTTTACCCACAGATAGTTAAATGTTAGGTACAAAATCAGATCTTATTTTTAAAATCAGACACGAGGCGTAACTTTGTTTTCAGTGGTATGTTTTTAGATCCAAAGGAGTACTTTATACAGACAAATGATAAGGAAATCAAGAAACTTTGCAAAGGAGTGCCCACGCGCTATGTGGATAAGAATTTCGACGTGGACATCTATAGGAATTCTATTGCTCAAAATACAATTCCACGAGCCAAATTGCTGGCAATTCGTTCTCTCAAATACAGGACCTTTACTGTAAATGTAGAAAAAATTACCACGAGTACCAGTTCCAACAAGCTCTGTGTTTGTCAAAAAGGTGTGACTACCCTCCCTTTTGGGCAACATTTAACGTCAGACCAGGCCGAATATGTTATCCAGAGGGATAGTCTTGGTTTGAATAAAGCCCAGTAAATTTTTCCCTAAAACCTTTGGGGGGGCCTCGCGGCCGCGGGGGGGGGGGGTGGCCGCCAGTGGGGGGCGTACCGCCACTACCAAAGTTATCTTTTTTTACTTAGAGCAGATTTTTTTGTGCTTTTGTACATATACATGTTTTATTGAAATTTAAAAAAAAGTGATATTATTTTAAGTGGTTTAATCTAATAAATGTTGTATATTTTCTATAAATAAATAAACAAAAAAAAGTGTTTTTATTCAAGAGTTTTTTTCTCTCTGTGCCCATGTAAATGTTGTATTTTTTATTATAAATAAATTAAAAAAAAGAAGTGTATTTTTTTCAAGTTTAATGTGCTTTTTTTTCAATTTAGTATTTTTTTTAAGTAGTGTTACTTTTTTTATGTATATAATAAAATAATATATTATTATCTATTAGTCTTATTATTCTTCTTATTATTATTATTCTTGAAAGGAGTAGTAGTAGTAGTAGTAGGGAAATTATTTAGTCATTAGACAGCTATAGTCTACAGTTAGTTGTCCAGGTGAACTGTTGAAGGGAACATGTATCAATTTAAAACACCATTCAGATTTTTTCTGTGTGGGCCCTCAATGTCGGGCAAAAAAAACTCTTTAACTAAAATAATTAAAAATTGCGATAAAATGTTTGTGGAAAAGCCGAAAAAAATCGACTATTGTCACAGTATTTGGCGGGAGTCATACAATAAAATAAAAGCAATTGCCGCCACGGGATTGGTGCAGATACAGTTCATACAGAGACTTGATGTTTTCAACATTATTGAAGCCACGTCTTGGCTGATCATTGATGATCTGTCTAAATCTATTGAACAATGGTCTAATGAAGTGCTGAAATTGTTCACTCTTCGCTCTCATCATGAACATATTTCTATTACAATGGTTCTACACAATGTCTTTCATCAGAGCAATTATATGCAAACACTTGCATTGAACTACACCTATTATATCATCTACAAAGTAGTTAAAAATTCAAGGTCATTACTAATCCTCAATAAACAAATCTACCCCGGCGCCCCTAAATTTCTGCTCTCGGCATACAATCAGCCAACTAATAAACCCCACGGTTATATCCTATTGGATCTTAATCAAAATACACCTGAGGATCTGCGTGTAGTCACAGATATTTTCGACAATGAAATTACAGTATATCTACCGGTGAACACTTAAGAGACTTATTAGTTTCTATCTTGACACTGAAGAAGCTACATTAAAATAGACATCTGTTGTCAGTTCTAAGTACTTCAAAGCCCTTGCTTAGGAAAACCATACTCAAATTTGGTATTGACTATGATTTCATTAATATAATATCTTAGTTGTGTCTGAATTTTACAGAGGTCATTGTTCAACTACCAGAAGTAGCTCAGAAGCGAGAAAAGAAACATCGTTTCAGTGTACGTACTTGGTCCTCGAAAAACACAGAGAATATTTTTCAAAAGAAACAACTTCTTCAGACAGAAAGCAGATATTTTACACTTTTACTTCCGGTACTTGCAAGGGGTGCAAATAGTTTTCTATACGGAGAAATTGGTAAACTCATATGAAGTGGATCCCATAGAAATTACTCTTTATCTGTCAAACACTTTGAGAGAAATCTGAGTAAATACCTTGACAATAAGAAAATTCAGAATGATAAAAAACTGCTTTTAATTCGAGGTGTTCTTCGCAAAGTAGATAAACATTAGCTCTATCATGCGAAGGCTACTGCTGGTGCTGCTATTGATCGCATAACAGAATCATCTCCTCAAGAGTCTGCTGCTGGAACACAATTAAAGAAGGAAGAATTGGATTCAGAATTAAAGACAATTAAACACAATTAAAGATTGGAAGAACACTATTGAAAATTGGAAATCTAATGCCCCACTCATAGCTCAAAAAAGTAAACGACTCCTAACCTATGTCATGGAAAGTGGTCAATATCATATTCAATCTGAGAGCAATGGGAAAGGGATTATAATTCAGGGCAAGAGCTATAATCTATTTGATTTAATCTATGATATGGTTACAAATCGTAAAGGACTATTATCATTTGACGCTCATCTATACAACTTTCTAAATACATTAAATTCCCCAAAAGTCTTATTAGCAATAGACAAATTCTAAAAAAAATTAAATGAACATGCATCAACATCAACAACAACACCATTAAAACATGAAAAAGAAGAAGAAGAAGAAGAAGATTTTAAATCAATCTTGGAAAATACTTGCACACCTAGTGGAAAAAACTTGACAATGGTGGCGAAGAAAAAGCGAAAACGTATCATGTCACCATCACCAAAAAGTATACAAAAGGGTAGCGGACGTTACACAACGTGTTTACGTTCAAAATGGTTGAAGTTCTGAAAGGAGTTTATGAAAATATTGGTGAGGCGGGGAGTTTAAGTTCACCCACCACTCTTTCCAAGGTCACTGGTGTTCACACTAAAAGTGAACAAGACTATCAACAAAATGGATCAAGTTAAACTCTGCATAGAAATCATAGACTTCGTGCTAATCATTATCAAAAAACTAAAGCCTTTTACCCATTGCACATAATTCAAGCAGATCACTTAACTCTATATGAGATTTAATGACGTTACAATGCACCGTACAAGTACATTCTTCTTGTAATCAGTGCTTTTAGTTGCTATGCATATGTAATTCCATTGCGAACAAAGGGAGGCGTTGAAGTTGCTCAGGCCATTGAAAGTATTATCGAACAGGATTCTTATAAAAAAATTCAAACGGATCGCGGTAGTGAATTTGTTAACCCCCAAGTTGCAAAAGTACTAGTGAAATATAGTACACTGCTCTATTATAGTCATAGTCCTATAAAGGCTGCATTGGCCAAACGATTGACAAGAACTATTCGAATTTTAATTTCAAGATATTGTACATTGAAAAATACACCGGCTTTTATTCATGATTTAGATAAATTCATGTTGATTTATAATTAACAACCTCATCGATCATTGTCCAGCTCAACCCCAACGGAAGTTCATCATTCTGATCATGATACAATTGACACCTTTCTTAAACAATATTTCAATGAATCGATTGTCAAGAAGAAAAATAAATTCAATGTTAGTGATACTGTTTGGATAAATAGAACAACTAATATTTTTGAAAAGGGGAATTACTTGTGGTCCACAGAACTTTTTAAGGTGGCAAAAATCCTAGACACTAAATCCATAACTTATCGTTTGCGCGATACCAAAGATGAAGAGATTCTCGGCGGCTTTATGACTATAAACTACAAAAGGTTAAAAATAATAGTGAAATTTATCAAATTGAAAAGATATTAAAGAATCGTACTCACAGAGGTAGGAAACAGTTACTTGTTCGGTGGCTAGGATACAACTCTGATTTTGATTCTTGGATCGGTGTTGAAGATATTGACAATACCCAATGATTTCTATGTAACATTTATGTCCAACGTTTCCGATCCTCTCTACGACGACTTGAATACGACCAGGGGTTTTGGAACGAAACTCTCCCCCGCCATCAAATTCAACAGTGCGCATGAAGTGGCTCTTGTCGATTGTATTCTGAAAACTACCTATGCAATCCTTAGAAAGGATCATGTTTATTATATATAAGTTATAGCATTCGATTGGGCACTCTTTGTCGACTATGAATGGGTTGAAGCACTTAAATCTAGCGAATATCCACATGCCAAATTGAAATATATTGAATACGATAATATGACAGATTTTTGTCGGACAATCAATAGAAAAATCTCATATCGTAGGAATGGTACATTCCATTTTCAATATTCATTGGAACACGATAGGATTTACATTACCTCCCCTGTTGACACTGAAATAATTATTCTCAATGATAATCTGAGAGACGTTCTTGGCTTTAAACTGAATATGATCAATGGGAGAAATGCTGGCACCGTTTACGGGATGGATCAAGTAATTTTTGCTGATTTTCCACCTGGTTTCGCCTCGGACTCTTGCATATTTTTCTATGCAAGAGTCCTTTGTGGAAACATCGAGAGTCGGTAATTCAAATGTCCCCCTCCTACGTGTTCTTGAACGAAAAAAATCTCATGAACTTGTTCATCACTATAATATAAAGCATCTTCAGTATGTTCCTGTAAACACTTCGTATTTGGAACTCTGTCAGTTAACACTAAGAAGTGAATTGGGCGATCCTCTAGCAATAACAAAAGGCTTAGCAGTGATTACATGTCATTTTCGACCCATTGTTGGCGACAGCACAATCACCTAAAATCAACAATAGGAGAATTCCGTTTGTCTGTCCCGATATCGATTGCTATGTTGGTGCTTTGAGTCCACGTCAAATAGGCAATGGATTGAACTACTACAAGGGGCGTACTACAATTTCTGGCTATGGTCTTGGTAGTTGGTTTGCTAGGCTACTATGTTTTGCAATACCCCTTGCCAGAAAATATCTTGTACCTGCTGCATAAAATTTTGCTGCCTCAACACTACAGGACTGGGGGTTAGGCCAAAATTTCAAGGAGAGTGTTAAGGACAATTTTAGATCTTCAGCAAGAGCCGTTGGTGAGCAACTAAAATCTTGAACAAATGGGGAGGGATTGAAAATGATGCGTGCGCGTCATTCACTCATCAGTCTCCATCCAGGCGGGAAGCAAAGGACATCAACAAGGACTTTGAGGAATAAAACAAGGAAGAACAATAAGCAGCAGAAGAAGAAGAAAAAGAAAAAGATTGTTAGATCAAAGAAGGACTTTTTCTCTTAAGATGACTTACGTCCCTCACAAGGAATCATTTCCATCAATTATTTCCTCATTGAATCTTGTTAATGCTGAAAATGTTGATGTCAGTGTCAAGCATGGTTACTATGAACAATTTTACCCCCAACAAACCCTCTCGGAAAATATACACTTTCAAATATTTTCAAATGAAGAATATTTCATTGATTTGCCCTCACCATTTATTGATTTAAATCTTGCGGTGAAGAAAAAGTCAGATAATACACTCCAACTGCTGGCGATGGTCTCTCCTATGAGAACTGTATTCTACAAAACCTATTCAAACAAATTAATGTATTCATTAATGAAACATTAGTGAGCACTAGCAATCATTTATCCAACTATGCAAGCTACATACAATTTATGATGATGACACCAAAGGCATACAAGGAGATGAGAGGACAATCAATGGGCTATGAATATCAATCAGGTGTTGGTATCGAAGGTGAGTTGACTACTGCAGTGACCCAAGAGTATCATCTGGTTGGAGAATTAAATCATGAGATATTCGACATATCCCAATGGTTACCCCCCAATGTCAAGACTGACATAAAGTTACAACTGGCCCCATCTATTTTCATTTTCAGGAAAACACTTCCTGCATCACCCGATGCAATTCTCACTTTCAAATTTTGAATTCTCCACGTCCGAAAACAAAAGGTTTTGAGCTCTGTTGCACTGGCAGTTGAAAAGCTAAGAGCCAATGGTAACAATACTAAACATCTTGTCCCCCATACGATGACCAATCAATGTCACATTGCCACCGGATCTCGTAGCTATAGCGATTCATCATTTATCAATGGAGAGGTCCCATCAAAATTGGCTTTGGCCTTTGTAAAGAGTGGCAGTGCCGTTGGATCCTGGACTGAATACCCCATGATTTTAATTTTTTCGGTCTATCTAGCCTTGTTTGTAAAGTGAATGGTATTCCACTGTACACTCTATCTTTTGACAAAAAATCCAATAGAACTCTGTACGAGCTGACCATGCAATCCCTAGATAATGGCTCTCAACTATTTGAAAATGGAATAACCGATTCAATGTTTTCAAAAAATCACGGGGTAATTGTTTTGGACTTGTCGGGGACTCAGGATATGAGCATAGTACGAACAGGGAATGTACGTTTAGAGTGTACATTTGTCGATGCTCTGACTGAGAGTATCACGCTAATATCACTGAGTCAATTTGAAACCTTTTGGGAAATCACACCCGACGGCAGTGTTCTAGTAGACTTAGCACCATGAACATAAACCAAACAATCAACGTATTTAGTATTGATCCATACATGTCCCAGTACAAGTCCTATTGCATACCTTCGGACTTCATTGAAAAACTTCCAAGTGTTAACAATACCCTAATCATTGTTAATAGCAGTCCATCGACTTTGAACACCGGCCATTGGCTATGCATCTTTCAAACAGCGAAGAATATTGATATTTTTTGATCCTCTTGGCCTATCGTGTAAATTCTTCACGCCATACATCAGCAACTTTATTGAAAGCAGTGGGAAAACCCAGGATTTAACGACTAAGACATTTGGCTTTCATGCACTACTCTTTTTCATGTTCAGATGTCGTGGCTACACCTACAAGCAGTTTCTCGACATCTACGTTGACTTACCATGATTGAACGACTTTCTAGTGGAAAATATACTTACAAGCGTATTTAATATTGATTTTAGTGCCCTACGAATAAAAAGTTCTAAAACTGTATATGAAATTGTTTATTAATAAATGATAAAAATTTATATACATGATAAAACGAAATTTCTACTCTTTAGATTTCATCTTTTACTAGGCGTATCTATTTGTCATCCAGAACTAGCATCTGTTTATTGTCTGAAGTCGCAGTGGACCGATCATGATGTACTGCTATGTTAGGGTAACACATTCTGCAGTAGTGTGAGACTTCAGTCTTTTCATATTTCTTTGTATAGTTAATGATACTACTTTCGTTCAGACTATAGAATTCACATGTTTCAATTTGCTTATTTGAAGAAATTTCACAAACAGTGTCCTCAAGTGTCGAATCACATTCTGTCACAGCCAAATAAAAATCCGTGGGCTTACAATAATAACACCCATTATCTTCACAACGATGACGTAGAAACCACATTCTTTTGTTTTTCGAGTTGCTGCATTGGTGGCCCAGCTTCTCCTCCCAGAACAATCTAAAACTACGACAACACCAATCTCGCTGCAATAAGCTGAAATTACAGTTAGAGTTTTATCCAATGATACCGAAATGTCTATTTTACCCGTAATGCAATTTATCGTAATGGCAATTGAAGAGTAGGTGGCATTTAGGATGAGACTCGAACGACTCTTTAAGAAAGGAATTACAACCTATAATTCTTATAGCATATTCTTTAAGCAATTTGCACGGCATGCATAATCTACACTTATCATCATACTCATGAATCATTTCGCAATTCTCACATGATGACCAACTGCCTAGTGTGTACATACATAGGGGACATATATGGAACATTTTTTCATGTGTTGACACTCTCACTGCCACAATGAAACTGAGCTAGCAACAACAAAAATTGTCTGAGAGAGAGAGAAAGAAGCAAATTATCCATGAACAGCATATTTATCTTTAAAAAAAGTCCTGAATTTCTAAACTTATATTTAAAAGTATGTAAATGATATTATTTTGCTATGTTACAATCAATGTATCGATAGATTATGTCAATGAATTTCAATTAGGGCGTAGTAGCTTCATGCAATACTCTAATGATGGAGAATCAGTTTTCATTATATCCACAAGCATTCCGCGAGAAAATTCTCAAATCTTTCCATTTTTTAGAGTCCTAACTCTCTCACAACCAATTTCAGACTAACCAGAATTTCTTTTTCTACTCTAAAAAATATACACTAGTCTACTATAGAAAGAAAAATACCTTTGATTTAGAAACAATTTTATTGAACATAATTACAATAATAATATTCACTGATGCATTTTGTTCGCATCAATATATTTCAATAGGAGATCTAATACTGACCGAAGTTTATCTGTATGGAGAATATTCACTTTTCCAGCAAAATGTAATTGTTCCTCCTGCTTAAAATTGCTTGATGATATCACGTATCCAGCATACATATTGTCCCATTCAAGGCATAGTCTACAGCCCCCCGCTATTTCCACAGCCACATTGGGTACTCGTATATCGTTGCTGCTGCTGTCGGCTCCATCATTAATCTCCAATAATGTAAATGCACCGCTCATTTTTCTCTACTAGTATCCTCTCGAATAAACTATTCTCTTTGAATTCTATTCTCTTACTAATATGAATTGTAATGAAAATCATTCCTTTTATTCAAATTCCAATCACCAATTAAGTTATCGTATATGGAGTAACCTCCACTCTCTGACGGGCTCCTAAAAAACGAATGCTGTCTTATAAACCGGTCCGGATGAGTTAAATAATTATTATCATACTCTTAAAACATATTTGTCTATATTATACACTGGCAAATAACCAGTCTGGCAAGGAACATAATCGACTAGAATTCCATATATACTTACTACTGATATGCACTGAATATGTCCTGAAAAACACATTGTTTCATCAATCAGAAGGCCAAAATATTTCACAACTATCCTTCGTGATATGACAGATTCACCAATATCAAGTTCTTTCAGCCTCGGTAATAACTTGCAGATCTCCCAAAAACAATAAAGGTAGACTTGTTGTAACTAATTTTGAGCTTGTTAAGTCTCATCCATCTCTCTATGTGGATCAGATCTTCCTTCATTAAGAACAAAAGTTGACTCTCAGTGAGTGCCATAACTGAATGGTTGGTGTCGTCAGTAAAAAGAACAAGGGATTTTCTTGGTTTCGAATTTGCAGTCTCTTCACTCAAATCCGTCACCAACTCAGAAAGTGCGCAATGAAAATCATTTATACAAATCGCGAACAGCAAGGGGCCAAGAGGGGAACCTTGGGGTACTCTGCAATTTAATGGAAAATCTCCCGACTCAGTCTCGTTCACTCGTACATATAGTGATCGTCTCCTCAAAAAAGAAGCAAGAATTTTCAGGGCGTTTCCTCTGATACCAGCATTTTCCAATTTCTTCCATAGGATCTCATGGTCTACGTTATCAAATGCCTTGAGGGTATCTAAAAAAATAGTTGCAACTTTAAGCTTGTCATCAAGTGCATCATTGTTTAGCATGCTCCGTTGAAAAACCTCTCCTAAATCCAAATTGGCTCTTATAAAAAAAAACATTTTTCCAGAAATTCATTTATTCGTATATATATTATCTTTTTAAAAATCTGCGATAAAATCGGTAGGAGTGAAATCAGTCTATAGTTATTGAAATCACTTCGATCACCACCTTTATGCAAAGGTAAAAGTCTGGATTTCTTAAAATGATCAAGGAATTCCCCTTCTTTGAGACAACCATTTATTAATGACACAAAATCTGGAAGAATCACAGGTAAGATAAGAGTTGTTACTTTTAATGATACGAAATCTGCTCCCGCTACTCCATTTCACATGTCACTAACTATTTCATTCACCTCATGCATAGAAGTCGGCCGAAGACGAAGACTGGTATCACTTGGCGGGGGTAGATTTTGCTCAAAAGTCCCATCACTGGGGTTGCTTCCTATGGACGACTTCACTCTCTCACCTACTTCCGAAAAATGTTGGGCCAAATCGTTTACATAATCTGTTGCTTCGCGATTTCCGTTGCCTGCGGGCAGAACAACTTTTTTTCTTCCAATAACTGACCTTATGGTGTCCCAAGTTTTACCAGGATTTCCTTGATTTTCTTGCAACTTATTTTTTTAATACTCATTTTTTGTTTTGCGCAGCAACTTGTTTAATGCGAAATTATACTTTTTAAAATTTTTCGATCTATTTCATGCTGACTGAGAACACTGACCATATAGAGGCTGTGCCTTTTTGTCACAGATATCAGAAGTGCTTTTGTCATCCAAGGTTTCCTAGGAGTGATGGTTTTATGTTGCATAGAATACACTTTTACACACGTCCTTTCAAAAAAAAAAATAATCATCATCTCATACCATTTGCTCATTTTTTCACTATAAGATTTACACTCATCTAGGAAACTCCAAACTATTTTCTCCAGTTCACTCTTAAACTTAGACAAAGACCGTTGATTAAGATAAGTACGATCTTTCTTGAATTCACAACCATGAGAACTGAGTCTCTTACCTTCACAAGTAACCATAGCCCCGAAGTGGTCGGATGTATCATTTATTATCACTCACAGTCGACAATACTTCACATTTTGCTTTATATTCACGAAAATGTTATCGATTAATGTCGCACTGTGATCAGTTACCCTAGTGGAAATATTAATTACAGGGAAAAGGCTATAACTAAACAATCATGTTAATAAACTGTCAAGATTATCTGTCATCAACATTCAAATCAATATTAAAATCCCCAATAATAACACAATGAGACCTGCATACGGATAACTTTTCCAATAATTCCTCCAAAAGCTCAAAAAATCGAAAAAAGGGGGTGATGGTGTTCTATAAAGAATAGCAACAAAAGACTCCCTTGTCGGTGCTTAACCTCCAGTACCATGCTCTCCAGTGCCATTTCAATAAAAATTGAAAAGTCATCCCTCACATCGACTTCCAGGTCTGATTTCATGTAAGCTGCCAATCTACCATACCTGTACTTGCACCTATTTTCCCTGTAAAAATTATAACCATTATTATCTAATAAAGATTCATTATTAACATTCAACCACGTTTCCGTCAGACCTAGTACATGAATACCACGGCTATTTTCAACTACCTCTGACAAATATCTGTGTGAACTTTTTAGTCCTTTACACTTTAGATGAAACAAATTCAACTCCCTATCTTTTACAGGGTTATCTCTAAACACATCACTAGAAAATATATACTTCCCAGAATTACTAAAATCAGACGTTAGCACTTGGCTATCCTCAAGGTTCAAGGTTTTAATCTTCAAAATAAAGCACAACTAAATATATAAACTTGCCCGGCAGCGAGGACACAACAAAATGATCGGGCATACTAAATTAAAAGACAATGAAATATATATATATATATATATATATATATATATATATATATATATATATATATATATATATATATATATATATATATATATATATATATATATATATATATATATTCATATATATATATATATTATATATATATATATATATATATATATATATATATATATATATATATATATATATATATATATATATATATATATATATATATATATATATATATATATATATATATATATATATATATATATATATATATATATATATATATATATATATATATATATATATATATAAAAGAAGAAAAAACGTAACGCGACTTATCATGTCGGATCCAGGACTCAAAAACACAAAAATAAAATATCTTTAGGTGGGGTATCAGAGGAACCGGACAAAACCAATCATAGGCCAAACCACTAACAACAACAATAATAATAATAATAAAAAATAATAAAAAAAAATAACCAATATATTAAAAGAAAACGTTGAACCAACTTTTAATATAAATCAAGTAAATTCACCTTCAAACTTTTTTTTAACAAGGGAAGGGAAAGGCGGATAATTTATTTATCATCCAATGATAAATAAAATTTAATAAGGCAATTACGTAAACTAAATTTAGATTGCTCGCATCTGATGAGAGGCTGACGAGGATTAGAACCAAAACGAGTATTATGATGATAGACAAGGTCAGTAGGAAGCAGATCGAGAGAATACATCGTTGAAGGCAGACTATTTTTGAAGTAACATCCTAACAAAACTATCGAAAAAATTGAAGAAATTGAGAGACAGGTAAGATATTCAGAAACTTATAGGCACTCTTCGTGGGAGATGAATCTGGCAGTGACGAGGGAGATGGAACAAACTCTTTTAGAACACGGATTCCTTTATTTTGAAGCCTCTGTATAGGAGTCAGAAAACTAGTGAAGGTGTTCAAGTAAACAAGGGGGCAATAATTAAGGTATGATTGAATAAGGGGAAAATACACAGAATGCATAGCATGATAAGGTAGGAGAAATTTAAGGCGATGCATCACTCCAACATTTCGGCTTATCTTCACTTTCACTTTATCTATATGAGATTTAAATGACAGGTTACTATCTAGCTGGATACCGACATACCTAATGTTCTCAACTCTAGAAATACTATTGTGATTATCAATGACCACAGACCGCAGGCTTGGCAGGCGAACTCTAACTCGAGAGAAAATCATAAAATTTGACTTAGAACAATTTCCCACTAGCCTGTTTTTTTGGAACCACTGGAGTAGGCACTTTTTAGCGGAAAAATATTCACTTGACGAGTTGCCGTCGCTAAGCAAGTTTATTCGTTATCAAAGTCGCGGAGAAGGTCAAAGTGGGGGTGACTTGATGGATAGGCCTACTGTGTAATAATAAAGAAGTGACGAAAGTTTTTTTTCTTTATTATAGGTGGTGAGTTTTATTATTTTTTATTATTATATCATTTATTATATGATGAATGTTGAAAAGAAAAAAATAGTGATGATGTGCTGGCCCGGCGCATTATTATTTTGCCGAGTTGTGTTGTACTGTTGGATGATGAGTTCCAATAGTAACAGCGTTTTTTTTTTGTTATCTTATTTTTGAGTGTATATTTGGATGTAAAGCAAAACAAGAAAATTTAGTATTATGAAGACATCATGTATCAATTGTTATGCATTCAGGTTACCAAATTTTTGAATGTATTAAGTATGACCGCGGACCTTAGAAGTAAAATTGAGCTGCTCGAGAGAAATCTGGTTGATTGTGTTGAGAAATGAAATGTTATTCTACAAGAAGATTTGGATGAACCTTGAAACTTAGCGACGGCAACTCGTCAGTAGTAAGAGAGGTGCTGATTTCAAATACACATGAAAAAATACATTGAATTGCGCATAAGGTTTCAAAAATACATGAAAAAATACATTGGAATTGGGCAAGAAAAACCCATGCGTGGGACACTGTATTTACTCGTGAACATTTTAAAGGTTGGCCTACTAAAGTCGAGGTTTTTTTTAAACTTGGCAAAGTATAATGTAGTCAAGCATGTTTTGCTCGTAATAATATAATTTAAAGCAAACAGGTTTTGTTGTCAATTGCCATGAATGTAGGTATGAATTCATGTACATTCTTGGTAGAAAAAAAAAAAAAAACTGGTATGATATATAGTAGTCAAACATGTTTTGGGGGCACGAACGAAATTATGTAACTCAACATCCGTTTTTATTCATCCTTGAAACCTCGTATAAAATGGTTATGTATAGGAATTTAATTTTCATTATGTTTTAACACATCAAGCATAGGACACTGCAAATTATTAACTTTGAAAACAATAGATATTTCTATTTTCAATGTGAGTACACTTTCATTCTTTATTTCCAAAAAAAAAAATGTTTTACTAATAAATTCAAATTTCAGGGGGGACTTAGCCCCCTCCCCTCCAAAAGTAAGAAATCTTAAGAATATAATTAGGACATTCAATATAAATGGCAAGACATGCTTTTTTCAATTATGTAAATAAAATCTCTCCTCCACAGCTATGTTTACAAGTTTTAATTGTTTTGAAAAACAGTTCTTTATCATTCAGAAACTAACTTTTTCCAAACATACTGTATTTTTCCGGTTTGAATGAAAAGCTTGCGTGTTATAAAGAGAGTGACAGTTTTGGGAGTCAAATTTCACCGGCTCTTGCTATCACAGAGATTTAAACAATATGTGTTTATAATTACATAAAAGGGTCCTTATTGGAACCAAACTGCAACTTATTTTAAAACAAAAAGCTTGATGGTTAAAACGGGCTTTGTCTATTTCTAGTCGAAACTCAGAATGGAGCGGGGGGGGGCAAGATGGAACAATTCCATATTCTGTGTGTTATTTTCTATATTTGGTTAGCATTAAAAAGCGTGGATTTCTGTTAAATAAATGATTATTGTGTGCGCGATTCAAGAGTTTTCTTTTATGGCCAAATTAAACGAGACTCATTTGCTGAAATTAAATCGGATTTCACAGATGATTAAGTGGCTTTTATAAAAATTTAAGACAGGGAAGGGGTCAATGTATCAACTCTAGCACGTTTACTTTAAGGTGAAAAAAAAACAAAGTATGTCTTAATTAAGGAATTTTTGCATTAAGTAGTAATCTTCAGAGTTAAATAAATAATTCTTGTATGTGCCATTCAAGAGTTTCCTTTTATGGCCAAATTAAACGAGACGTAATTGATGAAAATAAAAAGGGTTTAACAGATGATTAAGTGGCTTTTATAAAAATTTAAGACAGAGAAAGGGTCAATGTGTCAATTCTAGCACGTTCACTGTAAGGTAAAAAAAAAAAGTATTTCTTCATTAAGGAAGTTTTGTATTAAGTTGGAATTTTCAGAGTTTAATAAATGATTCTTGTATGCGCGATTCAAGAGTTTCTTTTTATGGCCAAGTTAAACTGGACTTAATTGATGAAAAAAAAAAGGGTTTAACAGATGATTAAGTGGCTTTTATAAAAATTTAAGACAGGGAAGGGGTCAATGTATCAATTCTAGCACGTTCATTGTAAGGTGAAAAAAAAAACAAAGTATTTTTCATTAAGTAATTTGTGTATTAAGTTGGAACTTTCAGAGTTAAATAAATGATTCTTGTATGCGCGATTCAAGAGTTTATTTTTATGGCCAAATTAAACGAGACGTATTTGATGAAAGCAAAGAGGGTTTAACATATGATTAAGTGGCTTTTACAAAAATTTAAGACAGAGCAGTTATCAGTGTTTCAATTTTAGCATTTTCAGTGTAAGGTGAAAAAACAAAGAATTTTTACAAGATGAACTTTTTGTATTCATTTGAAACTGTCGGAGACGACTAAAAGCGAACAGTCTAGTTGCACGAGGCTTTATTTAAGGGGAGCATATTTATTTGGAGGTCGAGGATAATTTATATGTAAAAGAGGGCTTATTATGACATTATTAAATGTTTCTTCTTTTTTAAGGTGGAGGAAGATTCTTGCAATTACCCCCTCCGGAAAAGAAACCAAGATGGTGTGATAACACATTGATGCAAGCTACTGGGCAATCCATTACAAGTTCTAAGGACCAGTCAAGAGTCTCTCAAGCCAGTGTCAGCTCTGCGCAAACCTCTAGGCAACCTGGCAGAAAATTCAAGAGAGAATGGATAGATTCTCATAATGCATCAGTCTCATCTAGTCAAGATCGGGGGGTCATCCCCTATCGAGCATTGCCGGGCTCTTCACGACCAATGCAAGGTGAGAATGATGTGGCCCCTACAGCTCTCGACATGCAAGCTGCAAATTTAAATGTGAGTTTTCAAATATTATTTCTCGCTAATGATTCTTTTTTCCCAAGTCAATTTGACGGACTGTGTGTGTGTGAGCGGTACATGTGCCGCTTATTTTTTCTATATACCCGATAATTAAATAACGTCGTAATGATTGTTGTATGTGTGTGTGTGTGTGTGTGCGAGTGAGTGAGAGACTATGTGTATTTGTATATGTGTGTGTGTGTGTGTCGAGCATGCGCCGAGTCTACTTGATAATTCATTGAGATAGTATAATTGACATATAAAACTCAATAATTGGGTATTGTTTGTTGTTTGTGGGTATGAGCGTGTGTTTGTGTGTGTGTGTGTGTGTTTGCGGTGCATGCGCCACATCTACTCGATAATTCATTGAGATATTGTAAATTCAAAAAGAATTTAAAGATTTTCACTGTTTCATTTTGTGTTTTTATGTGTATGTTACTAACAAAATTTGTAATTTATTATGCATTGTTCTGTAAATAATACTTTAAGCAAAAATTATTTAGTTTGAATAATTCGAGGAGGAACTAACTTTTATGGTTTATATGGGAAAAAAATGAACATGATGTTTCCATTTTATGATATAATGTTTATTTCACATAGAAAATAAATCTTTTTTCTATAGATTCCTGAAATAGCACCACCAACATTGATTGATCAAACATCTGCATTTACAGGGCAAATTCCTTCACCACAACTAGAGTTCAGTGATGAGCCGGCATTAGTTCTAGAGAATATAGAGTGGTATAGGGCTGTCCTTAAGGAGGTTTCTGGGAAAAGGCTAGTCTAGACGACTTAGCTTGTGATATTGACATGCATGAGGATTTAAAGTGGGCAGATAGTTTTATGCGTAAGCATTTAGGAGATGTTACTAGTGCATCTGAACCGAGTCCTCATAACGAAATTCCAAGCACAGGACAATACAGGCTGGCTCGATCAATTGTCCCCAAACACCTTGGAATACGTGCTAGGGGACCTCATGCCATCTCCAACCAATGTGATTGAACAGACTGGGAGTGGTCGTGTTAATGACAATTCTGTGTCACCCCCCACCATTCCGATTAATGATATAGCTAGTACTAGTAGTAATACAACAACAACAACAATAACAACACCAGTACCCCCTCTTCCAGATTATGTTCTGTCCAACTCTGCCTTGCATCACACAATGGTCTACAGTACCAAATTCAGTGACCCCTTCAACTCTATAGTGTTAGGAGGTATAATAACATAGTCCTCGGTCATTACACAGTAATATAAAGATTAGATTTGAGCCCGTCTTGAACAAAAGATGGGGTTGTTTGGACGGGGGGTCAGTTTAAAGAACAAATAGCACTTAAAATGTTGTTTTAATGAGAATGTGGGTAAGATTTATTCGAAGTACGCACAAACAGATATGTTGGAATGTCATCCAAATTCATAAAATTAAGGCGAGGTTCTTCTACATAGAGATAATAGTTTTCAACGAACGTAGGAATACCAGAACGCGGGGGGTAGTGGATCTATGGCTTAATATAATTAAAGTTTAAATTTAAATATTTGTAGGTTTAAAACGGAATTCTCTTTAAGAGGTGGGGCTGGGGAGAGGGCTATAGTTTAAAAATATTATTCAGATTTAGAGGGGTGTAGGGGGATACAACGAATCTGTTTCGATACGAGGCTGCAGTGTTTCAAGTATGCATTTTTAATTGCCGCATATAGACCACTTCAAATCTATGCATCTAAGAAAAAGTTGGATAAGATGGCAGGTAATGGTAGGGAGGGTTCAAAGTTTCCCGAACCAGATTTAAGAGGTCTAAATGGACGATTTCCCGTGACACTAAAAGAACTAGATATTTTTTATTGGGCTGATGCATATTTAAAGATTATTGTCATGGTGCTACGTTATGGAGCATACTTTGAAGAAGGTCAACGTTCCAATAAAGAGGGTATATTATTTCCAATTCAGGCTCCTTCAATTGAATCGGTATAACATTGGGTGTGGTTTATATACACCCCACCAACAGACTCTAATTAAATTGGCTATTTCAATCCAATTGTGAATTTTAATAAGTCTTTAAGTGTGGGTAAACAGGGGAATGGTGTGTCTTATTACCGTCCAACATTCCTCTCAATATTTCATTCTGATATAGAGTTAAAGAATCACACGAAACAATGCGAACGTCATAGATACCAGATTTCGGAGACGGTAACTGGATATAAAGTGATATTAGGATTTAAAATTTTTCAAAGCACGCTCCTGCATATCAGTAAGATCACTTTAGACTGTAAATCGAGACTCGCAATCTTTCATGATTTGTCAAATTCAAATCATGTTAAAATACATAAGGTCATAGGGGTCTCTTACACTCACACACAACAAGATTCCAAAAATACTGTGCAAGTGCTGGATGTAGAGGAGATGTTGAGTGACGGTGAAGATTGAACGTGCTCGGCATTGGTCAGTCTAATCAAAAAAGCAAACGGTGCAATTTCGCACCTTCGTTATACAAACTATTCTATGCTCCTATCACCAGATGGCACAGTGGCCTTTAAAAATCGTAAACTGTGCTGGGTTTGCAAGGGAGAATTTGATGATGGTGTTGGGACTGGGGGTAGGAGGAAGGTGATCGACCATGATCATTTGTGGCAGGAAAGCACCTCGGGAGGGAGTAACCTTAGAGGGTTAGCACACCAGTCATTAAATTTAATTGTTAGAAAACAATATTCCGTACCTGTTTTTATACACAATTTCAATTAAGACTTAAAGATTATTCTACTGGCATTGGCCAGCATTGCCAAGGGTGGAGTTTTAGATGAGGCATGGATGGATGGTCCTTTTCCATATAATATCATACCCAAATAATCGGAGAAGCTACTGGTGCTAGAATTCACGTGGAAAACAGTTGACAAGGGTAACACGTGCCTGAATTAAATCCGTTTTTTAGACTCTTTCAGCTTCTTCCCCAAATCCTTAAGCTAATTGATTCAGGTATAGAAAAGTGACAATTTTGATAGCTTCCTCCTCCTCAAACAGTGCGTCCCCGATGATGAAATTTATGATTGATTAACGTGTAAGGGTACATATCCATATGATTATTACAACTCTGGCTCGAGGCTAGATGAGGTGTCACTACCGCCCATTGAAGCTTTTTACAATTCTCTTACTGAGAGTGAGTGCACCAGTAGCGACTACGAATTTGCTAAGAGGGTTTGGGTAAAGAGCGGATGTGAAAATGGATAGGACTACTGTAAACTTGGCTTGGCCAGTAACGTACTAACTCTTCTGGACATTGTGTGCAAACATACGGATAAAATTTATGGGGAATTTGCGTCGGATTAAGGTTATTATTTTTCCATTCTTCATTTGGTGATGGACTTTATACTTAAAATCTGCAATTATTAAATTGGTCTTATCGCCGTTGTGTATCAGCATCTTTTTTTAGATATATAATTGTGGGGTGGGTATGTTTTTCACGGGGATCGTATCATGAAAACTGATCCGAGTGGACAGCACACCGATGAAAAGTCGGACACATTTTTTTTGGATATGAATTCTCTTTACCCATCGGCAATGTCTAACTACTGTTTACCGTGTGGCAATTGTAAATGGCTTGACAATCCGTGTGCTTCGAATTTCCCCGACATTGCCAGTGTTGAGGAGAATGGGGCACAGGGATGGTTTTTGAAATTGACGGTGGAATACCCATGGAAATCCATGACTCGGTAAAAGACTTTGTTTTTCCGTGCATAAATAGACCGGTGGGTAGGGACTCTCTGAGCCCCTACAATTTATCTTTAGTAGAGGACGGGAGTATACACTGGGTACCTTCAAAACAAAAACTAATTGCCGACCTCAACCCAAAACAGAACATCTTTGTTCATCACGTGCTATTGAAATGGATGGTGTCCAATAGTTTCAAGGTCACAAAGATTCATAGAGCCCTCCAATTTGATCAAAAGCCTGACATGAAAACGTTTATTGACACCTTTGTCAGTAAGCGTTCACAAGCGAAAACGAAAGTTGAAAAAGAAATCTATAAACTCATTTTGAACTCAGCTTTCGGTAAAATGTACGAGAGCGTATGACACAGAAGTCGATGTGACATTGTAACCAACCCCAAAGATTGTGCTCGAATCATTGAGGATCCAAACTTCACATCGTTCACAATCATAGACTCTGATGTGGTGCTCCTACACCGCAAGAAAAGAAACATTGTATTAAATAAAAATATTGCAGGCGGAAGTGCAATAACTGAAATATCCAAGAAACTCATGTTGTCATTTTATTATAATGTAAGCAAGGTACAGTGGCCGATTGAGGGACAAGTTCAATTGTATTACGGGGACACTGATGCTCTCCTGTTAAAAGTCAACACTGAAAATCTATTGAATGATTTGGAAAATAGCGAGTACATTAGCTCACGAATGGACTACACTAATTGGGACGAACATCTTTACCCAGAGCTAGTGAAACGCAAGGCCCAAAATCAATTGTTAATGTTAAAATCTGAAACAGGTAGCGATCTGATATCCATTGATGTGTTTCCTGATTCGAAGGTACGCTCTATGGAAAAGCATAGCAATGATATCAAACAAGTTCGAAAGGAGGTACCTACACACTTTTTAAAAAATAATTTTGAAGTTAGTTTGTATAGAAACTGTGTGGAACGTATTTTATTGCCATGGGCGACAGTCATGGCGATTCGCTCTTTAAAATTTAAAAACTATACCGTTAGAGTTGAGAAAAATGCCATGTCTGCCATATCGGACAAAGTCTATGTACTTGAGGATGGTGTTAGGTTACTACAACCCGTACATTATTTAATTTAAGACCGAGTTGAATTTAAATATTACATATAACAAATCGGTCTAGAATAATTAGCTTAAATCCATTAAAAAAAGTGCAAATTTGGGTGGAGGGTTTTTTGGATAACTGGGTTTTGGTTTTTTTAATTATTTTTTTATTTATCACTCAAAATTTTATATGTGTGTGTGTGTGTGTGTGCAAGGCAGATTTATGACCAGTATTTAAGACCAGCCCAGTCTGAAGTCCGCCGCAGCGGGCCCCCACTTCCCGGCATCCGGTGTTGATCGCCTCGTTCCTGGCCGCCGCCATGCTTATTCCCGGGGGGGGGGACCTTAAAACTTAAAATGTTGTAAATAATAGTATGATATTATTATTTCAAGTGCATTATTCCATAAAATGTTGTATTTTTCTATAAATAAATAAAAAAAGTGTATTTATTTAAGTGCTTTATTTTTATCTCTGTGCCAATGTAAATGTTGTATTTTTTATTATAAATAAATTAAAAAAAAGTGTATTTATTTAAGTGTTTTTTCTATTTGCCTATGTAAATGTTGTATTTTTTATTATAAATAAATTAAAAAAGTGTATTTTTTTCATGTTTAATGTGCTTTTTTAAATGTAGTATTTTTTAAAAGTATTGTTACTTTTGTATGTATATAACAAAAGAAAATTTTATTATTTAATCGTCTTCTTCTTATTATTATTCTTGATGGGGGTAGTAGTAATAGGGAAATTTTTTATACATTAGACATGCCTAGTCCAAGGTTACTTGTCTTGTTGAACTATTGAAGGGAACATGTGTCAATTTAAAAAACCAGTCATATCGCGTCTATGTGGACTGTTAATGACAGGCAAAACAACGCTCTTAACTAAAATAATTAATAATTGCGATAAAATGTTTGTTAAAAAAACGAAAAAAATCTACTATTGTTACAGTATTTGGCAGGAGTCATATGATAAAATAAAAGCAATTGCAACCACATGGGACTTGGGTAGATACAGTTTTGTCAGTGGATCTATATTTTCAGAATTATCGAGCAACACTCTTTGTTGGTTATTACTTATGCTACTGAGTATATTGAATAATAATATAATGACGCGCTGCAGCTAGTTATTGTTCACTCTCATTAATACCAGATTTCTGTTACTCAGATTCTACACAATTTCTTTCATCTGAGCAAATGTATGCGAACACTTGCATTGAACTGCACCTACTATATCATCTACAGAGTTTTTCGAGATTCTAGCTCGCTAACAAATCTCAATAAACAAATCTATCCAGGCTCCCCCAAATTTCTGTTGTCAGCATGCAATCAAGTAATTAATAAACCCTACGGCTACATCCTATTGGATCTTAATCAAAATGCACCCGAGGATCTGCGTGTAGTCACAGATATTTTCGACAAAGAAATAACAGTATATATCCCCTTGAACACTAAAAAGACCAATTAGTTGATATCATGACACTGAAGAAACTACATGAAAACAAACATCTGTTTTCAGCTCTCAGCACTTCCAAACCTCCGCTTATGAAAGCCATACTCAAACATTGTATTGACAACGATCTCATTAATCTATTATCTGAACTTTGCTTAAATTTGATCAAGTGTAATTTTCAGCTGCCATAAATAGTTAAGCAACAGGCAAACTAATACTGTTCCTTTGTACGTAAAGGGACCTGTAAAATGATACGAAGAAATTTTAAAAGGAAACATTTCCTTATGACAAGTGGTAGCTTTTTCACGCTTTCATTGCCAGTGATAGGAAGAAATGTGAATAGTTTTCACTAGAGAATGGCAAAATCTTGGAAATTGACTCTAATAGAACTCGCTTTCTCACCCGTCAAAAACTTTGAGAACAATCTGAGTAAATTAATTGACAATGAAAATATTGAGGATGATAAAAAACTGCTTTTATTTCAAGATGCATTTTGTGAAGTGGACAAACACAAATCCTATCTATTGAAGCACACTGCGGCTGCTGGTATTGATCCCGAAAAAGCATTATCTTCTCAAGAGTCTGCTGCTGCTGCTGCTGCCGGAACACAATTAAAGAAGGAGTAATTGGATTCAATTGTATTTAAAATTGTAAATCTAATGCCCCACTCATATCGTGAACAAAGTAAACGACTCATAACCGATCTCTTGGAAAGTGGTCAAGATCACATTCAAGTTGAGAGCAATGGGAAAGGGATTATAATTCAGGGCAAGAGCTATAATCTACTTGATTTAATCTATGACATGTCTACAAATCATAAAGGAATATTTTCATTAGACACTCATCTATACAACTATCGAAATACATGAAACCTCCCCAAAAGTCTTATTGGCAATAGACAAATTCTAAAAAAATTAAATGAACATGTATCATCATTCTCATCGTCAACATGGACGCAATTCAGATATGAAGAAGAAGAAGATTTTAAATCAATTTCGGAAAATATGAGCACACCGCTGGTAGCTAGACAAGGTAAAAGACTTATCAAGTCAACGACAGCATTACCACCACCAGCCCGCACATAAAAGGGTTGCGGAAATTACACAAAGCATTTACGTTCAAAATGATTGAAATTCTGACTTGTGCCTATTCATATATTGGTGAAGCAGGGAGTTTCAGCTCACCTTTCACTCTTTCTCAAGTCACTTGTATTAACACTAATAGTTTTCAAGACTATCTACAAAATGAGCCAAGTTACACTCTGCATAGAAGTCATAGACTTCGTGCCAATCAATATCGAAAAATTAAAGCCTTTTACCCATTGTATATAATACAAGCAGATTTCCTGACTCTAGATGAGCTTCAACGACTTCACAATACACGTTACAAGTACATTCTACTTACAATCAGTGTTTTTAGTCGCTATGCATATGCAATTTCATCGGAATTAAAGAGAAGTGTTGAAGTTGCTCAGGCCATTGCATGTATTTTTGAACAGGATTCATATAAAAAAAATTGAAACGGATCGTGGCAGTGACTGTCTTAATCCCCATGCTGCAAAAGTACTAGATAAATATAGTAAACTGCTCTATCATAGTCAGAGTCCTATAAAGGCTGCAATGGTCGAACGATTGATAAGAACTATTCTACTTTTAATTTCAAGGTATTGTAGATTGAATAGTACATCGGCTTTTATTCATGATCTAGATAAAATCATGTTGATTTATAATCAACGACCTCATCGATCATTGTCCAACTCTACGCCAACGGAAGTTCATCATTCTGATCATGATACAATTGACACCTTTCTTAAACAGTATTCCAATGAATCGGTTGTCAAGAAGAAAAATAACTTCAATTTTGGTGATATTGTCTGAATTAATAGAATAACTATTGTTTCTGACAAGGAAAATTACTTCTGGCCCACCGAACTTTTTAAACTATCAAAAATAATGAACACAAAGACAACAATTTCTTACCTTCATTATGACAAATCTTGATAGATTTTTGATTGTTGTCAAGACTATGAAAGCCCAAAAGTAAAAAATAACGGAGGCATCTATTCAATTGAAATGACATTAAATACTTGTGCTCACAGGGATTAGAAACAGTTACTAGTTCAGTGGCTAAGATACAACTCTGATTTTGGTTCTTGGATCGGTGTTGAAGATATTGACAGTGCCCAATGATTTCTATGTAACTTTAATTTCCAACGTTTCCGATCCTCTCTACAATGACTTGAATACGACAAGTGATTTTTGAACAAAAATCTACCCCGCCATCAAATTTGACGGTGCATATGAAGTGGCTCTTGTTGACTGAATTCTCAAAAATACCTATAACCTCCTGAGAAAGGATCGTCTGTATGATATAACAGCTATACCATTCGATTGGACTATGAATAGATTGGGTTATGTCGACTATGAAGGGGTTGAAGCACTTAAATCTAGTAAATATCCACATGCCAAATTTAAATATACTGAATATGATAATATGGGGGATTTGTGTCGAACAATCAGTAGAAAAATCTCATATCGTAGGAATGGAACATTCCATTTTCAATATTCATTGGAACTTGAAATGATTTACATCTCCTCACCTGTTCACAATCAAATAATTATTCTCAATAATATTCTGAGAGATGTTCTTTGCTTTAAACAGAATATGATCAATGGGAAAAGTGACGGCACCGTTCACGGGATGAATCAAGTTATTTTTGAAGATTATCTACCTGGTTTTCCTTCGGACTCTTGCATATTTCTCTATGCATCCTTTGTGGAAACATCGAGAGTCGGTAATTCAAATGTCCCCCTCCTACGTGTTCTTGAACGAAAAACAACTCATGAACTTGTTCATCACTATAATATAAAGCATCTTCAGTATGTTCCTGTAAACACTTCGTATTTGGAACTCTGTCAGTTAACACTAAGAAGGGAATTGGTTGAGCCTCTAGCAATAACAAAAGGCTTAGCATTGATTACATGTCTTTTTCGATCCATTGTCAACGACTGCACAATCACCTAAAATGAACAATAGGAGAATTCCGTTTTTCTGTCCCGATATCGATTACTATATTGGTGCTTTGAGTCCACGTAAAATAGGCAATGGATCGGACTACTACAAGGGGCGTACTACAATGTCTGACTATGGTCTTTGTAGCTGGTTTGCTAGACTATTTCGTTCTGCACTAACCCTTGTCAAAAAATATCTTATACCTACTATATAGACTTTCGCTATCTCCTCATAACAGGTCTGGTAGTCAAGTATAAGTTTCAAGGAGAGTTTTAAGGATAACACTTGATCTTCTGCAACAACCGTTGGTATGCTACTAAAATTTTGGCACAATGGAAAAGGGCAGAAAAGAACGCGTTTACAATGTTCGCACTTTCGTCTTTGCCCAGTTGAGACGCGACGAACTAAAGCAAGTGAATTAGGAGATACAAAAAGGACAGCTAATACACAGAAGAAGAAGAAAAAGAAAAAGATTTTTAGATCAAAGAAGGATTTTTTCTCTTAAGATGACTTATCTCCCCCACAAGGAATCATATCCATCAATCAGTTCCTCATTGAATCTATTCAATGCTGAAAATGTTGATGTCAGTGTCAAGTATGGTTACTATGAACAATTCCATCCCCGACAACCCCTCACGGAGTACATACACTTTCAAATATATTCTAATGAAGAATATTTTATTGATTCGTCATCAACATTTATTGACTTAAATGTTGTGGTGAAGATAAAGTCAGATAATACAACTCCAAATGCGGGCGATGGTCTCTCTTAAAAAAGCTGTATCCTACACGGCCTATTCAAACAAATTAATGTATTTATTAATGGAACATTGGTGAGCACTAGCAATAATTAATCCAACTATGAAAGCTACATACAATGTAGGATGATGACGCCAAAGGCATACAAGGAGTTGAGAGGACAATCACTGGGCTATGAATATCGATCAGGTGTTGATACCGAAGGTGAGTTGACTACTGCAGTGACCCAGGAGTATCATCTAGGTGGAAAATTAAATCATGAGATATTCAATATATCCCAATGGCTACCCCCCCATGTCAAGATTGACATAAAGTTACAGATGGCACCATCGAATTTCATTTTGAAAAAAACACTTCCTGCCGAACCCGATGCAAATGTCATTATCACATCGGCAATTCTCCACGTCCGAAAACAACAGGTTATGAGCTCTGTTGCATTGGCAGTGGAAAAACTAAGAGCCAATGGTAGCAACATTAAACTTCTTGTCCCCCATACAATCACCAATCAACGTCACATTGCCACCGGCTCTCGTAGCTATAGCGATTCATCATTTATCAATGGAGAAATCCCATCAAAATTGGCATTGGCCTTTGTAAAGAGTGGCAGTACCGTTGGATCCTGGACAGAATCCCCCAATGATTTAAATGTTTTCGGGCTATCTAACTTCGTGTACAAAGTGAATGGTATTACACTGTACACTCTATCACTTGACAAAAAATCCTATAGAACTCTGTACGAGTTTACCATGCAGTCCCTAGATCATGACTCTACACTATTTGAAAATGGAATAACCGAATCATTTTTTTCAAAAAATCATAGGGTTAATGTTTTGAACTTGTCAGGCACACAGGATATGAGCATAGTACGAACCGGGACTGCGAGTTTAGAGTGTACATTTGCCGATGCTCTGACTGAGAGTATCACGCTAATATCACTGAGTCAAATTGAAATCTATTGGGAAATCACACCTGACGGCAGTGTTCTACTAGACCTAGAACCATGAACACAAACCATATAATCAATGTATTTAGTATGGATCTATATATGTTCCAGTACAAGTCCTATTGCATACCTTCGGACTTCATTGAAGAAATTCCAAGTGTAAACAATATCCTAATCATTGTTAATAGCAGTCCATCGACTTTGAAGACCGGTCATTGGCTATGCATCTTTCAAACAGCGAAGAATATTGAATTTTTTGATCCTCGTGGCCTATCGTATAAATTCTACACTCCATACATCAGCAACTTTATTGAAAGCAGTGGGAAAACCATTATTCAAAATCAACGAAGAGTACAGGATTTAACGACTAAGACAAGTGGCTTTCATGCACTACTCTTTTTCATGTTCAGATGTCATGGCTACACCTGCTAACAGTTTCTCAACATCTACTTTGACTTACCTCGATTGAACGACTTTCTAGAGGAAAATGTACTTACAAGTGTATTTAATATTTATTTTAGTGCCCTAAGAATTAAATGTTCTAAAAATGTAGGTGAAATTGTTTATTAATAAAAAATTTTTTATACACATGATAAAACGACTTTTCTACTCTTTAAATTTCATCCACTACTAGGTATTTGTCGACAACAACTAGTGTAGGTAGATTATCTGAATTCACAGTGTACTGATCTTGATGCAGTGCAATGTCAGGGTCATATTTTCTACAGTAGTGTTTGACTTCACTTTTGTCATATCTCTTTGTATAGTCGATGATACTATTTTCATTCAATCTATAGAATTCACATGTTTCAATTTGCCTATTTGAAGCACTTTCATAAACAGTGTCCTCAAGTGTCGAATCACATTCCGTAACTCCCAAATAAAAATCAGTGGGCTTATAATCATAACACCCGTTGTCTTCACAGCGATGAAGTAGAAACTATATTTTTTTGTTGTACCAACAGTTGAATCGTTGACCCGGTTCCTCCTCCCAGAACAATCTAAAACCACGACGATACCAATTTCGTAGCAATAAAATAAACTCACGGTTAGGATTCTTTCCAATCATACCGGGATATGTATTCTCCCACTGATTACATTTAACATAATGACAAGTGGAGCATAGGTGGTTTCTAGGATGAGAGTCAAACACCTTTTCAAGACAGGAATTACAACCTTTAATTTGTACAACACATCCTCTATGCAATTTACACGGGTTGCATAATATACACTTTTCATCATACTCATCAATCATTGTACAATTTTGACATAATGATCACCTGCCCTGTGTGTACATACATAACGGACATGTATGGCACATTTTGTTATGTGTTGACACTCTCACTGCCACTATGAAACTGAGCTAGCAACAACAAAAAATGTCTGAGAGAGAGAGAGAGGAGGAAATCATTCTTGAGCACCATTTTTCTCAGGAAAAAAAGGTCCTAAATTTCTAAGCTAATTTTTGAAATCATTTCAATGATATCTTTGTGCTGTGTCCTGATCAATATATCAATAAATTGTGTAAATGCATTTTGACCACGATTCTGAATTTAAATAGACTAGTCTAATGTTGGATTCTCAGTTTTTATCATATCAACAAGCATTTACCGAGAAAATATCTTTCTTCGAATAGACAGCTTTAGAAAATCCTTATCTTGAATAAAACTTTTTTATATAAGCGCTAGATTCAACATGATTCGCTCTTTTTCGAATCTAGCCATTTTTTAGAGTCGTAACTCTCTCACAATCATCTCCAGACTAACCAGAATTTATTTTTGTATTCTAGAAAATAAACTCTAGTCTACTATAGAAAGAAAAAAATAACTTTGATTTAGAAACTTTTTTATTGAACATAATCACATTAATAATATTCACTGATTTATTTTGTTCTCATCAGTATCTTTCGATAGGACATCTAATGCTGACAGAAGTTTATTTATATGGAGAATATTCACTTTTCCTGCAAAACATAGGTGCTCCTCTTGCTCAAAATAGATTAATGATATAACATATCCAGCATACATACCGTCCCATTAAAGGCATTGTCAACAGCCAGCGGATATTTCCGCAGCTACATTGGGTACTCGTATATCGGACATGCTGCTGTTATCGGTTCCATCATTAATCTTCAATAATTTAAATTTACCACTCATTTTTTTCTCCACTATTATCCTCTCAAATAAAATATTCTCTCTCTGAATTCAATTCTCTTATTAATATGAATTGTAGAGAAAACCATTTCTTTTATAAAAACCCCAAACACAAATCAAGCTACCGTATATGGAGCAATCACCGCTGCCTCTGACTGACTCATAAAAAATACCAACGTCAAACAAAACATTCATTGTAAAATTCTTATAAAAAAAAATCCTAGCCAACTTTTAAAATATTCGCGCGTAGGCTAAATATATTGTCCCACGCATGGGTTTTCCTTGCCCAATTCCAATGTATTTTTTCATGTATTTTTGAAACTGTGCACATACACACTACTCTCGTCAAGTGAATATTTTTCCGGTACGGTTTGATGTTGACGTTTCAGGCAGATCATAGGCGGGATTGATTTTTTTACCCAGGTTTCAAGTTCCTGGATATGACATCCACGAATTTTGTCACGCACTGACGCTTGTTTCTTCCGCGTTTCACGCACAGATAATGGGGCATCATCTGTCAAACGAATTCCAGACTGGTTCGAAACTGTTTTTCCGCGTAACTTCCTACTATTCTTCAAAATAGCGAGTTTAGCTTCTCTCGATTCCACTTGAACTTTCACATTTTTTTCTTTGGGTTTGACTCAAATACAGTAAACTTTGGAACGTCCGTTTCTAAATCTTCTGTGACTATGCTCTGAAAATAGGTCTGCTTCATTTATGTCTGCAGAAACTACATCCCAAGCCAAGATATTTTTTTCTGTTTCTTTACTTTCCACTTTCATCAAAGTTTGTCGCATATTAGCCAACTGCGACCTTAATTTAATCATTTCCTCAACCGACATCTGAAGCTTACAATTATCAGCATCAGTTTCAAACTTTGTTGCTTTTGGTTTTAACTCAGATACTTCCCGGTTCGAATCTTGCGCTGCACTCTCAAGCTTTGGAATGCTGAACTCCTGTCCTCTAATACTAGCAAAAAGATCAGTCAACGCTTTGGAATTGTCCTGAACGGTTGTCAAAACTAAGCTTAAATTGTCCGCTAGATTTTGCAACGTCACATAATTTTCTCGATCACTGGAAACAAGCGAGTCATTCAGGAAACTTTTATGCTTTTTCCTTTTATTTTTTGTCATCCTCTTAAAATCAGCCAGCAAAAAAAAAAAAAAAAAAAAAAAAAAAAAAAAAAATAGATAGAGCATTCTATGAAAAAAGGCATTCTACCTCAGAATGCTCCTGGTTTACCCACGTGGAGCTCCGTGCAATATGCTATACCGATAATTTAGCCACCGTAAACAGCTGTTCAAAATCAGCAACAAAAAATCCAACAACAGCTTTCGCCAAAATCTCAAACTTCTTCTGGCTAGGTCCGGCGCTAACGCAATATTTATCACTCCGAGTTCATTTCAACGATATTTGAATGCATTTAGGTAATTGCATAAGAATGAAAAGTCACTTATCACTTGTACTTTAATCCTTTCCAAAGTATTGTGTCACTTTTTAATCCTTGTCAAAATATATGTGACCTTCACTGGCGTATGCTGAATGAGAACTGAATTATGATTCCGTTTCCTTTATTAGCATTTCCAAGCCTGTTTAGCACAACAAATAGCAAGACTTTTAATCGGAAGATAGTGGGTTCGAACCTTACATTACTCGAAATTTTTAACTGGAATATTCTTTCCATAGTCAAATTTTTCCAATATTTCTCGTGCGAATGATGACGCAATTACTTGAAATGCTTATAATAGATCTTTCTCAAGATGAGCGTATGTGCTAAATATTTTAATTTTTTTATTGAATTGATAAAAATATTTGATTAATTTGATTCTTTATAGTATGGAAAGCAAGAATGTTTGCCGAATAAAATAAAATGAAATTATAGTTTCTTAAACAGGAGGAGCCTTCCTTAATTATTTGGGAAATTTTCCGTTCGTTTTGAGTTTTAACGTCACTCATTAATTTTATCCGGAAAAAACATGTTCTTAAGCTAATTAATTTTTGTTTTTAATATCATGTAAAAGGTTATCCTAAATACGAGGGGGCTACTGGTTCCCCCTGGCTCTACAAAGCCTTGTACCAGGCCATAAAACCTTGCAAGGCATGATGATATATATTATTTATTTTGTAATTTTTATTTGAAATAGTATTGATTGATTGAGCATAGGAATATAAGTCTAAAAATCAGATTAGAATATTGAAAGTCATAATATTAGCGATTGTCGAATATCGCTCATAAAAATGGGCAATTTAAACGGCTCAGAAAGACGTGTTAATTTTTCCAGAAGAATTTTCTAAGCAGATTCTTAGGTACTCGTTTTACGCACAGTATCACAGGCAGTATATATATAGGTAATTATATAGATAATTAAATAGCTAATCTATATATAGTGCCATAGACTGATTTGTAATGACATGACGTCATACACTAGAAAATATAACATCACAAGGACATGTGACGTCATAACACTTTAGAGCGATCTTCGAATGACACATTACGTCATCAACGCTATGTATAAATGAGCTTTTGCACATGCTGTTGTTAGTGTTAAAAAGCAAAGCAATGAGAGAATATCACAGAAAGATTGACAAAAGTGACTATCGTAATCGTAGGTTCGAAACTTCGAGGGCGTCAGTACCTGTAAAAGCTGAAACACTTGAAGACAGAGTAAACATCCTTGATGCCAGGAACTCCTTGATAAAGAAGAATAAAGTTGCAGTCAAGAATGAAGATGGCTATTTTATTGGCACTTGTCCTGATATGTGCCCAGAAAAGGAGCGATACTACAGAAAAATGATGAATGAAATAAACCCCTATGAGAGGGACCAAAGCAATAGCGAAAACTTGCAATACTGTATTAAGAAGTATAGTCGAAGTGCTGCTGATAAAGATGTAGTTTCTCACGAATTGCGTCCAGCTGAGGTTCTACAACTTACCATGAATCACATCATTACCATGATTATACCCCAGGGAGAAATGAATCCTGATAATCTACCCAATTGGTATGACTTTCTTTGGGATAGAACAAGAGCTATTAGAACCGATATATCTGTGCAAGGGCTGAAAGACGATGTATCAGTTTCAATTGTCGAGAAGATTGCACGTTTTCATATACATTGTGCTTTTCGATTGGTTCAGTTCGAGGCAAGTCAGTTTGATCAAAAGTTGAATTCTGAGAATTTAACTAAATCGCTCATTACTCTCAGAGAGATGTATCAAAGGAGACGTTTGGAAGGGATTGAATCTCCAAACGAAGCTGAATTTCACGCGTATCATTTATTGCTTCAGTTGAAAAATAATCAGGGGTTTACCAGTGGATTAGCTGATGGCAAGCATCTTTCGCATACTCAACCAATCAAATTTGCCCTTTCAATTTGGCGGGCACTTCGTTTCAATAACGCCGTTCTGTTCTTTCGTCTTATCAAAAATGAAGCCACTTATTTGCAAGGTGCTCTGCTCAAACGCTATTTTGGAGATGTCCGCTTCAGAGCCCTGAAAATTTTACAAAAGGCTTGTGGAATGAAGCAGTTCCTAAATGTTTATCCTGCAGTGGAGTTTCGTGAAGCTATGTGTTTTGATCAAGAGGAGTTTGATAAATTTCTTATGCTGGCTGGAACTAGCATTGATAAGGAAGAGAATATAATGCTCAGTGAAATATCAAACTCTCTTACAAGTGAAGTCTCAGTTTTAAGCAGTATCATCCAGGAAAAGCAACATCAAAACATTGCAGAGATAATAAATGGAGGGTCTCTTGAGCCTGATCGGTGTCACGAGCATATTCCACAGGATAGTTTTGATTCAAATGGATTTTTGAAAAGAGAAGCAAAACAAGCCTTAGATCAAGGTTTAATTACTGGACAATCACAGCTCTCAAAACGTGTAAGAAGCGAACGAGAAGTTTCAGATGAAGACGAACCATATAAAAGCGTTGATCGAGCTACATTATCAGCGCCTCAGCTAGAGGTAGCCTCGCCCGTACGGGAGATATTAAGAAGAAAGGAACCGGAAATAAAGGTTCCACAGCTCATCGAGGAAGTTCCACCTCTATCCTTTAAAAATATGAGGGAAGAGAAAAGGATACAAAACCCTTTTAAAGTGTCTCAAGAGCCCCATATATCGCTCCCTATTGTGGTCGCCGAACCTGTTTTTCAGCCCGTTGTTACCACTACCCCAACAGCTACTGTAACTACGCTCTCTTCAATTTTTCATACATTTATCGCCAGCGCTCCACCAGTCGTGACTAAAATTGAGACACCAAAGTTACCCCCTGCATTTTCCACCACCGAACCTTCTGAACGGAAAGACACAGTGTTCAGTACTTTCACTTTGCAACCTACAGCTTCTAAACCAGCACCACCACTTCAAGTCTTAGTTTTATCTCCAGAAAAGAAAAGCCCAGAAGAGGGAAAGGAAAAAGCAGAAGAAGTACGGGTCACAGAAAGTCCTGAGTTTAAGATAATCCTTGATGCTTTGAATGATTCAGTACCTAAGATCGTTGATTCCCTTCTGGAGGAAACAGTAGAAAAATTAATAAAAGGAGTAGCCTGGGAGATCTTCGAGTATGAAGTCAAACCAATTCGAGTAGTTTCGCAAGAGATGCCAGACAAAATACTTCAGAATGTAGTGAAACAAGAGCTATCATCTATTATGCAAATGGAAAAGGAAAGCGAATTTTTTGCAAGAAGATCTCGAAGAAAACGGAAGCTGGAAGAAGTGGAAGCTAATGCCCCAATTACTAGTGAACATCCGAAGAAGCGAGCAAAAATTGATAGACTGAGAACTGTTTTCTCCAGGGAAGTTGCTGACTTTTACGTTCAAATTTAAGAAGAAAAGAAGAAGACAAAAGGACTGAAAGAATACTTAGAACATTTCAAAAAGCCTGTGGATTATTCAGTTTAGACGATTCTTATTTTTCCATTAAATTTTTTTTCTAGTCAATGCATTTTGACTTAAAAAAAAAGACCTACTCGGTGCCAGCTAAGAAGTCTACGTCCCGTAGTAGACCGTCGGGAGGATTGTGTACTCTTGTCACCACGAGTGTATCCTCCAGTATTTTTGATTATTGGCTTTTATTTAGCCGTCCGTGTCGAAAATTTAGTATTAAATTTCTAACAACTTTTTATCTACCAACTAATCACCGGAATATCAAGTCTGAAGGGTTATTTGCTATTGCTTGTGACCGGCTGAGCACCTGTGTTGATAAAATCATAGCCCTTAGTATATCTTGTGCAATTTTAGGCGATTTTGACTGTAATTTAAGTGAGGTTAATCCAAGTGCCCATTCCTCGATTATCACAAGTTTGTTTGAGAATTCCTTTTCCATTATCCCTAAAAATTCTAATTTTACTTGTATCCATAATGCTTCTAGCCCGTCAGATCTTGATCATGTTAGAGCCTCAAATGATCTTGATATCTCCGAGGTTGAAGAGCATCTCGACAATCAGCTTTCCGACCACATTTCCATCTTTTTCTTTGTCCCTATTTTAACTAACCCTAAACCGTTTAAACCCACTTTGCCTAAAATCTCTAGATTTAAAGATTGGTCTAAAATAGATAAACCAAGTTTTCTAAATATCTCGTCTTATATCCTAAAGGAAATTAAAATCCCACTTCACCTTCTCCAACGGTCAGTGCGCAGGGTTGCCACCACAACGAAATAAAAATCACCAGTTTTCACCAAGAAAATTACCAAAAATCACCAGTTTTTCACCAAGAAAATCACCAAAAATCACCAGTATTTCAATAAAATCACCAAAAATCGGTTGTCAACAATCATAGGCTTCATACCAAAAATACGCGTTCGGCACCCTGAGCTAGGACATTATGTTTTTCAAAGGCTACTGCTCAAGAAGGAAGAGAATTTATACCAAAAATCGGAATTCCAGTCAAAACTGAAATTGTAACCTAAAATCCTGTTTCTGGATTTAAAGAATCTTTTTATTTATTTAACTACTTTTTTACTTTTCTTTGTCTTTACTTTGCGAAATCTTTTCTTTTTCTTTTTTCTAGGTTTCAATTGAACAGAATAACCACAATAATCCTCTTTCGTCCTCAAATCGAACTTCATTTGCTTACGAATGTTTTTAATCCCCCTGCCACAACTGGTATCCTTAATGGTAAGCTTTAGCTTTGAAAAGGACCACTCAAATGGTGTCGATTTCTAATATTTTTCTTTTAATTCTGGATAATTGTCATGGGTCAAGTCTAAGCTGAAATACCGGACAAGCGGTGATTAATCTTATTTCCCTGGTTCCTTTGACAAGAGCCGTGCTCTGGCCGACCTTTTAAATACTGTGGTTTGGAGGTATCATGCAATAAAAGCATCTTAGCAAAAAACGCAAGAGCCAGAGAGCACGCAATTCTACCAGCCAGCAGAAACAGATTTCATGATTAAGTTTTTAACAGCATTCCTTTTGCGAACGCACAACTTCACAAAATATACCTGGCGGAGTTGCCCCCCTCCCCCTGTAAGAAATTTATTGTCGCTAGCTCCGTTAATTAATCTGTAAATTCGTGACCTTGGGAATGAATTCCAAAGAGCTACTTTGAATCTTCAAGAATTTTATGTCTAATGCTACAGTTTATCTTTAAGCTAACAAGTTAGATATGCAGTGTAGACATAGAAAAGGTGACCGTGAATACTTATAGTGTCCTCATAGCTATCCATGAGTCATGTCCTCGAATTTGAAGTGAGAAGGATAACTTTAGCCAAAGACAAACTATCAAACAGTTCGTGGTAACGAACTGTAAGTAAGGAGCGACCCGGCTCAATAGTAACCGAAACTCTAAACAACGGAATTTTGATACCGGTAGATACATCAAAATAATCGGATTCTTATGCTGGAAATTAAATAATAAAAAAACAAGTTTTTTTAACTGAAAGTAAGGAGCGATATTACAACTTAAAACGAACAGAAATTATTCCGTACGTTTTGAATTATTACAGTTTTGATTTTGGCTCACCGTACATGAATAATTAAAACGAAATTCGCACATGAATTCTCCTTTTTTTGGCTAAATGGCTTTCTCGAAATTTTGTTCTGACGTAACTTACGAATTTACTTACGTAATGTATGTTTTTATTACGTATATTAGGGAGTTCACCCCCTAGTCAATACCTAGCTCTTTACGCTAAAGTTCGAATTTTGTTAGAATCACAAACCCCCTGAATAACAAAGGCCGGTTAATTATAATATATAGTTTTTTTTAAAGTCATAAAAAAACTTTAGCGATAACAGCGAGGTATTGACTAGGGAGTGACACCCCTCATATACGTAATCATTTCTGTTCGTTTTAAGTTTTAATGTAGCTCCTTACTTTCAGTTAAAAAAAAACTTGTTTTTTTATCTAATTTCTGTTCGTTTTTTAAATAATGCTGGGAAATCCGGCACGCCCTTCATAAAAATGTCCCTTCTCCCAAGGAAACATCCTCCATGGAAAGATTCTCCCCCGTAACACTCCTCCGACCCCCCCCCCCCACCACCAGAAAAAAATTCTTCCTGAAAACGCCTGTATACTTCCCAAAAACCAATACTATATGTAAACAATGGGCAAAGTTCATAACTTGCAGCCCTTCCCCCGGGAAATGTGGGGGATTAAGTCATCCCCAAAGACATATTAATTAAATTTTCGACTATGCTGAACAAAATGGCTATCTCAAAATTTTGATTCGGTTACTTCGGGAAAAAAATGAGCGTGGGAGGAGCTCAAGTTGCCCTCCATTTTTTTGTCACTTAAAAAGGGCACTAGAACTTTCAATTTCCGCTCGAATGAGCCCTTTCACGATATTCTAGGACAACTGGATCGATACGATCACCCTTGGGAAAATAATAATAATAATAATAAAAAAAACAAATAAACGCGCATCCGTAATCTTTCTTCTAGCAAAAAATAATACAAAATTCCACATTTTTGGAGATAGGAGCTTGAAACTTCTGTAGTATGGTTCTCTGATATGTTGAATCTAATGGTGTGATTTTCATTAAAGTTCTATGAATTTTAGGGGTTGTTTCCCCCTTTTTTCGAAAATAAGACAAATTTTCTCGTGCACGTAACTTTTGATGGGTAAGATTAAACTAGATAAAATTTATATATTTGAAATCAGCATAAGAATTTAATTCTTTTTATGTAGCTATTGGTATCAAAATTCCGTTTTTTAGAGTTTCGGTTACTATTGAGCCGGGTCGCTCCTTACTTACAGTTCGTTACCACTAGCTGTTTGATTTCAAATATATAAGTTTCATCAAATTTACATTAACCCATCAAAAGTTAAGAGCCTGAAAAAATTTGATAGAGATTTTAAGCTCTTATCTGCAAAAATGTGAAATTTTGCATTTTTTGCCAGAAAAAAGATCACGGATGTGTGTTTATTTTTTCCCAGGGGTGATCGTATTGATCCAGTGGTCATAAAATATCGCGGGAGGGCTCATTTGAACGGAAATTAAAAGGATTTTGAGATAGCCAACTTAAAACGAACAGAAATTATTCTGTATATGAAAGGCGCTGTCCCCTCCTCAACGCCTTGCTCTTTACGCTCAAGTTTGACTCTTTCTCACAACTCTATTTTTTAAACAATAAAAAACTTCAGCGTAAAGAGCAAGGTGTTGAGGAGGGGACAGCCCCTTTCAAATACGGAATAATTTCTGTTCGTTTTAAGTTTTAATGTCGCTCCTTACTTTCAGTTAAAGTTTTTTATTGTTTAAAAAAATGGACTTATGAGAAAGAGTCAAACTTTAGCGTAAAGAGCAAGGCGTTGGGGAGGGGACAGTCCCTTTCATACACGGAATAATTTCTGTTCGTTTTAAGTTTTAAGTTTAAAAAAAACTCGTTTTTTATTTAATTAATTAAAAAAACTTTTTCCATAAAATAAGTTTTTCGAAGAAAAGTAAAGAACTCCATTAAACAAAAAACGAGCAAAACTAAAATCAAATAATCTACCAAGCGTGAAACTACCACAAATCAGCATTGATAAATAAATGAAACCCAAAACGAACAGAAATTACAATAATTAACCGAGTCAAACTCAAAACAAGCAGAAATTAACATAAGTTGGGCGCAAAACCCCTATGCCTTCCCAATGCCAGAACAAAATTTGCACTTTACAGAAAAAATATAAATATTTTTACTTTCATAACTTTAATAAATCAAAAAATGTTAACATTTTGATAGCTAATTTTCATTATACGTATATTAAACTGACAATGCACTTTCGTTGTATTTTTTCAGTAAAGTGCAAATTTTGTTCTAGCCTTGGGAAGGCATAGGGGTTTTGCGCCCAACTTATTATAATTTCTGCTCGTTTTGAGTTTGACTCGGTTATGTATTTTAATTTCTGTTCGTGTTGGGTTTAATTTATTTATCGACTCTAATCCTTTGTAGTGTAGCGCGCGGTAGAGTATATGATCTCATTTTTGGCCATTTTTGGTTTATCAGAGCTCTTTACTCACTAATAAGATACTTATTTTATGGATGAAGTTTTTTAATTTTATTTCTGCTTGTTTGGTGTAGTAAAGCGATCTTAAAGGGAAGATATAATAACACATTGTATTATCCGTTTTTTAAGAATTTATAATTTGTCTTGATAACCGTAGGCTGAAGAAACTATTTCAGTAGTTTTTAGTAGCATACACCCTTTAAAAATTCTGGAAACAAATAGTACTGTTTAATTTAGTTTCATAACTCCTCTAGTTGACCTGTAATGGAAAACTTGATACCATTCACAAAAATCATCTGTTTACTTTCTTTGATAGCTTGGATACACTTACGCTATTTGGATTTGGTTAAATTTTAAGAGCAGAAGTAGCCCCGAACGTTTGAACATAAAACCCTCAGTCGTTCTTGGGATACTGCTGAGATGCCTTGTTGGGAATTAGCATTATCACAATGCATTTTGATTTAATCTTAAGGCAACATTTAGTTTATAAACATATAAAAATTGGATTTGAGGAAGACTAAAATCTATTGTATAAATCATATACAACAACATTATATATAAACTTTATATGCCCCCAGGGCATAACTTACAACCCTTGCACTGAGGGCTGTGAGGGGTTTATCATCCTAAAACATCTAATTTCTAGAAGTTTCAACTACGTTGAACAAAATGGATGATTGAAAAAATTTTGATTGGATGTGTTTTAGAAAATGGTGGGCGTGAGAGGGACGTTCGTCGCTATCCAATCACTTTCAGCTATCAAAAAAGACAATAGCCTTGTCAACTTCCAATTGAATAAGTTCTTTTGAAGTTTCTACAAAAATGATATCAAAGATAACTTCATATGTCCCCAGGGCATAACTTACGACCCCTGCCCTAAGGGCTGTGGGGGGACGGGCTGAGATCCTTACAGACCTAATTTCCAAAACTTTTAACTACGTTGAATAAATTGGATATCTAAAAATTTTGATTGGATGTGTGTTGGGAAAAGGTGGGCGAGAGAGTTGCCCTCAAATCACTTTTGACTATTAAAAAGGGTACTAGTCCTTTGAATTTCATATCGAATGAACCCTTTTTCAAGTTTCTACTACAAATATTTCAATAAAAACCTTATATGCCCCCAGGGCCTAACTTACAATCCTTGCCCTAATGGTTATGGGTGAGTGTCCTCCTTAAAATATGTTTTCTACCGGGAAATCAACCACCCTGAACAGAATGGCTATGTCAAAATTTTTATTGGATGTGTTTGGGGGAATGATGGTTTTCGGGGGGGGGGCTAGTTCCCCTCCAATCACCCTCAAATATTAAATAGGTCATTAGCTCTTTGAATTTACAGTCGAAAGAGCTTTTGCTGAAGTTTCTATGACAACGCATCCTTTAATAACCTTATATACCCCCAGGGTATAATTGAAAATCCTTGCCCTGAGGGTAACTTGGGAGTGTCCTCCTCAAAAACATATTATCTATGTGGAAATTAACTACGCTGAACAAAATTGCTATCTCAAAATTTTGATTGGATGTGTTTGGGGGAATGAAGGGCGTGAGGGGGGGGGGGAGCTAGTTGCACTCAAATCACTTTCGACTATTAAAAAGGGTACTAGCCCTTTGCATTTCCAATCGAATGAGCCTGTTTTGAAGTTTCTACGACAACGCCTTCTATAAAAACAGTATATGCCACCAGGGCATAACTCAAAACCCTTGCCCCGAGGGTTGTGGGGGAGTGTCCTCCTCAAAAACATATTTTCTATCTGGAAATCAACTACGCTGAACAAAATGACTATCTCAAAATTTTTATTGGATGTGTTTGGGGGAATGAAGGGCGGGGGGGAGGGGCTAGTTGCCCTCCAATCACTTTCGACTATTGAAAAGGGTACTAGCACTTTGAATTTCCAATCGAATGAGCCTGTTTTGAAGTTTTTTACGACAGCGCCTTCTATAAAAACCTCATATGCCCCCAGGGCATAACATAAAACCCTTGCCCTGAGGGTTGTGGGTGAGTGTCCTCCTCAAAAACATATTTTCTATGTGGAAATCAACTACGCTGAACAAAATGGCTATTTAGAAATTCTGATTGGATGTGTTTGGGGAATGATGGGCGTGGGGGAGGGGCTAGTTGCGCTCTAATCACTTTTGACTATAAAAATGGAACTAGTTCTTTGCATTTCCAATCGAATGAGCCTGTTTTGAAGATTCTACGACATCGCCTTCTATAAAAACCTTATATGACCCCAGGGGATAACTTAAAACCCTTGCCCTGAGGGTTGTGTGGGAGTGTCCTCCTCGAAAAAATATTTTCTATCTGGAAATCAAGTACGCTGAACAAAATGGTTATCTCAAAACGTTTATTGGATGTGTTTGGGGGAATGATGGGCGTGGGGGGGGGGCGAGTTGCCCTCCAGTCACTTTCGACTATTAGAAAAGGGTACTAGCCCTTTGAATTTCAAATCAAATTAACCTTTCTTGAAGTTTCTACGACAACGCTTTCTATAAAAGCCTTATATACCCCCAGGGCATAACTTAAAACCCTTGCTCCGAGGGTTGTACGGAAGTGTCCTCCTCAAAAACATATTTTCTATCTGGAAATCAACTATGCTGAACAAAATGGCTATCTCACAATTTCGATTTGATGTGTTTGGGGGAATGATGGGCGTGGGGGGGCTTGGGCTAGTTGCCCTCCAATCACTTTCGACTATTAAAACGACTATTTTTGACTGTTTCGACTATTTAAACTAGTAAAACGACTATTAAGCCCTTTGAATTTCCAATCGAATGAGCTTTTTTTGAAGTTTCTACGACAACACCTTCTATAAAAACCTTATATACCCCCAGGGCATAACTTAAAACCCTTGTCCCGAGGGTTGTGGGGGTGTGTCCTCCTCAAAAAGATATTTTCTATCTGGAAATCAACTACGCTGAACAAAATGACTATATCAAAATTTTGATTGGATGTATTTGGGGGAATGATGGGTTTAGGGGGGGCTAGTTGCCCTCCAATCACTTCCGATAATTAAAATGGGCACTAGCTCTTTGAATTTCCAATCGAATGAGCCTTTTTTGAAGTTTCTACGACAACGCCTTCTATAAAAACCTTGGGGGAATGATGGCTGTGTGTGTGGGGGGCTAGTTGCCCTCCAATCACTTTCGACTGTTAAAAAGGGCACTAGCCACTCCAATTTCCAATCGAATGAGCCCTTTTTGAACTTTTTACGACAACTCCTTCGATACGAAGTGCCCGGGTATGGAGAATAACCAAAAAAACAAAAAAAAACAACACATTGTGCCCACATCGTTCTTTACTTAGGCAGTGCTAGCGCGCTGCCTATGATCAAATATATAGGATCATGTCACTTTGCAGAAGTTTGTGCAGAAGATTTAAATGAAAAAACAATTCTGTGCTCTTCAAATATGAAACAGAAATAGAAAAAAAAATTGAAGGTTATCCAAAACTGACGTATTTTGTGTTACTGGTCTTCCCTTTTCCACAGCTTGGCCTTTGTGACCAGTGATGAGGATATTTCCCATGTTGCTGCGTCATCAAAAAACCTGTGCACATGTATCAAAGCACTTAAAGTTTCTGGCTCTACTTTATTTTTAAGGTGACTTTTGATGATTTGTAGCAGCGAAAACCGTCTCTTTGCTGCAGCACTTGAATGTAGCCGTGTCATCAGGATTCCCATGAATTTCGGCAAGGTAGGAAAAAGAAAATTGCCTTCTTCATCTTTACATTCAGACAGGAATGACCAAAATTTTACTGGATTGTCGCCAGTTTTGGAACGGATTGCATCGTCTGTGTGCCTCAGTGATCAAAACTATCTGTCCAAATCATCAATGTTAAGGTTCAGGTACTTTTCTTTCTTTATCTATGACAGCATATCAATGATGCTGATAAAACTTCAGGACAAGAAACTACAAGATGATGATCAAGATTTGAGCATTAGCCTTATGACCTAGACAAGAAAAAGTCCTAAAAGACTTCAAAATTACCAATGTGCTCAAGATGTAGATGTCAGGCGTCAAAGATTAAGACCAATTAACTACTAATAACTTATTGTAAATAACTTCAATTTGTCTTTATTGATACATAAAAACAATTATGTGGCAGCCATGTAAATTGTTTGACTTTACACTCCTGATTGCACCTGCTGAATGCAAAGCACAAAATGGGAATACAATATAACTGGTCAGAAACAACAATGAAAAAGGGCTTGAAAGAAAGGAATATAGCAAATATCCTCTCTTTGTCTCAAGATTACTTGCCAACTGTAGGAATAATAAAACAGAACACCTATAGCGAAGTTAGTTCAGCCCAAAGTCCATCAAGCACAGGGAATGTGGATGATTTGAATCTAATCAATAGTACAATATAATAGGCCAAAGCAGAATATCAGACTTAAATTTAGTGTAGCATCAACTATGAAAAATTTCTAGTGAGGCTTGTCCAATGGCAACATTCTGTACATAACAAAATCAGATTAAAAATTTGCTTTTAAACTTCTCCCTCAACAGTCCATTTACATTAATGCTAAACATTAATTTCTGAGCTAACTCCCATCAGAAACCTAGTTAGGCTAAGCCTAATCTCAGTTATAGTAAGGGTGATCTATGCACGTTTCTGCATGTGTTTGACAAAAGCCGAAAGAACCAAAATCAATTATGACAATTCTCGGTTTAGTCTGTTCAAGACACTAAAAACAAATATATGTTGCGTTCAAAACCTAGTATCTTTTCTTTCCTTTCCTTGAGACTGTTAAGTCCATAGAAAAAAAAACCTATCCTAGGCTGCTGAATTTATGTTCATGTGGGACTATGCTTTCTTTACCTGAGAAATTATTTTTTTGTTTCTGAGCCTCAATCCGTTTATACAACACATGGCCCATATGGGACACACATGTATTTATAAATTAAAATTTGTAACTACGGGGAAGCCGATTGCCAAGCTAAAAGGATACAGAAAAGCTCAAAATAACGCCATTATTTAGAAATAAAGAATAAAAGCAAGACATAAAATACGATAGTCACGATTATTTCACCTCATTATGACAGTGGAAACCAATTATGCATGGAATGTCAACCACTTCTGTAGAAAATCACCAAATTTAATGAAAATCACCAAATTAAAAAAGAAAATCACCAAAAATCACCAGATTCATGGAAATCACCAGGAGGATGAAAAATCACCAGATCTGGTGTTAAATCACTAACGGTGGCAACCCTGTCGGTGCGTGCTTCGAGGGATGACGTCCATTTGCAGCTTGATCTCTATTGTGCTAAAATCTGTCACGCACTTCGTTTGGCTGGAGATTTTGCTGTTCCTTCGAAGACCTTCCGAAGGTCATATATTCCAGGGTGGGTGGTCACCCAATCCTGATCTTGGTTCCGCAAGAAATAAGGCCAAATTTTGGCTGCAACTTTGGAATGATTGTATTAGGCCTTGCTCCGGAGTGGTATATGAAACCCGTCTAAATTCAAAAGGAAATTTGCAAAGGTTCTAGTAGCCCACAGGAAAAAATTGATTGATGATTCACCAGGTTTATCAATAAAAATAATATCAATTTTTTTCTCGAGAACGGCATCATATATTATTATTTTTTTTTGAAAATTGACATCTTGGGATTTTCCGGCCAGAAAGCAGTACGGTTTTAGAAAAGGTAGAGGATGTGTCGACCAAATTTTCGCTCTTAGGTTAATAATTGAGAAGTGCCTGAGTTATCAAACACCTTTGGTCGTCAGTTTTATAGATTATGAGCAAGCGTTCGAATCTGTTGATAGAAGAGCTTTAGAAAAGGTCTTATCCTTGTAGGGTATACCAGACAAAAGCATTAAAGTGATTAGTGCTATGTACGAGAATAAGACTACTGCGGTTAAGGTAAGAAATGAGGTTAGCAGCTGGTTTGGTATTAAATCAGGAGTTAAGCAGGGTTGTGTTCTATCCCCCTTTATATGGAAAATTATGATGGACTTTGTTTTAAGGAGCACAGTAAAGGCAATGGGAGACCACGGAATCAAATGGGGAGGAAAAAGTCTCCTGGACTTGGATTATGCTGATGATTTAAGCATCCTAGATGAGTTCAGTGAGTTCAGAGGTTTTGCGAGTTCAGGGTGCTAGAATTGGTTTGAAAATTAATGTTAGGAAGACTAAGTCACTAAGGCTAGGAATAAGTAGAGATGAAAAGGTGACGTTGGGTAATGAAAGATTGATCAGGTGAGCAGCTTCACTTACCTTGGTAGCATTATTGGTAAAGATGGTGGGAGCAGTGAAGATGTTAAAAATAGAATAGCCAAGGCTCAGGGTGTTTTTTCACAGTTAAAAAAAAGTTTGGAAGAATTGGAATATAAGTTTCATAACCGATATTAAAATATTAAAAGTTACAGTTAAGACAGGGGTCAAATGTGGCTCAAAAACATGGACGCTCCAAGAAGCGGATGAAGATTTGCTAGATGCTTTCCAACGATATTACTTAAGGACCGTTCTGGGTGCTGGGCTGACTGACCGTATTTTAAACAATAGGCTATACGAAAAATCTGGTTCAACACTGCTCTCTATAGCTATAACGGAAGAAAGGTTGAGGTAGCTATGGCACATTGTGTGGATGAAGGATGACAGATTGCTGAAGATTGTTCTTTTTGGGTATCAGTCTGGGGCTAAACGGAAAGCAGGTCGTCTTCATCTGGAGCGGGAGGATGTCATAAAGAAAGATTTAAAGGAAATGGGAACTTCGTGGGCGGGTGTAAAAAGGGTGGCTTTGAATGGATTGGGATGGAGGAGGAGCGTGCGTAGCTGTTTGGGCCTCAGGTGGCTTGGTGCTGCGGTGAGTTGTTAGTAGTAGTAGCAGTAGTATGTATATACATACATACATATATATATATATATATATATATATATATATATATATATATATATATATATATATATATATATATATATATCTCCAGATTGACATGTCGCTTTCCAGGCGCGCAGGTTCTTTCATCGGTATGTGGGCTTGGGTGAGGAAATCATCGGCGTTGTCTTTCCACCTAGCGGTTGGACGTTCCCTGGGTCGCTACCATCCGGGTGGGGTTGCTTCAAAGTTGAAAGTAAACTATGCTGGGGCGTCGCGTGGCATGCGAAGGAGGTGGCCGTACCACCAAATAGTACGCTGGGCGAGCTGCGTCGAGAAAGGAGTTTGAGCCGTACGTGAAAGGAGAGTCTGGTTGCTAACGAAGTCAGTCCAGTGAAGTCTTTCGATTCTTCGGAGATGTTTCGTATGAGTCATATTAATGATGCTAAGAATAGATTTTGCAGCTGGCCAAGTCTCCGCTCCATACAGCAGGACGATGCTGACGCATTTTAAATTTGCATTTTGGTAAAGCGGCGTCTGTTTGGTTTTCGTCAGATGCTGCTAAGCCTCCCAGCAGGTGCTGAAGCTTTTCCTATTCGAGATGTAAGCTCTTTTGTGATAAATCCATTATTCGACAGAATATATCTAAGGTAAGTGAAGTCTTCAACCACATCTACTCGGTTGCTTCCGATGTTGACTTCCTTTACAGTAGAATGGGACGTGGAGGGCTCAAGGAGCATAACTTTGGTTTTCTACCAGTTGATCTTCAGTTTAACTTTTGAGACTTCTTCTGAGAGCACCTGGAGAGCTTTGGTGATCTTTTCGACGGTGCTCGCAACTAGCGCTATGTTGTCGGCGAAGTCAGCAGCAGAGAGTAGCCGATCTCCAAACTGAAGACCGATCTGAAGGCGATTCGTTGTACTGGTCATAACATGGTCTATGACGCAGTTGAAAAGCTCGGGAGCGGCGGCGCAACCTTGCCGGACACCAGTCTTCACCGCGAATTTGGGACTGCGTCTTCCATTGACTTCCAAACAGCTTACCGTATCCTCATACAGCTTTTCAAAGAGTGAGTAATATTTCTTGGGTAGACCCGTAGTTCTTAGTATCGGCCAAAGTGAACGGCGATCAACAGAATCGAAGGCAGCCCTAAAGTCCACAAATGCGATGTACGCTTTTTGGTGGAACTCTCGCGTCTTCTCGATCAACTGGCGCATAGTAAACATTTGCTCCGTCGTCGACCTGCCGGGCATGAATCCGGCTTCCTGGACTCTTTTCTTTCTACGCAAAAAGGTGGAACCCCTGTCTAGGAGTGACATGGCGAAGAGTTTACCAAGAACGGAGAGAAGCGTGATCCCACGATAGTTGGAGCAGATTTGACGGCTGCTCTTACGTTTCCAGAGCGGCAATATGATGCCACAACGCCAGTCATTCGGTATGCTTTCCGTCATCCATACAGCTGAGAAGATTAGCTGGAGCCACAGAATCATCACTGCACCCCTGTACTTGAGGAGTTTTGCAGAAAAACCCCAGACGCCGGGGATCGATTATTAATTAACCGTTTTACAGCATTTTGAATCTCAAAGGTGGTAAACGGTTGCGATACGTGGTCGGAAGTAGCCTCGGGTGTGGTCATTTCTGCTTGAATCAGATCAGGGTCAGAATGAGCAACTGCCTCGGCATTCAGAAGCGTTGAGAAGTGACTGCTCCAGGCAGAGAGTTGGCCTGCATCGTCATCCGGCATGCTTCCGTCAGCAGACAAAACATGGCTCACGGTGGAAGTCTTCCCTTCCGTCAGCTCGCGGAGTTGTTTGTACTTGGAGCAGGTGTCTCCTTTTATTGAAGCATCTTCAAGATTGCTGGCTTTCTTGTCGACAATGGTATTCCTATCACCGTGCTGTAGGCTATTGCGCAGGCAATTGAGTCGTCTGTACTATTGTATATTCTTTGCTAAGCTGGCCTTTCGGCACAGCTCGATCACAGACAGAGTCTCCTGGGATATCCAGGGTTTATTCTTGTGTCTGCTGTGGCCAATGGTACTGCCAGCAGAATCGAGTATATTATCTTGGAAAGACTTCCAGGCTACTTCAGGGTCGTCCAGAACTTGGAGGTAGCTAAACCGGTTAGAGATATCGAGAGTATACCTCTGTTGCATCTCAGATGTAGCCAGACTACTCAGATCGAGCTTGGGAGGCCGTCTTTCTTGTCCTTGTGCTCTCAGGCGTAGCTTGAGTGTGGCAACTACCATCCTATGGTCTGTGTTTCCATGCTCGGCCGACCTATAAGTCCGGCAATTTGTTATTGACGAGCGCCAGCGACCCGAGATCATAACATAATCGATCATCATCTTTGTCTGGCCGTCGTTACTATACCAAGTGTATTTGTGTATATCTCGTCTCTGAAAGAGTGTGTTTGATATGACCAGATTATGCATATTGCAGAGCTGGAGGAGTCTTTGTCGGTTGTCATTCAGTGAATTTGGAGTCACAGGGCCTAGAACACTTCTCCACACGCCCTCCCTGTGATTTACCGTCGCCTTAAGGTCTCCCAGAAGAGTGACGATGTCGTGGGGTGGGACTCTAGACAGGGCCGCCGAGAGCTCCGCATAGAACTGATCCTTCACTTCCGCAGGACTCGGATTGGTGGGAGCATAGCATACAATAATTGTCCACTTTCCATGCTTGTGCTAGAGCTGAGCCATCAGTATTGTATCTGAAATTTGTTTATAGGAGAGAAAGCATCTCTTGGCTCTGGCGTTCAGCGCGAGGCCTACACCATTTGTCTTGCTTTTTGAGTCACCAGACCAGATCAGGTGATATCCTTCACCAATATCCTCGGACTCTCTTCCGACAAGGCGGGTTTCCGTAAGGCCAACCACAACTATGTTGTAGCGTTTTAGCTCATAGGCAAGCATTGATTTAGCTCCAGGAAAGTTGAGTGTGAGTACGTTCCAGGCGGCGAGTCGTATTCCACCTTCGTCAATAAGGTTCATTTGATGGTCTGAAATCAGTCCAGGGACATGCTGGGGTCACGGAAGGTAAAGGGGGGGGGGGGTAGGTCATCCGAGGCAGTATCATCGTTTTTCGTTGCGGTAAAATTTTCGGGTCGAGGGTTGCAGGCCTGGGATCTAATTAAAGCTAGGCCTTGCCTAGATACTGAGAGTCCCTGGGGTGGGCTCCACCCACCTCATTAGGTTGAGGCTGCCCATTAACATGGAGCGTTTAGTAAGGGGAAACCCCATATCCAGAGGCACGTGGTCAGCAGACAGTCTGCCTCATTCCGGACGAACTCCGAACTATCACTTGAATACCCTCCAAAGTATCTTTTGTGTAACTTGTATTTGCTAGAACTATCACTTGAATACCCTTAATACTATACTATCACATGAATATCCTTATTACTGTACCATCACTATAATACCCTCTAAAGTGTCTTATGTGTAGCGTTTATTTGCTAGAACTATCACTTGATTACCCTTAATACTGTACTATCATATGAATACCCCCATTACTGTACTATCACATGAATACCCTCCAAAGTGTCTTTTGTGTAGCGTTTATTTGCTAGAATTATCACTTGAATGCCTATAATACTGTAATATCAATTGAATACCCTCCAAAATGTCTTATGTGTAGCGTTTATTTGCTAGAACTATCACTTGATTACCCTTAATACTGTACTATCATATGAATACCCCCATTACTGTACTATCACATGAATACCCTCCAAAGTGTCTTTTACAATATTTAGAAAAATGTATATATTTACATATTAAAACAATATTCAAATGTCACTGTTACTCATCCATAAATTAGGATTCCATATATTGGTTTAGGTTTAGTATAGTTGTTATTGTATCGTATACATTTAGCACTCTTAGGTATTTGATGAGGTATCCACTCTGCAAAGCATCTCAGTTCATTTTTAGGCTGATGATATATGCCTTCAAATCCGGGGCAGTGAAATTCTTCTAAATTAAAAAGTTGAATATTAGGTTCACACGTTTCAATTAGAAGCTTGTCCGTAGGTGAATTACGTTTTACGAATAATATCTTAACCCCAAAGTACTTACGTATTTCCTTCACTTCATCCTGAATAGCCTTCAGTTCCATATCACTTTCATTAAATGGATTAATCACTTGTTCGTAAAGCCCATTTTGGTTCATGTGATGTAATGTAGGTCCCCATAATCTTTTATCGTGTTCATACGTATTGTATTTTATGTTTCAATGGTAACAGTGAATTTATTTAGGATATTCATCTAGCAGTATGAACGCGGCCTATGCCATAAGATGAATGTTTTAGTCCAATAAATTCCGCTTCAAATAGACCAATCATATTGCAGTTTTTTTTACTTGATCCTAAAGATCGTGAATTCAAAGACACTTGAGAGCTAATGATATTACAGCGATATGTTCAAACACTTTATCTAAATTCCCAAGGCTGGAGACATCAATTGTGCCAGTGACTTGACAACCAATCAGAAGCACGTAACAAGGTTTTTCCAAGCACATTGACAGACATAGAAGCTTTTAGTAAGCATAGATTCTGAGATGTTTGAATAGATTCTTGATTCTGTGAAACATTGTAAAATCCTTTTGACGGTAAAAAAAAATACTCGTATAGTTTAATTTGTTCTATGCCAAGATACTGTTTTTTAAATACTTTTTTTACGCTCATACATCAACTATTAAATCTAAGAATCTGCTTGTAGTATTAGAGTTTCTGTAAATCCCTTTCATACATCTCCGAATTTTTAATAGATACTCTAAACGTTTGACGTGCTAGCCTAACATAAACCCTAACATAAACCCTAAACATAAACCCTGAACATAGCGTACCCTAAGTAGTGCATAAAATGTTATAGTTAATCTCTTCTCTTAATTAGTAACCAGTAGAATAATCATTGTTCCATTTTGAGTCATGTACTATTTTTACTGAGGTGTCATCTATAGGTTCAATATGCATTTCATATTTAGTATTATTCGGTTCATTGACTATATGATCAATAGTAGCAATAATGTTCACTTGCGCTTTATTTTCAAACAATTCAGCTTTATATTCATTAGTGATATTGTCTACCAATGCCCTTTATTTTGCTTGTGATTTCACTGTCTGTTTTCACATTATTTTTACACACGTAACAGTTTTGGCACGTAAACAAGATATGGCTAAAGGTATTGTTGCAGCATTTTGCCTTTCTTTTTCCCTTTGCTTCAATTTGAATACTAATACCAGAACGACGGCAATAGCATCTATCAGTAGGTAACGTGTTACTAGAACTATGAGTAAGAAGATACCCCCATTCAACACAGCCATGATTTTATCGTGTGTACACTCTTTCTTCGAATAATTCATCTTCACTTTTTTAAAAAATGTGATGCAAGTGTTTATCCTTGCAATGTACAAGGAATACTGATTTAATACATACAATAAACTAGGTGGTGGCGATAACAAACCATAGAGTAGCACTAAGAAAGCCACGGACTTTCGATGAGCGACAATAGTGTACAATTGGTACAGCCAAAAAAAAAAAAAGTTGAATAATTTTCCAGGTCCAAAAATTTTCATGTCAGAAAAAAAAGTGCTACTACAAACATTATTCTTCTAATAGTAAAAATCACGACTAATATATCTATACCGTTCTCATTTTGTATTTTAAAAATATTAAATGTGATTTTTTTTTTGTTTTAAGCATATTCCAAGTCATTTTAAGACATGTAAAAAAAGTTAAAAAATGTCCTGGTTGTAGTAATAAGGCCTCCACTAAGGCGTTCCAACATCTTTGCAAACCAAGTGCCAGGACTAAACCCCGACACCGCACTGATTAGCGAAGGCCGGTGGTGGCGGGGTCAAAAACAGCGGCGGTTGCGTCCCGCCAATGTTATTTCCCCGCCACCACCAGTGAGATGTCGGCGGTGCGCCGCGGGCACGATCAATGCTGACCACAAACATTGATGTTTTCATCAGTCTTTCTCAAATCCCAGCTTGAATTAACAACATATTCGGGCCTATTCTTCAGTTAAAAACTTCGCAAGTCACAGGCTGGACACTGTTCTTCTTCATTATTCATCAAGAAAAGTAGAAATCTGGTAGAAACGAAATGGCTGTGGCGTTTCAGAATCCTTCCATAATAGTCGAAGTATCTATTAGGTATGTATTCTCAACATAGATAATTATCAAAATTAGTAGTTTTTTCATCGACCATTATTGGATATAAAACTTCAAATACCGTATCACAAAATATCACAGAATTTTGAACTTAGTTTGAACTTAGAAGCTTAATTTTTTCATAATGTTCTTTGCCTATATTTGTTTTGTCACCTTTAAAACAGTTGAAATGGACTACTTTGGTATTGATTGTTTTTGCTCTTTTGAATTCCTAAAAAGCCTTCCTTGTATTAAAAAACTGGTTTTTAATAACAATTTAAAAACAAAAATACATTTTTAAGTTTTTTTGGCTTCCTTATAGAATATATATCATATAGGCTAAAGCTGAGCTGCTGCCTTTTTGGATTACTTTTGGCTGCTCTTTTGGATATTATTAGTTTTTTCTTTTGGGGATTCAGTCCAAAATATAAAAATTATAATTCTCACTTGTAAATACCTTATATTAGAAGAGCTTCCAAGTACATAAAAAAGCCCCACTGGATACCGCCTTGATAGCTATGCAAAGTAACACAAGAGACGAAAATTAACGAACAAGAGAGTAGTGAAGAATTATGGTATGCGAAGTAATATTTGGCAGGGATAGTCACTAGTGATAAATTACTAGAGGTGGCACCGTGATTGGGTGATTTTCGGGGATTCGCTGAACCAAATTTTTTTTCGGGTGACGCATAGATTTTCGGGGGAATCCCAGACAAATCAGGGATAGTGCAAGCCTTGCTTGATTTCTAATCAGGAAAATTTAAATACGTAACCACACGAGAAAAGAAAAGCTCCGACTTTACGGTTGATGCAATAAAGAATTGCCGCAAAATTAATTCAAATTCAGCCGAACGCCGCCACCTCTACCGGCGGCCATGCTTCGGTGGTACGCCGATGGCGTTGAGGCACTTCAGTGGCGGTCAACCGGGCCCCTCGTTAGAGGCGTTCGGTCGATGCACCGGCGTGATGCCGGGGTCTAGCCAAGACCATAGCCCGTTATTGATGAATAACCTTTGTAACAGTCCATTGCATGGGCCTCTGGTCTTGGACCAAGAGTTACAATATAGCAATCAATATAACAACAAACGAATGCCATCTTCTTTCTTTTTAGGTATATTTCATGTCATTTTAATACATGTAAAAAAAAGTTGAAGAAAATTTTTATGTTTAAAAAAAATGTAAGAAATGAAAGTTTAAAAAAGTAAAAAAAACAACTAAACTTAAAACAAGGATAAAAATGGGGGAGGGGGTATTGGGGCCCTTGAAGGTTGAAGTTTTGGTGGTTGGGGCTCCTTGATGGTCGGGCTTCTTGATGGTTCAAATCCATAACCACCTCACTACTAGATTTCTAAGGATTGTTCTGCATTTCTATATTAAATTCTTTTCTTGGCGCCTACGACTTTATGAGTTGCAACTTTATGCATACTCCAATACTAAACAATATTTTGTAATGCCCACACTCCTCATTTGGTACTTGTGTATTATACCGACCAAAGCCAAGAAGTGAAGCTAGGTCAATCGACTTGTGAAAGATGAATAAATTCTAATCCTATTATAACATTTATGTCACGTGCATGAGAGTAACCATTCCCTCAGACTTACCTTTTAGTTGGTAAGCAACTTTAAAACGAGCAGAAATTAACATAAGTTGGGCGCAAAACCCCAATGCCTTCTCTAGGCCAGAGCAAAATTTGCACTTAATTGAAAAAATATAAATGTTTTTACTTTTATAACTTTAATAAATCAAATAATATTAACATTATGATTAATAAATATCAGTATATGTATATTAAACTGGCAATGCACATTCATTTGTATTTTTTCAATAAAGTGCAAATTTTGTTCTGACCTTGGGAAGGCATAGGGGTTTTGCGCCTAACTTATGTTAATTTCTGCTCGTTTTGAGTTTGACTCGATTATTTATTGTAATTTCTGTTCGTTTTGGGTTTCATTTAATTATCGATGCTGATTTGCGGTAGTTTCACGCTCGGTAGATTATTTGATTTTAGTGTTGCTCATTTTTTGTTTAATAGAGTTCTTTACTCTTCTTTGAAAAACTTATTTTGTGGAAAAAGTTTTTTAATTAATTTCTGTTTGTTTTATATTGATATAGTCTTTTTAGGGAAAAAGAAAATAATACTTCAAATCTTTTCATTTTTTAAGACTTTATAGTTTGGCCTGCTATTTGTATGCTGGAGAAAAATTTTCAGCAATTTTTGACAACATACATCCTTCAAAAAATCTGGACACAAATAGTACTGTTTAATTTAGTTTCATACCTCCTCTAGTTGACCTGAAATGGAAAAATTGATACCATTCGCAAAAAAAATCTGCTTACTTTCTTTGATAGCTTGGATACACTTACGCTATTTTGATTTGGTTAAATTTTAAGAGCAAAAGTAGCCCCGAAAGTTTGAACATAATACCCTCAGTTGTTTTTGGGATACTGCTGAGATGCCTTATTGGGAATTAGCATTATCACAGTAATTTTGATTTAATCTTAAGGCAACATTTAGTTTTTAAACATAATGGACAAATTGGAGGGTGGGCGTGGGAGGGTGGGAGTGGAAGGGGGATTAGTTCCCCTCCAATCACTTTCGACTATTAAAACGGGCATCAGTCTATTTTCAATCGAATGAGCCCTTTTCAAAGTTTCCACGACACCTCCTTCGATACGAAGTGCCCTGGTCTAAACAACAACAACAACAAAAAATAATACATTATACCCGCATCGATTTTTACTATAAAAATGTCAAGCCTTCCAATCACTTTCGACTATTAAAAAGAGCACTATGCCTTTCGATTTCAAATCGAATGAGCCCTTTTGGAAACGAAAACCCTTTCTATAAACACCATATATGCCCAAAGAGCATAAATTACAACCCTTATCCTAAAGTCTGTTAGGGATCAGAATTTCCTGAACTTTCAACTACGTTAAACAAAACGGCTTTCTCAAAATTTTGATTGGATGTGTTTTGGGAAATGGTGGGCGTGAGAGGGGAGATAGTCGATCTTCAATCACTTTGACTTTTAAAAAGGCACTAGCCCTTTCAATTTCCAATCAATTTTGATTGTATGTGTTTGTGGAACAGGTAGGCGTGAGAGGGGGATTAGTTGTTCTCCAATCACTTCCAACTATTAAAAATGGCCATTGATCTTTCAATTTCAAATAAAATCAGCCCTTTTAAAGTTTTTACGACGAAAGTTTCAATAAAAATCTTGTATGCACCCATGACAGAACTTACAACCAGTGCCCCTAGTAATGGGGGGGGGGGTGTCATTCTCAAAGACCTAATTCCAGGACTTTTACTACGTTGAACAAAATGGCTATTTGAAAATTTTGATTGGATGTGTTAAAAGGAATGGCGGGCGTGAGAGGGGGGTTAGTTACACTCAACTCACTTTCAACTATTACAAAGGGCACTAGACCTCTCTATTTCCAATTGAATGAGCCCCTTTTGAAGTTTTACGACAACTCTGTCTACAAAAACCTTAATATGCCCCCAGGGCATAACTTACAACCCTTGCCCTTGGGGCTCTGGGGGGGGGGGGGGTTTGTCATCCTTAAATACATAACTTCCAGAACTTTCAACTACGTTGAACAAAATGACTATCTCTAATTTGATTGAATATTTTTGGGGAAATGGTGGGCGTGAGAGGGGGGTTAATTACTCTCTACTCACTTTTGACTATTAAAAAGGGCCATTTGAATTTCCAATCAACTGAACCCTTTTTGAAATTTCTATAACAACTTTCTATATAAACTTTATATGCCCCCAGGGTATAACTTCCAACCTTGCACCAAGGGCTCTGAGGGGGTTATCATCCTAAAAGATCTAATTCCAAGAACTTTCAACTACGTTGAACAAAATGGATATCTCAAAATTTTGACTGGATGTGTTTGGGAAAATGGTGGGCGTGAGAGGAGGTTAGTCGCTCTCCAATCACTTTCAACAATTAAAAAAGGCACTAGCTTTTTCAATTTCCAATTGGATAAGCTCTTTTGAAGTTTCTACGCTTTCAATAAAAACCTTATATGCCCCTAGGGCATAACTTACAACCCTTGCCCTGAGGGCTGTGGGGGGGGGGGGGGTTGTATTCCTTAAAGACCAAATTTCCAAAACTTTCAATTACGTTGAATAAAATGGTTATATAAAATATTGATTGGATGCACTTGGGGATAAGATGGGCATGAGAGGGGGGTCATTTGCACTCAGATCATTTTCAAATTTTTAAGACAAAGATTTCAATAAAAATCTTATATGCCCCATGGGCATAACTTATAACCCTTGCCCTGAAGGTTGTGGGGGGAGTGTCCTGCTCAAAGGTATAATTTCCTGAACTTTGAACAACGTGGAACAAAATGGCTATCTCAAAATCTTTATTGGATGTGTTTGGGGAAATGGTGGGCGTTGAAGGGATGTTAGTTGCTTTTCAATCACTCTCGACTATTAAAAAGGGCACTAGCCATTTCAATTTCCAATCAAATGAGCCCTTTTTGAAGTTTCTAGGACAACACGTTATATAAAAACCTCATATGCCCCTGGGCATAATTTACAACCCTTTCCCTGAGGGCTGTGGGGGGTTGTCATCCTCAAAGACCTAATTTTCAGAACTAAAAACTACGTTAAATAAAATGGCTATCTCAAAGTTTTGATTAGATGTGTTTGGGGAAAAGGTGGGCGTGAGAGGCGGGTTAGTTATCTTCTAATCACTTTCGACTATTAAGAAGGGCACTAGCCCTTTGAGTTTCCAATCGAATGAACCTATTTTGAAGTTTCTACGACAACGACTTCTACAAAAAACCTTATATGCCCCCAGGGCATAACTTACAACCCTTGCCCTAAGGGCTGTGGGGGACTATCCTCCTCAAAAACATAATTTCTATCTGAAAATCAACTATGCTGAACAAAATGGGTATCTCGAAATTTTGATTGGATGTGTTTCGGGAAATGGTGGGCGTGGAAGGGGTGTTAGTCGCCTTCCAATCACTTTCGACTATTAAAAAGGGCACAGGTCCCTCCAATTTTCAATTGAATGAGCTCTTTTCGAAGTTTCTACGACAACTTCTTCGATACGAAGGGCCCTGCTCTAAAGGAAAAAATTAATAAATAATACATTGTTCCAACATTGTTCTCATATGCCCCCAGGGCATAACTTAAAACCCTTGCCCTGAGGGTTGTGGGGGAGTTTCCTCCTCTTTAAATAGTGGGCTTGAAAGCGGTGTTAGTTGCCTTCCAATCACTTTCGACTATTAAAAAGGGCACTAGCCCTTTGAATTTCCAATCAAATGAGCCTTTTTTGAAGTTTCTACCTCATCGCCTTCTATAAAAACCTTATATGCCCCCAGGGCATAACTTACAACCCTTGCCCAGAGGGTTGTGCGGGAGTGACCTCCTCAAAAACATAATTTCTATCTGGAAATCAACTACGCTTAACAAAATGGCTATCTCAAAATTTTGATTGGATGTGTTTCAGGAAATGGTGGGCGTGGAAGGGGTGTTAGTTGCCTTCCAATCATTTTCGATTATTAAAAAGGGCACAGGCCACTCCAATTTCCAATTGAATGAGCCCTTTTCGAAGTTTCTACGACAACTTCTTCGATACGAAGGGCCCTGCTCTAAAGGAAAAAATTAATAAATAATACATTGTGCCAACATCGTTATATGTCCCCAGGGAAAAACTTTCAACTCTTGCCTCTAGGGCTTTGGGAGACTTTCCTCCTCAAACACATTCTTTCTATCTGAAATCTATTATGTTGAACAAACCGGCTTTCTCGAAATTTTAATTGGATGTGTTTCGGGAAAGGGCGGACCTGAAAGGAGTGTTAGTTGCCTTCGAATCATTGTTAACTATTAAAAACGGCATAAGCCATTCTAATTTCCAATTGAATGAACCCTTTTCGAAGTTTCTATAACAACTTCTTCGATACGACGTGCCCTGCTTTCTAAAGGAAAAAATTAATAAATAATACAGTGTTCCAACATTGTTCTTACATGTCCCCAGGGCATAACTTAAAACCCTTGCCCTGAGGGTTGTGGGGGAGTGTCATCCTCTTTATTTATTCCTCGTTTCTTGTCTGGTTCTCGAGCGTTCCCGTTATTTACTTAGGCAGCGCGATCGTACTGACTATTATTTATGCAACAACTTTCTATATAAACCTTATATGCCCCCAGAGCATAACTTTTAACCCTTGCACTGAGGGCTCTGAGGGGGCTATCATCCTAAATAACCTAATTTCCAGAGCATTCAACTACGTTGAACAAAATGGATATCTCAAAATTTTGATTGGATGTGTTTTGGAAAATGGTGGAAGTGAGAGGGGCGTTAATCAGTATCCAATCACTTTCAACTATTAGAAAAGGCACTAGGCCTTTCAATCTCCAATTGAACGAACCCTTTTGAAGTTTCTACGACAACCTTTTCTTTGAAAATTTTATATGCCCTCAAGGTAAAACTTTTTGCCCTTGCCCTGAGGGATTTGGGGGAAGGGGTTGCAGACCCTAAACACCTAATTTCGAAAACTTTCAACTACGCTGAATAAAATGGTTACCTACAAACTTTGATTGGATGTGTTTGGGAGAAAGGTGGGCGTGAGAGGGGGCTTAGTTGCCCTCAAATCACTTTCGACTATTAAAAAAATTGCTAGCCCTTTGAATTTCAAATCGAATTAGCCCTTTTTCAAGTTTTTATGACAAAGATTTCAATAAAAACCTTATATGCACCCAGGGCATAACTTATAGCCCTTGCCCTGAAGGCTGACGGGGGGTGTCCTGCCTCAAAGGTATAATTTCCTGGGCTTCCGAACGATACGTGGGACAAATTGGCTATCTCAAAGTTGTTACTGGATGTGTTTGGAGAAATAGTGGGCTTGAAAGCGGTGTTGGTTGCCTTCCAATCACTTTCGACTATTAAAAAGGAGCACAAGCCCTTTGAATTTCCAATCGAATGAGCCTCTTGGGAAGTTTGGCTACGACAACCCCTTCTGCCAAAAACCTTGTATGCCCCCAGGGGCACCGCTTACAACCCTTGCCCCGAGGGTCTTAGGGGAGTGTCCTCCTCAAAAACATATTTTCTATCTGGAAATCAACTACGTTGAATAAAATGGCTATCTCTAAGTTTTGATTAGACATGTTTGGGGAAAAGGTGGGCCTGAGAGGCGGGTTAGTTGCCCTCTAATCACTTTCGACTATTAAAAATGGCACTAGACCTTTGAATTTCCAATCGAATGAGCCTTTTTTGAAGTTTCTGTGACAACACCTTCTATAAAAAAACAAACTTATATACCCCCATGGCATAACTTACAACCCTTGCCCTAAGGGATGTGTCGGACTGTCCTCATCAAAAAAATAACTTCTATCTGGAAATCAACTACGCTGAACAAAATGATTATCTCAAAATTTTGATTGGATGTATTTCGGGAAATGGTGGGCGTGGAAGGAGTGTTAGTCGCCTTCCAATCACTTTCGATTATTAGAAAGGGCACAAGCCACTCCAATTTCCAATTAAATGAGCCCTTTTCGAAATTTCTACTACAACTTCTTCGATACGAAGTGCCCTCCTCAAAAGGAAAAAATTAATAAATAATACATTGTGCCAACATCGTTCTTATATGCCCCCAGAGTATAACTTAAAACCCTTGCCCTGTGGGTTTTGTGGGAGTATCCTCCTTAAAAACATATTTTTCATCTGGGAATCAACTACACTGAACAAAATGGCTATCTCAAAATTCTGGCTGGATGTGTTTGGGAGAATGATGGGCGTGGAGGAAGGGGGGCTAGTTGCCCTCTTATCACTTTCCACTATTGAAAATAGCACTAGCCACTCCAATTTCCAATCGAATGAGCCCTTTTTGAAGTTTCTACGACGACTCCTTCGATACAAAGGGCCCTAGTATGGAAAAAAATAATAGATTGTGGCAACATCGCTCTGTACTTAGGTAGCGCGATCGCGCTGCCTATGATTTATATGAAAACTTTCTATAAAAACCCTATATGCCCCCAAGGCATAGCTTACAACCCTTGCACTGAGGGCTCTGAGGGGGCTATCATCCTAAAAAACCTAATTTCCAGAAGGTTCAACTACGTTGAACAAAACGGATATCTCAAAGTTTTGATTGGAAGTGTTTGGAAAATGGTGGGCGTTAGTCTATATCCAATCACTTTCAAATATTTGGGAGGGGCGTTAGTCACTATTTAATCACTTTCAACTATTAAAATAGGCACTAGCCCTTAAAATTTCCAATTGAATGAGCCCTTTTTAAGTTTTTACGACAACGTTTTCAATAAAAACTATATACCCCAGGGCATAACTTACAACTCTTGCTTTGAGGGCTGTGGGCGTTGGGAAGGGTTCTCATCCTTACAGACCTAATTTCTAAAACTTTCATCTACGTTGAATAAAATTGCTATCAAAAAATTTTGATTGGATGTGTTTGGGGAAAATGTGGGCGTGAGAGGGGGGCTAGTTGCCCTCAAATCGCTTTCGACTATTAAAAAGGTACTAGCTTTTTGATTTTCAAATCGAATGAGCCCATTTTCAAGTTTCTGTGACAAAGAGTTCAATAAAACTTTTATGCCCGCAGGGCATAAATTATAACCCTTGCCCTGAAGACTGTGGAGGGAGTTTCCTGCTCAAAGGTATAATTTCCTGAAGTTTGTACGTAGTGGGAAAAATTGGCTATCTCAAAATTTTTATTGGATGTGTTTGGGGAAATGGTGGGCGTGGAAGGGGTGTCAGTTGCCTTCCAATCACTTTCGACTATTAAAAAGGGCACTAGCCCTTACAATTTCCAATCGAATGAGCCTTTTTTGAAGTTTCTACGACAACACGTTCTATAAAAACCTTATAATAGCCCCGACGGTTAAGGGGGAGTTTCCTCCTCAAAAACATATTTTCTATCTGGAAATCAACTACGCTGAACAAAAAGGCTCTCTCAAAATTTTTATTGGATTTGTTTTGGGAAATGGCAGGCTTTGAAGGGGTGTTAGTTGTCTTACAATCACTTTCGACATATTAAAAAGGGCACAAGCCACTCCAATTTCGAATTGAATCAGCCCTTTTTTTGGTTTCTATGACAACTTCTTCGATACGAAGTGCCCTGCCCTAAAGGAAAAAAAAAATAAACAAATGATACATTGTGCCAACATAATTCTTATATACCCCCTGGGAATAACTTAAAACCCTTTCCCGGAGGATTGTGGGGGACTGTCCTCCTCAAAAACATATTTTTATCTCGAAATCGACTACGGTGAACAAAAGGGCTATTTCAAAATTTTAATTGGATGTGTTTTGGGAAATAGTGGGCGTGGAAGGAGTGTTAGTTGCCTTCCAATCACTGTCGACTATTAAAAAGGGCACAAGTCACTCCAATTTTCAATTGAATGAGCTCTTTTCGAAGTTTCTATCACAACTTCTTCGGTACGACGGGCCCTGCTCTAAAGGAAAAAATTAATAAATAATACATTGTGCCAACATTTTTCTTATATGCCTCAAGGGCATAACTTAAAACACTTGCCTTGAGGGTTGTGGGGGAGTTTCCTCCTCTTTACTTAGTCCCCGTTTCTTGTCTCGTTCTCGAGCGTCCCCGTTATTTACTTAGGCAGCGTGATCGCGCTGCCTATTATTTGTACAACAACTTTCTATATAAACCTTATATGCCCCCAGGGCGTAACTTATAACCCTTGCACTGAGGGCTCTGAGGGGGCTATCATCCTAAAAAACCTAATTTCCAGAACGTTCAACCACGTTGAAAAAAATGGATATCTCAAAATTTTAATTGGATGAGTTTGGGAAAATGGTGGGCGAGAGAGCGGTGTGAGTCACTGTCCATTCATTTTCAACTATTAAAAAGGAAATAGCCCTATCAATTTCAAATTCAATGTTCCCTGTTGAAGTTTCTACGACAACGCTTTCAATTAAAACTTTATATACCCCCAGGGCATAACTTAAAACCCTTGCCCTGAGGGATGTGAGGGAAGGGGTTGTAATCCTTAAAGACCTAATTTCCAAGACTTTCAACTACGTTGAATAAAATGGTTATCTAAGAATTTAGATTGGATGAGTTTGGGGAAAAGATGGACGTGAGAGGGGGCTTAGTTGCCCTCAAATCACTTTCGACTATTAAAAAAATTGCTAGCCCTTTGAATTTCAAATCGAATTAGCCCTTTTTCAAGTTTTTATGACAAAGATTTCAATAAAAACCTTATATGCACCCAGGGCATAACTTATAGCCCTTGCCCTGAAGACTGTGGGGGGAGTGTCCTGCTCAAAGGTATAATTTCCTGAACTTTGAACGTCGTGGGACAAATTGGCTATCTCAAAATTTTTATTGGATGTGTTTGGGGAAATAGTGGGCTTGAAAGCGGTGTTAGTTGCCTTCCAATCACTTTCGACTATTAAAAAGGGCACTAGCCCTTTGAATTTCCAATCGAATGAGCCTTTTTTGAAGTTTCTACGACAACACCTTTTATAAAAACCTAATAGCCCCGACGGTTAAGGGGGAGTATCCTCCTCAAAAACATAATTTCTATGAGGAAATCAACTACGCTGAAAAAAATGGATATGTCAAAATTTTTATTGGATGTGTTTGGGTAACTGGTGGGCCTGGAAGGGGTGTTAGTTGCCTTCTAATCACTTTCGACTATTAAAAAGGGCACAAGCCAATCCAATTTCCAATGGAATGAGCCCTTTTCGAAGTTTTTACGACAACTTTTTCGATACGAAGTGCCCTGCTCTAAAGGAAAAAAAAATAAATAAATGATGCATTGTTCCAACATCGTTCTTATATGCCCTCAGGGCAAAACTTAAAACCCTTGCCCCGAGGGTTGTGGGGGAGTTTCCTCCTCAAAAACCTAATTTCTATCTGGAACTCAACTACGCTGAACAAAACGGCTTTCTCAAAATTTTGATTGGATGTGTTTCGGGAAATAGTGGGCGTGGAAGGAGTGTTAGTTGCCTTCCAATCACTGTCGACTATTAAAAAGGGCACAAGTCACTCCAATTTTCAATTGAATGAGCCCTTTTCGAAGTTTCTATCACAACTTCTTCGGTACGAAGGGCCCTGCTCTAAAGGAAAAAATTAATAAATAATACATTGTGCCAACATTTTTCTTATATGCCCCCAGGGCATAACTTAAAACCCTTGCCCTGGAGTGTTGTGGGGAGTTTCCCTCGTCTTTACTTAGTCCCCGTTTCTTGTCTCGTTCTCGAGTGTCCCCGTTGTCCTCAAAAACATGCTTTCTATCTAGAAATCAACTACGCTGAACAAAATGGCTATCTGAAAAATTTTGATTGGATGTGTTTTGGGAATGATAGGCGTGGGGGGGGGGGGGCTGGTTGCCCTCCAACCGCTGACAAACTATTAGAAAGGGCACTAGCCACCCTATTTCCAATCGAGACAGGCCGTTTTCGAAGTTTCTACCGACACTCCATCGATACGGGGTCCCCGGCTAAGGAGAATATATATATATAAAAAAAAAAAAAAAAAAAAAAAAAAAAAAAAAAAAAAAAAAAAAAAAAAAAAAAAAAAAAAAAAAAAAAAAAAAAAAAAAAAAAAAAAAAAAAAAAAAAAAAAAAAAAAAAAAAAAAAAAAAAAAAAAAAAAAAAAAAAAAAAAAAAAAAAAAAAAAAAAAAAAAAAAAAAAAAAAAAAAAAAAAAAAAAAAAAAAAAAAAAAAAAAAAAAAAAAAAAAAAAAAAAAAAAAAAAAAAAAAAAAAAAAAAAAAAAAAAAAAAAAAAAAAAAAAAAAAAAAAAAAAAAAAAAAAAAAAAAAAAAAAAAAAAAAAAAAAAAAAAAAAAAAAAAAAAAAAAAAAAAAAAAAAAAAAAAAATATATATATAAATTTTTCAATTGAATGAGCCCTTTTCGAAGTTTCTACAACAACTAACTGGACAACAAAGAGCCCAGCTCTCAAAGGAGAAAAAATTAATAAATAATACATTGTGCCAACATTGTTCTTATATGCCCCAGGGCATAACTTAAAACCCTTGCCCTGAGTGTTGTGGGGGAGTTTCCTCGTCTTTACTTAGTCCCCGTTTCTTGTCTCGTTCTCGAGTGTCCCCGTTGTCCTCAAAAACATGCTTTCTATCTAGAAATCAACTACGCTGAACAAAATGGCTATCTGAAAATTTTGATTGGATGTGTTTTGGGGAATGATGGGCGTGGGGGGGGGGCTAGTTGCCCTCCAATCACTTTCAAACTATTAGAAAGGCACTGCTCACTCCCATTTCCAATCGAATGAGCCGTTTTCGAAGTTTCTACGACAACTCCATCGATACGAAGTCCCCGGCTAAGGAGAAAATATATATATATATATATATATATATATATATATATATATATATATATATATATATATATATATATATATATATATATATATATATATATATATATATATATATATATATATATATATATATATATATATATATATATATATATATATATATCTTTTTTATGTGTTGTGTGTGTGTTTGTTTGTTTTTTTTTTTTTTTTTTTTTTTTTTTTTTTGTTTGTGTTTTTATTTTTTTGCGTTTGTATTTGTTTGTTTGTGTTTGTGTGTGTGTGTGTGTATCTGTGTGTGTGTGTGTGTGTGTGTGTGTGTGTGTGTGTGTGTGTGTGTGTGTGTGTGTGTGTGTGTGTGTGTGTGTGTGTGTGTGTGTGTGTGTGTGTGTGTGTGTGTGTGTGTGTGTGTGTGTGTGTGTGTGTGTGTGTGTGTGTGTGTGTGTGTGTGTGTGTGTGTGTATATATATATATATATATATATATATATATATATATATATATATATATATAAATTTCCAATGGAATGAGCGCTTTTTAAAGTTTCTATAACTTCTTTGGTACGAAGTGCCCTGCTCTAAACGAAAAAATTAATAAATAATACATTGTTCCAACATCGTTCTCATATGTCTCAAGGACAAAACTTAAAACTCTTACAATGAGTGTTGTGGGGGAGTTTCCTCGTCTTTACTTAGTCCCCGTTTCTTGTCTCGTTCTCGAGTGTCCCCGTTGTCCTCAAAAACATGCTTTCTATCTAGAAATCAACTACGCTGAACAAAATGGCTATCTGAAAATTTTGATTGGATGTGTTTTGGGGAATGATAGGCGGGGGGGGGGGCTTGTTGCCCTCCAATCACTTTCAAACTATTAGAAAGGGCACTAGCCACTCCCATTTCCAATCGAATGAGCCGTTTTCGAAGTTTCTACGACAACTCCATCGATACGAAGTCCCCGGCTAAGGAGAAAATATATATATATATATATATATATATATATATATATATATATATATATATATATATATATATATATATATATATATATATATATATATATATATATATATATATATATATATATATATATATATATATATATATATATATATATATATATATATATATATATATATATATATATATATATATATATATATACTATCTTTATAAACGAGCAATAATTGTATATTTATGTAGGCTATGTATGTATTTTTCTCGAAAATGGCTTCATATTTTTTCGGGAAAATTGGCATCCTGGGATATTAAAGCCTAACAAAACGATCTAGATAGGTCAGAAGTTTGAGAAAATTCGATAAGTGTCATAATTTTAGAAAAAAAATTATGTCAGTGAAAATTAGTCAAAAACTCCCCTCTCTTTATTTCAAAAGTCAGTTTAAAACGGCCTCAGAAGTTTTAATTTCCGTTTGAATTTGTCATCTTCCGATCTATTAGGACCATTATTTCAATACGATTACCCCTGAGAGAGAAAAAAAAAACCCAGCAAATAAAGGCGCATCCGTGATCTGTCTTAAGGCAAAAATAATGAAGTTCCATATTTTTGTATATATGAGCTTGAAACTTCTACTCTAAGGTTCTCGGGTACGCATAAATCTGATGGTGTTATTTTTATCCAGGCTTCTTGAGTTTTAGGAGGCTCTCCCTCCCTATTTCAAAAATTAGGCAAATATCCTCAGGCTTGTGACTTTTGATGGGTAACACTGAACGTGATGAATCTTATATATTTGGAATCAGCATAATAAGCTGATTCTTTTGATGTACCTATTGATATGAAAAAACGTTTTTTAGAGTATCGGTTACTATTGAGCCGAGTTGCTCCTTACTTATAGTTCGTTACCACGAACTGACCAAATGTCATTTCTTATAGTTTTGGTTATAATTGGCCCGAGTTGCTCCTTGTGTGTTACAACAAAATATTTAATAAATTTAAAAATGAACGCAAATTTAAGTCATCATGATCCAGAAAGAACTCTTTTGCCATTTATATTCTAAGATATTTTATCATTTTTGTCCGTAAATTAAACTCGTCGGTGGATTTTAGTTTTGTTTTTAGGGAACCACATTCAGTATTTTATATCATTCAAAAGGTCAGATGAGTATATTTCCCCAACATTTCTTACACAGTTCTAAGCCTAAAGTCCCTGGAAAACTTAACATGTCCTCTTCAAAATAAATGTGTGCCCCCTTGCTTTGGCAAATCAATTATTGCTACTTCGTCAGTTCGGTACGTTAAGAGTGTTTGATTCGATTTGCTGTAGCTAATCTGAAAAGCTATTGAGTGTCACAGCACGCCACAATTAAGAAACTCAATTATCGAGTTAATTCTCTACTAATTTCGATGTCATAATGAACACTAGTCGAGAGTGATGTTTCCTGAATATTATTATATGCCAGCAGTAGAGTCCATGGCAACCACAACTTAGGAAGGGCGCAAACCCCCTTTCACGCTTGCAAAAATATGCATCTTCAAAAAATACTCAAAAATTTTGCTTAGTTGTGTGATATACCCTTTACCTAATATTCTTCATCTAATTAGAACCTTGGATTTTCCATAATTTTTAGATTTTGGGATCAAAATATGAGGAATATATAATACTTTATTAACAAAATTATGGAAAATCACAAAATCCCAAAGTTATTGAAAATCCAAGGTTCTAATTAGATGAAGAATATTAGGTAGGGGTATATCATACAAGTACCAAATTTCGTATTGTTCGGAAATTGTATAGTTTTCTTTCGATTTTGTATTGTTTGAAACACCTTACTGAAAAAAAAAACTTAACTCCAACCGTTTTACCGGGATTAATAGCCTCATAACCCTGATTAGAACAAGATTTTTGAGGCTGCTCAGAACCTTCACAAGGCACAAATAAATAGATAAATAAATAAAAAACTACACTCTTAAATTGGAAAAGTGAACTTGAAGAAAAAATAATGAAAAAGCATAAATTCATTGAAATTCTTTTTAAATAAATTTTCTGAATTTAGTATTCAACAGTTTCTTTAATTTGGTGTTCGACCTAATTTTTCAAATACTTCTCAACTTTAAAAATACTGTCGTTATTTTATACGTGGGAAAATTTTCCAGGGGCGAGTTGTCGGAGGGGAGGAGGAGGAAATTTTCCGCAGGGGAGATTCCTTGGGGGGGGGATTTCATACCAAAATGAATTTGATTTGCTTATCTTTTTCTCACTATTTGCATACGTAATCAAAATAAATTAATTAGGTAATTTATGTAATTGTCGGATAAAGGACATTTTTATTCAGTCCGGGTTAACTCTATTGTAGAAAGTATGACATTTGAAAGAAAATCGACGTTGTGTTTATCGATTCAGTACATTATCTTATTTATCGATTTAGTGACTCGATTCCCCAATGAAGAGGAATTGTCGGGAGGGGGATTTTCGACAGGGGGAGTATTTTCCGTGGGCTTTGGGGGAAAGATTTTAATGGGGAAAATTTTCCCGGGGGGGGGGTTCAAATGCTTTTAAATTGGAAAATATGATTATATATATATATATATATATATATATATATATATATATATATATATATATATATATATATATATATATATATATATATATATATAATATATATATATATATATATATATATATATATATATATATATATATATATATATATATTTTACGGTGAATGTCTGAAATGGGTGAATGTCGACATTCACCAGTGAGTGTCTGAAATACCCTTTTTTTTCTCCTTGGACTTAGTCAGCGTTGCCAGTAAACTTTTTTGGTTTTATGCAAGGTTTGATGGTAACAGTCTAGGTTGAATAAAGTTAAGCTTTTGACCAATTTATGAGATTTATAACCTAATTTAACCTAACCTGACCCTACCTAACCCAACTATGACTTTTACCATCAAAGCTTGCACAAGACTGAAAATATATATAGTAACGGGAGCCCGGCGGTTTCGCCACCACGCCCAGACACTCGGCACACGCCAGGCTCCTATATATGAATTCTCATTGTCGCATGTCTTCTAACCGCACACAATTTGAGCCTCTTCATGATGTCATGATGTCACCATATGTTCGATACAGCCACCCTGGGAAAAATACGAATGCTTTCTTAAAGTTGTGACCTATTTAGATCATTCTTGTGGCCAGAAATGTAAATTTGCCAGTTTAATGAAGAGAAAAAAAAACTGTGCAGCCGATTTTGAGGCCGGGTGCCAACATGGCTACGCGACAGGCTTGTATATATTGATTCTCATTGTTACTTATCTTGTAATCGCAGACAATGTGAGCCTCTTCTTGATGTTATGGTATCACCATAGATTCGATACATCCACCATGTGCAAAATCCAAATTCTTTTTTAAAGTTATGACCTATTTAGATCGTTTTAGTGGCCAGAAATGTCAATATGCCAGTTAAGAAAAAAAAAACTATGTAGCCAATTTAGAAGCTGGGTCCCAGCACTTGACATGTGGTAGCCTTTTATATATTGATTCTCGTTGTAAGTAGCAACCTCCAAATAAGTCAGCTTTGTTTGCTACTATTTCCTCGGGAAAATGGAGGGCTCCCCGGGGAACATATAGAAAGTTGAAGGGTTTTGTCAAAATTCTTTGTTTTTCACTCCATTTTTGACTCGTTCTCATACTCGCTTTCTCGCGATTGCTTGTAATTCTCACTGCCGCTTATCTTTCCACCGCATATTTCCTTGTTCTTACTGTGGCATAGCCGCATATTTCTTTGTTTTTCACCTTTGTTTTTGAGTAGTTTTAATTCTTGCTGCCACTTATCTTCGAACGGTATGTTTCTTTGTTCTTCACTTCTGTTTTTGACTCGTTGTAATTGTTGCTGACGGAAGTATTCTGAATGTATATATTTGTTCTTCATTTTCGTTTATCATTACTATAGACATTTTTAATACCCTTTATTTAGCTGTTCAGATTGGTCTTGTCACGTTCCATGGTCTAGGTTGTTCAATTGTCCTCTAGGCATTCTGAAACTACTTAAAACGTCTTTTGTAAACAGAAGACTACACTCGGTATTTTATACTTAGATATGTTCCTTTTGTAATGTTGAATACATCATAGATTCAAAAACGATGTTTTCACTCCTGGGGAGGGGGTAAATTACATCATGGAAATGATGTAATTTATTCTCCCGAAATGTATTCGTAAATATGACGTCAATCATATGATTTATCTTGTCAATCATATGTTTCTTGTGTAATTTTGCCTGCATCATAGACACTGAAAACAATACAACCACTGTTGAGGCAAATATGACGTATGTATGCTTTTCGAATGTATTCATAAATATGACGTCACTCACATGAATAGTTTTTCCAAAATTAAGGCTCTCGACGAATTTTCTCAAACTTTTGACCTGTATAGGTTGTTTTTTTTTTAGGCCAGAAAATCCCAGGAATGCAAATTTTCCCGAAAAAATATAGAGCCGTTTTCGAAAAAAATAATTATTGCTCGTTTAAAGAGATAGTATATACTATCTTTTTAAATGAGAAATAATTGTGTATGTTTTTGTTTATCTATGTATTTTTTCTCGGAAACATATTTGCGTCAGTAGTGGTTGTATCGTTTTTAGCGTATAAATTGCAGTACGTTTAGGGCTTGCTGTGAAAATAAGAAAAAAGCGAACGTTAAGCAGTAAAAAATACGTATTTCAGCATTCGTAAAAAAAGCGCCAATTAACGTAATGTATTATGATAAATCAAACTAAATCATGCGCAGATTAAGCTCTATACGGATGCTCCCTGTAGGAAGAGAGAGATTAAAGTGAAAAATACACGTTAGGATTTGTATTACACCCTGTTATTGATATTGTGTTTGCGAGGTCAGGTATGCTACCATGGAATTAAGTTCCGTAATCATTTTACTTAAATTGGTTTAACCTAATGTAGATTCAGAATAATTTAGTAATTCGACCAATTATATAATGTAATATTATCAGGGCCGTATCCATGATTTTTTTCGGGGGGAAAAGGGGGGGGGGGTAAATTTTTTTTTTCCGGTGGATATTAAAAAAAAAAGTTCAAAACCGCATAAAAAGCTCGTTCATACTCATTTTTGTGCATTTTATTTATATTCAATTTTGTTATATTCATTTTATATTCGTTTTTACGAGTCAGACAAACATTTCGGGTGACGGGGGTTCAAACCCACTAAACCCTCTGGATACGCCCTTGAATGTTATGCATCAATTCACATTTTTATGCGGAATAGTAAGAGACGACCTGGCTACATCCTACGATTATGACGTCACTAATTAATCTTTAATATGAAATATGCAGTTTTTCTTAAAAAAACTGATTCTATTTTAAAAATAATTTGTTTTAATTAAAAAAGGTTTTTAACACCATTAATTTCCTTTAAAATGAGCAATTGAACAACTCTCTACGATATTCCATTGCCAAGCTATCCATGGAAGAAAAAAAGAAAAAAAAATTGCCGTTTAGGCAGAATGCTGCAGTAGCTGCTACTTTTTTTTATTTTCAAGCCGATATATTTCCCTTGTTGTTCAAGCCAAGGGACGGATATTTTCCTATATAAGGGTTTCGGACAAGGCGGTTCTAATGGTATACTTTTTGTTTTGGTCTGACTCTTTTTTTAGGACTTATAGGTTTTTATATTTCTTAACACCGGACGTGATCGTCTCTTACTAGGTTGCTCGCTAATGCTGCAACCCGGAATATGATGCAGGCAAAATTACACAAGAAGTGTATGATCGACCAAAAAAGTCACATGATTGATGTCATATTTATGTGTACATTGCAAGAGAATAAATTACATGAAAAACAAAGATATAAAGTCGGATTATTTGCGTCAGTGATAATTACAACGAGTCAAAAACAAAAGTGAAGAATAAAGAAAAATTTCGAAGGTAAGCGGCGGCAAGAATTGAAACCAGCAGAAAGTGAAGAACAAAAAATTGAAGAACAAAAAGTGAAGAACAAAAAATCTTCCTCAGTATGCGGTTACAATGCATGCAACAACAAGAAGTAGAACGAATTAGAAATAAAAGTGAAGAACAAAAAATAAGCGGCTAAAAGATATACCACAGCAAGAACAAAGAAATATGCGGTTAGAAGATAAGCGGTAGCAAGAATTACAACCAATAGCAAGAAAGAGAGCATCAGAACGTGTCGAAAATGGAGTAAAAACAAATAATTATGCTGTTAGAAGACTAGCGACGGCAAAAACCAGAGTGAGTCAAAATGAAAGTGAAGAATAAAGAAATATTACATTAGAATAACAACGCCATCACAATATTCGATACTAACAAAGTGTGGCAAAAAACCCATTACAAACCTACAAAGGTGTTATGAACAAGGCAACTATAGACATTTTTATGCTTTAATCGTATGCTGACTATAAAAAAACATTTCCCTTAGTTATATGTGGAACATTTTACCAATTCTATCCATGTTTAGAACTGGTGAATGATATGTATAAATGAATTTTCAGCCTTTTGCCCAGCCCGCATAAAACAGGAACTGCCGAATTTGTGTGTTAATTAAATTAAAAAAAAACTTATTTTCAACTGAAAGTAAGGAGCAACATCCAAACTTAAAACGAACAGAATTTACTACTTATATGTGGGGGCTGCCCCCTCCTCAATACCCCGCTCTTTATGCTAAAGTTTCTCTTAGAACGTTTAAAAAAGCTCATAATAGGCAGCGCAATAGCGCTGCCTAAGTAAAGACCGATGGGGGCACAATGTTTTATTTATTTATTTATTTTTTGGTTTGTCTTAGACCAGGGCACTTTGTATCGAAGGAGTTATCGAACAAACTTCTAAACGGGCTCATTCGATTGAAAATTGAAAGGGCTGGTACCCTTTTTGACAGTTGAAAGTGATTGGAGGGCAAATAACCCCCCTCCCATGCCCACCATTTCCCCAAACAAATCCAATTAAAATTTTTCAGATAGCCATTTTGTTGAACATAGTTGAAAGGCCCAGAAACTAGGTCTTTGAGGATGACCCCCCCCCCCACAACCTTCAGGGAAATGGTTGTAAGTTATGCCTGGGGTGCATATAAGGTTTATATAGAAAGGGTGATCGTAAGAACTTCGGAAAGGGCTCATTGCATTGGTAATCAGAAGTTCTACTGCCCATTTTGAGATTCAGAGTGATCGGAGGGTGGGTACACAACCCCCCTCACACACCTAGTATTTTTCCGAAAGGCATCTAATAAAAACTTTGAGATGCCATTTATTGTCCTAGAAACCTCAAAAAAAGCTCATTCGATTGGAAATTGAAAGGGCTAGTGCCCTTTTTATAGTCACAAGGGATTGGACGTCAACAAGCCCCCCACACCCATCAATTTTCAAAACATATCTCATCAAAGTTTTGAGATAGCCATTTTGTTCAGCGTAGTTAAAAAGTCCTGAAATTATGTCTTTGAGAATGACACCCTCCCTCCCCCCAGAGGACTCAGCGCAAGGGTTGCAAGTTATGCCCCGAGGGTATATAAGGATTTTATGGAGAGGGTGATTGTAAACGCTCCGGAATGGGCTCATTTGATTGGAAATAAGTTGTTATAGTGTCCTGTTTTTGACTCAAATTGATCGTCGTATTTTCCACAAATGCATCCAATAGAAATTGTGAGATAGTCATTTGTTCAAAAACCGTCTAAAGGTCATATAACAAGGCCTTTAGGGTTGACAGAATTCCCAAGAGTCTGGGGGTAAGGGTTGTAAGTTATGCCCCTTGGGCATATAAGGTTTCTATGGAAGGGGTGGTCGTGTGAATCTTAGAAGAGGGTCATTTGATTGAAAATGTTTGGTTCTAGTTCCTTTTTAAGAGTCAAACATGATGGAGAGCAACTAGCCCCCCCCCCCTGACATCCTCTTTTCCCAAAGTTTATTAGATTGAAATTGTGAGTTAGCCATTTTGTTACCAATAGTCCAAACATCATATAACAATGTCTTTGGGGGGGGCACAATCCCCCAGAGCCCATGGGCAAGTGCTGTAAGTTATGCCCCGGGTCATCTAAGGTTTTTGTGGAACGGGTGGTCGTATAAGCTTTGGATCGGATGGAGCTCGCTTGATTGGAAGTCGGAAGTCTTAGTGCCCTTTTCAAGAGCCAAAAATGAATGGGGGGGCAATCAGTCCCCCCCCCCAAGCCTATCATTCCCTAAGACATATCCGATCGAAATTTTAAGAAATTTTTTGTTCAACCGCGTTGAAAGGTCTAGTAATTATGTCTTTGGGGATTTCACCCTCCCCACAGTCCTCAGGTCAAGGGCGGTAAGTTAGGCAGTTCGTTCATTGTTTACACATAGTATATATGTTATTGAGAAAGGTATGCGTATTTGAACTTTACTTTCCAAGAAGACGCAGGGCATTCAGGTGAGCTTTTCAGAGAATGATGAGGGGAGTGTTGAACTAAACCAAAATACGTTATGTGCATAAGGATTGTCAAAACAGTTTAACACAGGAATAACTGAGTACATTAATTTGGAAAATTCAGGAAATGATAAGGAATATGATCAAAAAGGAAATATGTACATGCTACCAATACTACTACAACTACGACCTCTGCTACAGCCAGACTACTCCATTTACAATTCGAACTAAATAAAAAAAACGCTATATGCATGCAAATTTTCAGTATATCGTATCTCAAGAATTGATTTGGATGTTAAGTTGGAACTTTCAGAGAAAGCTTAAAGGGAAAGATTATCTCACCAAAAAGTAATATGTTCACACTGCTGCTAATATTACTGTTACGGCTACATTTACTACTACTACTACAACTACTACTTCAATAGCAGCTACATATAAGGCTAAAAGTATTAAGATGAAAATTTTAAGAAGCATAGAAACATGAAGGCTACAAAGAGGGCTTATCGGCAACGTTATAACAATAGCTAGCTGAATCGAGTTGAAACTTCTAGTGCTTGACGAGAGGTGTTTTCAACTGACCAAAAGGCAATATGTTAAAATTCCTGCTGCAAGTAGAACTCCTGCTATTCAATACTATTACTAGTAACATCAATACTACTTTTGTGACTACTATGACAACTATGTCAAAGGGTATGAAGGTGAAATTTTCAAGGAATTTTGAGGTGGGGACGGTGAACTGAATCCCAATACGCCGTCTGTATGCAGGTTGTCAAAAGGGTATAACAACAATATCTTAGGAGCAGTTTAGTGTGTGAAGTTGAAACTAACAGAGCTTTTTGTGGGGGATTTTGAACTAACCAAAAGAAAATATTTTCATCCTAATGCTACTGATTCTACTCATGCTACTACTATCACTGTTACTATTATTACAACTTCTATTACTACTACTGCCACTAAAGAATTATGCATCTACCACTACTACTACTATATTGAAACTTGTATTACAACTTCTATTACTACTACTGCCACTAAAGCATTAAGCATCTACTACTACTATGTTGGAACTGTATGGAACTAATTCGAAACAAACTATGCCCACACAGGTTGCCAAGGGGACGACGCATCAGAAATGCTTCAGGAACGGAACTATGAGCATGTGGACTTTCAAAAAGGTAACAAAGCAATATCTGAAAAACAAACGCGTAGGGCTGATAAACCCCATTCCTTCTCAAGACCAGAACATAATTTGCGCTTTACTGAAAAAAAAATATGTTGTAAATATTTTTTTTTTTTTTTTTTTCATAAATAAAAAATTATCAAAACTTTAAGGAATAAATATCAGTATATGTCAATTAAACTGATAATGCATGGTCATTTGTTTTTTTTTTCTAGCCTTAAGAAGGCATGGGAGTCATCAGCCCTACGCATGTTAATTTTTTCTTGTTTTGAGTTTGACTCGGCTATTTATTGGAATTACTGTTCGTTTTTAGTTTCATCTATTTATTCAATCAATCAATCAATTTATTCAATTAATAAACAGAAAAAAATAAACTTCAATATAAACTCCCCCGTAAGGCTCTATGGCCAGGAAAGAAACAGGGGAGAAACAAAAAAGAAACAAACACAAGTATTTTCAATATAATGTATTGCATTTCAACCTTTCAAAGACTCAACACACACACACACACAAAACAAAACAAAGAACATAAAAAAAAAAAACAATAATTAAAAGACCCAAACAAAAAGCGATTTTATGACCCCCCCCCCAAAAAAAAAAAAAAGGATGTTGGACAATCCAATAAAATAAACCAAATTCCAAATATATATTTGAAACCAAACCACAAAAAAAAATATTATACAAACTCAAAACCCCTCACAACAAATGTTTTCAACCCAGGCTAGTGTCCCCCCCCCAAATAATAATAATAAAAATTAACAAAAATATATTTAAACATGAAAAATCAAGACATTAAAAAACTTCTTAAGATTCTTTTGAAAGTACCAAACGAGTGACATTCTTGAGCTGACTCAGGTAGGCTATTCCAAACGATATGCCAAGAAGTTAATGGATTGAAGTCAGACCTCACCAATGGAGCAAATGGAATAATTATGTTCCTTGAGTTGCAAAGATGATGGGTAGACCTATCAGTGACGAAAGAAGGAGTAGTTTGAAGGGCTGTGGGAACATCACCATGAATTTGATGAAAAGTGAAAGACGCGCACGAAAGAGTGTAGAGAGACTGCAAATCAATTAATACGTTAGTTGGGTTAGTTGTAGAACAATTTGTTTCCTGTATAAGCCTTCTTGCCTTATCATATAACTTAGAAAGTGGTTTCAAAAAAGAAGAGAAAGTTGACATCCATATTGTTGGGAAATAAGAGACGTAGAACTGAACTAAGCAATGGAACAGAATTTTTAAAACTGATCCAGGAAAAATGTGTTTTAGCTTCCTCAAAATTCCAAGACTTCTTGAGATCTTCATATTAATTAGTCCAATATGATGCATGAATGAAAGGTTTTCATCAAGAAGAATACCGAGAAATCGGGCATATCGTTACTTAGGTCTACTGAGAGAGCCCCTTTAAAGATGGATTTTAAATAACTCAAGGCACGCCATATAAATAAGGTAAAAAATTAAAAAAATTGAATTAGCAACATTTTGGGCAAGGCAATTTGCATAAAGCCAAACAACGACTCTCTCAAAACGGTCAACTAATTTGGGAAGCATCTAAGACTCAGTTCCTACTACAGTACCAATGGTACTGTCATCAGCGAAAGCAACGAGAGTGTCCACATCCCGCGAAAACGATGCATTTTTTTAGCATTGAAAGATTCAGGATGACATAAGCGACAGAAAAATGTAGGTTTTTATTCATAACCGCAACAATAAGGTCATTAAGATAAATTAAAAAAAGAGACGGCCCAAGAACAGAACTTTGAGGAAAATTACAATAAATTTCAGAAAAAAAGCGGGAAAGGGAATTTAAAGAAATAGTTCTAACGGACAAATAAGAATCAAGCCAAGTATAAACATACTCTTCTACACCATTTTGTTATAGATTATATAGCAGACTCTCATGAGTTAAAGAGTCAAAAGCCTTACGGACGTCTAGGAATATAGCTGCAGGAATCAAACCAGAGTCAAGCGCGGTGTGGAGAAAATTTAAAAGAGCTACACACGCATGCTCCGTAGAATGTTTAGCTTGGAAGCCAAACTGAAAATCATGAAAAAATCTTTTAGTCTCTAGAAAAGCAAGTAGACGGGAAAGCATGGTCTTTTCAAAAATTTTGCTAAAAACAGACAGCAAAGATATAGGGCGATAATTAGCAGGGTCACTTCTTGGTCCACCTTTATATAAAACAATTACTCTAGCTCGCTTAAGAGAACTGGGGAAAATCCCATTTTCAAAAAAAAGATTTATAAGCTTTGTCAATGGAGAATTAATTGAAGCAAGAATGAACTTAACTACCATAGTTGGAATACAGTCAGGGCCAGACGACGAAGAACCCTTCAAGCTATTTACAATCCTGGCTACTTCAACATCAGAATCCAGATATAATACCATTGATTTGAGACAAGGCGGAACAAGATAGGTTTGTAATCTGGTTGTGACTGTGAAGACCTGACTGAAGCAGCAGTGGTTTTCCTAATACTGGCAAAATATAATGTAAATGCTTCTTGAACAGATGGAATACCCTCAACAACTACAAGACTTGGAGGGATAGAAGGAGCCGGAGAAGAATGTTTGAGGACAGAATTGATTACTTGCCAAGTTTTTAGAATATCTTTCCCATAATCCGCGAATTTTTTGGAATAATAAAGGAATTTAGCCTTCCGGCATAAAGAATTTAAAACATTCCTGTTGAGTTTTAATTGCTGAAGACGTGCAGCATTCAAAGAGGGCTTTGCTGACTTAAAAGCTTTCCAGAGATTATTTTTTCTTCTCCAACTCTTTAGAAGACCTGGGGTCATCCATGGGTTAAGAGGAATAGATCTTTTTGACCTTGAAGTAGAGGAGGACATAACACATATGTCAAAAATAGACTCCTGTACTGACTCATAAAAGGAATCAAACTTTGTACGAAAATCTTTATCGTCACCAAAAATATTCCATGTCTTCTCAGCTAAATGGGATCTAAGGCGGATCAAATCATTCAAACCAAACCTAAAAGAAGCTGAAGCAGATGCTGGAGTGTCCCTATTCAATGTTTTTTCAAGGATAAAACTGGAAAATACAGGAAAATGGTCTGAAATATCACTCACTACAACAGAATTCCGAACCAAATTAAGAGACGAAAAGATTTTATCAATTAAAGAGGCTGACGTATCAGTTACACGTGTTGGACCGTGGCTCTACCAAGTTGTTGGTAGAACCCCAGCAGTGAGCATATCTGAGAGAAAATCCATCGTAGTAGATGAAGCCATGTCAATTAGTTTTAAGTTAAAGTCTCCCATTATTACAAGTTCACATGGACGTCTGCCTATTAAATCCAAGACCTCATCAAGGACCTGAAGAACAAAGGGAAGGATCCACTTGGAGATATATAAACATTACCAATTATAAAAACCTTATTTTGTAATTTGAATAAACAGGGGTTCAAAAAACCCATTCGTCATTTCTTGACAGATCTCTTCGAACAGTATACGGAAAAATATCAGAAATATACATTGCTAGTCCACCCTTAGCCATCTTTCTGCAATTTAGTCTCTCCATTTTGTAACCGGGTATATCTAAAAGCATTTCATTGCTAGAATTAAGGAAAGTCTCACATAATCCGATAACATTGGGTCGCCCATCAATAACTATCTGCCTCAACTGATCAATCGATGAGCATAGACTCTGAGTATTGAGGTGAAGGACCGAAAAATGATCATCTTGTCTAGTAGCCCACTTTAAATCAGAAACAAACTTACTATTAATTGATTGGGGAGTATTCAGGGAATTTCTTTTAATTTGACCAATGGAATTATTAATAATACTCAAAACATCTAAGGGGTTTCTTTGTAATTGAAGTAAACGACCATCAAGGGAGTAAAAATCCCCAGAACCTGAGTCAGAAAAAATCATAAAACTTAAGGAGACTGTGTATCAAACCTGCTGCGCAACACACACAAAATAAAATAAATAAAAAAAATAGCTAAGAGGCTATGCATAAAAACAACAATAAATATAAATAAATAAATAAGATCAAAACATTCCTACCAATAAGTAAGATACATATACATTTTATATTATTGAACATATTAACAATAATAATATCAGACAAATTTAGTGATTTCCTTAAATCATTAATCATACTACTCAGTTCCTGAAATAAAAAAAAAAAAAAAAAATATATAACGCTAAAGCTCTAATTATAATATATAACGCTATATATATAACGCTAAAGCGCTAAAGCATTAATGTACCCATGAGACCAATACAAGTAAAATCATTTTCAAGATAACAAAGGATTAAAATCCCAAACTGACGCAATGACTTGTGAGAACAGGCATGTAACAAAAAAGAATAATTATTGAAATCCATAAATTTCATAGAAGTTAATTGGAACGAAAGTAAATCATTAGACAGATACACACAAAGAAAAAGAATAAGCAAAAGATAAATAAAATACGCTGAATATATGAATGGCAAGATACTAAAATTATATAAAAAAAAAAAACAAAACACACACACAAAAAAAACTTATTCTTAAGCACAGTCGGCTAGAGTATGAATTTTTCTAGTGACACTTTCACCGTTAGGCCTTGCCAAAATTTGCCCAAGATCAGTCAAGAGATTTGTATGACCAAATTTCTCCTTAGAGGCATATAGGATCTCACGTCACCTTTTTGTCAATGCTTCGGATAGAAAAATTCCACTAGAAGCTAACCTGGATATTGCTTTGAAGACTTTCTTCCGCTATGTCACTATTCACAAATTTAACTAAAACAGGAGGGACTTTTTCGTTTAGAGAGGCATCGGTTAAAGCAGGAGATATTTTTAATCTGTAGATATTCTTAATTTGGGCAACATTAATTTCAGTCAGGTTCATTTTGGTTACGAAAACTTGCAGGATTGTTGATTGGAGGTCAGATCCGGACTGTTGCTTAACACCATGCAAAATTAGTGAATCAAGCAGCACTTCTTGTTCAAATGAATCTAGTTTCATCTCAATTTTCATGATTTTCTCTTCTTGATTTAAAATTTGGTTGCGAAGAGTTTTCAGCGACTGTTCAATTTTTTCAAATTTTGGTTGATAATCAAGAGTGATCGCGTCATATATTTGACAAATAACGTCGTGGGATGACTGGCGGAAAGAATCAGCATCCGAAAACTTTTCATTAAGCTTCCTAGTTATATTTTGCATTAACTCTCGCTTAGTTTTTTCCAGGTCAAGTTCCGTAGAAGTGATTTTATCCATCAACGAAGCACATTCTCCTGTATTAGATACCTTAATTGTTAAATGCATTATATGTCTTGGAAAAGGATTTATAAATATCGGGCGAATTTTTCAATTCCTCAAATGCAGCCTTTACACCTGCAGTCTGTTTTGTTGCGCTTGGATAATATTCTGCCAAGTTGGCTTCAACAAGTCTGTATTCATCATGTGTCCCATAGCAAAATACCAAATATGATGGCTTTCCTTTGCTATCCTTGGAAACTTTTAGTATCTTTACTGGCCAATGAGGATAATTTTTGAAGTTAGCTAACGCGATATCAAACTCTTTAAATGCAGGCATTTCCTATTTAGGAGAGGACAAAAGTAAAAGCAACTTATCTTTATCTAAGTTAAGAACCTTAATGAAAAATTTAGTTGAAATAATATTCCAAAGATTCCATGATATAAATCCAAAATAATTTATATAATCCACTAATATCAGTCTATTTCAATACCAATTAGTTTGGCACCAAAGGTGAACACACATCGAAAGTATTGATTGTTATATGTGGTAGTTTTACGCTTGGAAGATTATTTGACTTCATTTCTGCTCATTTTTGGCTTAATGGAGCTCTTCACTTTTATTTGAAAAACTTTTTTTGTGGAAAAAGTTTTTTAATTAATTATTCTAATTAAACGACCCTTGGGTTTCAGGATTTGTTCTTAAAGAATTTAAAGTTTGACAAAAAGTCAAACTTTAGCGTAAAGAGCGATATACTGAGTAGGGGGCAGCCCCCTCATAGGATAATAATTTCTGTTTGTTGTAAGTTTTGATGTTACTCCTTACTTTCAGTTAAAAAAAAACTTTTCAAAAAACGTTTCAAAAACGTTTTTTTTTATATTTAATATTTGATAGTTTTAAATAATTCTGGGAAATCAGGCACTCCCTCCATGGGAAATTCCTTCTTCTCACGGATAATTCCTCCATGGAAAGTTGTTTTCACGTAAAATACCCCCCCCCACCAGGAAAATTCTTCCATACAGTTCCATTCTAGCTGAAATTTCCCCTGAAAAATTTCTTGCAAACGGTTACGGGTGAAAACTATTTCTTAGCGCACTTTCATTTGAAAGTATTGTTTTTAAAATCATACTGGATATCCCCTTCTCCGTGGAAAAGCTTTCATACAAATGCCCCGCTCCCTAGTAGAAAGTTGCACCCGCAGAAAATTCCCTCTGGAAAATTAATTCCGTGTAAAAGTCCCCCAAAGAGCCTCCCACCCCCCTAAAGAAAGATACTCTAGACAGCTCCAACCTGGTACAATCTTCCCCCCCCCCCGACAATTCCTCTTGACGTATCCAAATGTAAAATAGGGTCGGCGAAGAGAATCTAAGACTAATAAAAAGAAATTTGTATAGGAATTCTGGTATGAAAAGTTCCCCCAGTTGAAAAGTTCCCCTGGAAAATTCACCCTTGAAAACTTCCCTCCCGTGGCAAATTCTCCCAATTGAAAATCCTTCCATCAGAAAATTCACCCCTCTCCAACGAAAAATGTATGCCTACTTTCCATAACTAATACTATACGTAAATAATGGGCAAATCTTGTAGCTTAAAGACCTTTCCCAAGGGGTTTTGGAGGTCGTGTTATCTCCAGAGGCATAATTATTGGGCCTTTCAACTATACTGAACAAAATGGCAACCTAGAATTTTGAGCTGACGACTTTCAGGAAAAAAGGGGGATGAGAAGGGGCTAGGTGCCCTTCAAACCTTTTGATCAAGGGCACTAGAACTTCTAATTCCCGTTTGAATTGCCCCTTTCCCGATATTCTAGGACTGTTGGTTCGACGTGATCACCCCTTGGAAAAACCAAAAAAAAAAAAAAAAAAAAAAAAATAAATAAACACGCGTCCGCGATCTTTCTTCTGGCAACAAAATTCCACATTTTTTGCAGATGGGAGCTTGAAACTTCTACAGTAGTGTTCTCGCATACGCTTAATCTGACGATGGGATTTTCATTAAGATCCCTTGACTTTTAGAGGGTGTTTCCCCCTTTTTTGAAAATCAGGCATATTTTCTCAGGCTTCTAGCTTTTGATGGGTAGTACTAACCTCAATCAATCTAATATATTTGGAATCAGCATAATAGCCATTTCTTTTGATGTATGTATTCATATCGAAATTGCGTTTTTAGAGTTTCGGTTTCTATTGAGCCGCGTCGCTCCTTACTTACAGTTTTTTACCATGAACTGTTTGACAAGCTTTTATCAAAGCCATTAGAATACCATCGTGAGAGGATAAAGTTTGAATAAAAATTCTGAAAGGGTCATGCCTTCTAGCTCCCAAAGTGTGTCCATTAAGCTTCGTATTCTCGAATAGTTTTACTGCATTTTGGTTTTTATAGACGAACTGAAGTACCCCATTAGTTGGGAACCGTTCTAAGTAAAAGCCCATAATAAAGCGTTAAAAATAAAGGATTGGGAAAAAAAAACTTTTGTTATAACTTAGGAATCTTTGTTTAACCTATCTTTTCTAAATACAGTATAAAAAAAATGTGCAATTTTGATATTTTTTCTGCTCTCCTCAATTCTTTTTCAGGACTTTAGATCCTGTTTTCTGCATCTTCTCTTAAGTCTGCTATGTGGTTCAATGCAATTCAGTTTGATACTTATTATAAAAGAGCAACTTTGGTTATGCCTATAGGCTAACAAAGCCTGTATTCCTACAATTGTATTTCTAACTGGCTTTGAAAAGTGCAGAGTAGTGCCTTAGGTTGAGATAGGATGTGAAAAAGGAGCGCTCATCGATGCCCTGCTGAACTCTGTAATGAGTAAATCATGTATGACACTACATTTCTTTCATGTTTTTTCTGTCTTAGAAAGAATCAAAGCACGTATATTACATTGATTGACGTTCAATCTGTTACTTTATGTTGTCCAAAACAATCCAACATTGTTCTCTGGATGTGACAAAGTCTAGATAGAAACACAATAGGGGGCTCGCCCTTCTAAAGCGACGTAGTAGTCAGTATGATTTGCTTTCAAGTGACTAACTTTGTCTCAGGTCGCTAATCAGATTTCTCATCGGGACGTCACTGTTTTCGACATTTCATGCAGAGAGCCTTGGATGGCTGGAAATGGAGTCGACTTTGTTGAAATTTACTGGGACTGATTGTTTCCGGACATAAAGTTACTTTTTTAATTGTTTCGAAATAAACATGGCCCGGCAAACTGAATAATAGGAATGTGGATCAATTTAGCTGTTCTATGGTATGTTACCCCTGTCACACGTAAAGAACGTATCTAACACTTTTGTTCGCCATAGGTAATTGAAAACACCGATTGCTAAGCTGTTCTCAAAATTAAGGTCCGTGGGGAAATGTATGTTCAATCACGCTTTGATCCTCCTTATTTCTATTGCCTTGCTGATCTTCCCTTCGAGAACAACCGATTAACTAGTTTTTGATATTTATTTAAAAAGATGCAATCTTTTGGCGTGACCGGGGTGAAAGAATAGTCTTTGCGATGTATGCCTTAGCTACACCATAGTTGAATCTGTTGACAAAAAAAAGATCTATTAAACATAAATGTTTTTTTTCTTGATTTCAACGTCAAACTTGTACTAAGAACAAGGGCGTACCCAGAAGGGGGTTTTAATCCCCTCGAAATGTTTGTTTGACTCGTAAAAACGTAACAAAAATGGATATAAGCAAATTCTGTATGCGTTTTTTGAGGTTATTTTGTGTACCCCCCTCCCCCCACCCCCCCCCAAAAAAAAATATCTTTGAGTAAAAAACCCTCCGAAAAAAAATCCTGGGTACGGCCTTGCTACAAAAGTAAAATATTGAAATAACAAGAAATTCGTGTGAGAAGCTAGCATTAAGATTAGTTTTTTCCTAAGTATTGCTTACTAGCATTACGTCTTTGCATCTTTTGTCAGATTTATCTTACAGATAGAAAAAGTGCTGTTCCAAGCTTCAGTCTTTCTAATTTGAATAAATTTTTCCTAAAATCTTAAATGTGATAGGTAAATGATTGCTTGGAAGTTCAACATGGTTCAACTCAAAAAATTATGAGCGGGAAATACAATTCGCATGGTAGCCGTTCGTAATTCTGATTTCTGAGCAAGTGTGACTACATTGCTTCCCGCATATTCAGAAATCAACCTAGATTTATACCCTACCATAGAAAACTGGCCACACTAGATCTATTGCCCCAAGCCGCTGTCCAACATCTAATTCAGCTCTAATATTTAGGAATTTGCGTTTTGTCAAAAATGCACTATTGTGCTTTAAATGCCAAATTATAATCCCTAATTTTTTTTACATTTTTTTATCAACTTATTTTAATGTGTTCATCTAAAAATAAGTTGGTCATTTCAGATGTCAAGTTATCCTCAAACAGATGATAAGCAGGGCAATGTAGATGAGAATGATCGAAGGTAAGATAATATTTAATATTTAGATAAGATAATAAGAGATAAGATAATATTCATTTTCAAAAGGCTATCACAAGCTCTAATAGAGCCGAGTTCGCTTCATGTGTCTAAAAAGAAAAAGTAAAACAAAGAAACAAATAATACAACAAGACAAAAGTAAAAGAAACATTAATCAAGCATAAAAAATGGTCAATAAAAATTTAGCGCAAAAGAAAAAGAAAAAAAATTCCTTGTCCAAGAACTAAAATGAACTTTACACGATTAATGGCAAGAACAGAAACAGAAAGGGTGGGGGATAAAACAACATCGAGGCTAGAAGAAAAACATTCCTGAATTCGTATTCAAAGTCGAATACTGTAAAATAAAAATAAAAACACTTAAAATCAAAGTCAAATTAACTGTCAAAAAGAAATATTTACAATTAAAGAAAGGATTGTGCCGAAGACAAGGTCGAAAATGAAATAGAACATAAATAAATATCACAAATGGGCAAAATAAAAGTGACAAAAAAATGACGCATGATTATCGTGAGCATACACCAACAACTAAAATAAGGGACAGAGGAGTTAATTTTGGTGCAAGTCTGCAAGACATACTTTGGGAATTGTTAAGGTGCTCCAGAATAAAAGGGATAAAACTTTTCCAGAACCTCTCAGTAACGGTAAGGATCGGAGAATACGTTGGAATTGCCAAGGAAGCTAGGCGGGGGAGTCGAGGTCTAATGGGGTCATGAAAATCGGGAAAGATGTCCTCAGTACGAGGATTAGACATTGCGGGCTTAGCAAAACGCAAACAAATTTGTTCCCTCCTTTCTTTTAACGTGGTAATGCTTGTGGATTTAAGGAGGAAGGAGTATGGAATTTTGCTCTCTTTGTAGATGATCCTGAGCAAACGCTTTTGGACTGACTCAATTTTGTCGCTAAGTTCACTTGAAAGTTGCGAATGCCAGACCGGACAAGCATATTCCAATAGCGGCCTGATTAATGATAAATAAACACGGAGGAAATTAAAGTGCCGAAACCTGTATAGGCAAGTGAGTTTTCTTCTGAGGAGCCCTGATACGTGGTGATTACTTTGGGAAGATTAAATTATGTAGTCTTAAAGTGCTATGGCTTGGTTTTGGGACAATGATTTACACTTATTAATGCTGAATGTGCTCTATTTTGGACTACTGGGTTGGATGTACTGTTTTGTCCTAGGTGAAAGGATGGATGAGTAAGGTCTAGACCTTGTTTAAGTGCTCATTTATCACAGTTAATAAATTAGGAGGACAGGTTTTTTTTTTTTTTTTTTTTTTTTTTTTTTTTTTTTTTTTTACCAAGTAATTTGCTGTAATACACTATAGATAATGAAAAATTTGCTTGTTTAACAATATTTGAAACATGCATGTCCCACTTAAGATTATTTGAAATTGTGACACCAAGGAGTTTAACATGTTTCACAAGAATTTCGAGTGAGATAGGGTCAAGGAAAGCGGGAGTAGATTTCGACAAATTTATCGTCATTATATTTAAAATAGTGGAATTTACTTCCATATTTAAGCTCTTAGCTTCATCCGAAATATGGGTTAGGATTTCGAAGGGGTCACTTTTTAATATTCCTGTGACATACTTCAAGGATCGACAAGTCATCCGCGTATTTCCACCTTTGGGGAAATTCCTTACCAATATCGTTAATCATAACTAGAAATAAAACTGGTCTCAATAAGGTTCCTTGAGGAATTCCACAATATATAGGGAGGGGGCTGGAGAAAATATTTTTGCATTTTGTAACCTGAGATCTTTTTTAAAGAAACGATAACAATATTTACTAAGAGAGAATGAAGTTCAAAGTAAACCAGTAGTGAACGAATTAGAGTCGTGTGGTCAACCAGGTCAAAACCTTTTTGGAAATCAACTAAAACAAGATTCAGCCAAACATTTGGTTTATCAATGTTACTTACGATGGTATGTATTAAGTACATAAGGTAATGGGTGGTGGAAGTTTTCGCTAAATTACCAAAGTGTCGGACGTTAATGTTCAAAATTAAGGCTTGAAACTTTCCGGCAGGAGTATTTGTATATACAATTTGTCATTATTTACTATATAAACTTTCTCCCAGCATAGAGGGGGGGGATCTTATACGACCCTATCCATAAGGCCATCTTTAAACTCCTCTGGGAGTTCAAACCCTTGCTTATAGTCTGTTACCCCAAACGGATGTATCTGACTTATTCACAATAAAGAAATAATTGCCGAAAGCTGGCTGCTGAGCTGCATTTAAAAGGGGGATCAGCAGGGCAGTATATATTCTATCACACTTCAATCCTCCATGCTGCTGGTTCTCCCTTTGAGAACAGCTTAGCAATGGTTTTTAGCTATTACTTCAGAATTGTGAGATAAGACTTTTAGGCGTAACAGTGACGGTGTGGTTAAAAGATGAAGATCAAGTCTGGTAACCTTAATATCATCCTTGTGGTCAGTGGCGGATCTGGTTGCAGTTTTGGTTGCAGTTCTGGTTGCAGGCCTGAGTGCAGTTTTAATAACATTTATACAAACCTGTCTACCGCCAAGAGGCTGTCTGCTCTTTTGGCCTGGGCTCAGCTAGCGTCATTTTTTCCGGTTTTTTTTTAGTTTGTCCCGTATTATAAAAAGTAAATGGTTGAAGGTTTGTAAATAGCTGCTCATTTAGTTGCAATAATAAAATGTAAGGCAACACTGGCTAAACGGTGACATAATAAAAGCATAGAAAAGATAAACTAAGAAAATTTTTCAGCCTGTGAAAACTAAGAAATTATAAAATATTTCAGAGAAGAAAATACAAAAAGGAAAATGAAAAATATTTTCAAACGAAAAATAAGTTCTGATAAACGGAATAGAAATTCAGTTTTTTGAATGTTGTCTTTTTATTTAGTTTTTCAGATTATGTTTTATATTATGTCTTCTATTTGCACTATTTGACAAGTGAGCGGAATCTCGCTTCAGCCAAGGCCCATATCCAACTGGAAATATTTGGTTTCCGAAAAATTGTTCCTGAAACATTTCAATCATTTGCATTTTTCACAGGGTGAAAAATTTCCTCATTTATCTTTCTGTGTTTAGTTTTTATGTTTGATTGCAGTACACGAACTAAATTAATAAATCTAAATTTCATTGTATCATTAAATAATCCAAAAACTGGCTAGTTTTAGCCGAAGTTTTAATAATACAAACGATATATCTTGTTTGCTTCGTCTTTTGCCTCCAACGAAGGAAATCGGAATGTATGACAAATGAGTCTCGATAGTTGCTCTCAATTGAAGGGTATTTAGGAATAAAGCCACTCGATTACATAATTTGTTGGCCTATTCTGTGCCACTTAAAGCCAACTCTCTCCTCTCAACAAAAATATGTTGTCCCTCTGGTCTCAAATATCAAGCCTCAAGCCTATGAGAAAGCTGAGATAAAACATAGCCCCCACTTTACCACTCAAAAACTATCTGTATATTGCGGGCAATTTGCATGGTCAAGGATCCTTGCTTCTAGGGCCTTTGGGTCATTTCATCTCTAGAGGTATATTTACTAGATATTCTGATTGTTTTGAGAAAAATGGCAATCTATGAATTTCGAATCGATGTCGGGGGTTGTGAGGAAACCTCTCAAAAAAAAGTTACGGGACGGGTCGCCTTCAGCATTTTGAACCTCAACAAAAGCCACTAGAATTTTTATTTCCCAGTCAAATCAGCTCCTCTCAAATTCTCAGGACCAAACCTTCCCTAGTAAGAGCCCAGGAGAAAAAACAATACGTGGAACGCACCAAGTCAACAACTTCGTTCCTTGTTAAGGCAAAGAACGTTCCTTGCGAGCGCTTTGATTCAAATACACTCATATTCTGACTCTATTTCATTTATTCTAATCCAGCTAATAATATTGCTCATAAGAGAAGAGAAAGTAAAGAGAAGAAAGTACAAAACGGAAAAAGAAAAATATTTTCAAACCAAAAAGAATTTCTGATAAACGGAATAAAAATTCAGTTTTTTGAATTTTGTCTTTTTATTTAGTTTTTGAGATTACAGTTCCTTGTTAAGGCAAAGAACGTTCCTTGCGAGCGCTTTAATTCAAAAATAGGCTACTCATATTCTGACTCTATTGCATTTATTCTAATCCAGCTAATAATATTGCTCATAAAAGAAGAGAAAGTAAAGAGAAGAAAGTACAAAACGGAAAAAGAAAAATATTTTCAAACCAAAAAGAAGTTCTGATAAACGGAATGAAAATTCAGTTTTTTGAATTTTGTCTTTTTATTTAGTTTTTCAGATTACAGTCCCTTGTTAAGGCAAAGAACGTTCCTTGCAAGCGCTTTTATTCAAATAGACTCATATTCTGACTCTATCGCATTTATTCTAATACAGATAAGAATAATGCTCATAAAAGAAGAGAAAGTAAAGAGAAGAAAGTACAAAACGGAAAAAGAAAAATATTTTCAAACCAAAAAGAAGTTCTGATAAGCGGAATGAAAATTCAGTTTTTTGAATTTTGTCTTTTTATTTAGCTTTTCGGATTACAGTTCCTTGTTAAGGCAAAGAACGTTCCTTGCGAGCGCTTTGATTCAAATAGACTCATATTCTGACTCTATTGCATTTATTCTAATACAGCTAATAATATTGCTCATAAAAGAAGAGAAAGTAAAGAGAAGAAAGTACAAAACGGAAAAAGAAAAATATTTTCAAACCAAAAAGAAGTTCTGATAAACGGAATGAAAATTCAGTTTTTTGAATTTTGTCTTTTTATTTAGTTTTTCAGATTACAGTTCCTTGTTAAGGCAAAGAACGTTCCTTGCAAGCGCTTTGATTCAAATAGACTCATATTCTGACTCTATCACATTTATTCTAATCCAGCTAATAATAATGCTCATAAAAGAAGAGAAAGTAAAGAGAAGAAAGTACAAAACGGAAAAAGAAAAATATTTTCAAAACAAAAAGAAGTTCTGATAAACGGAATAAAAATTCAGTTTTTTGAATTTTGTCTTTTTATTTAGTTTTTCAGATTACAGTTCCTTGTTAAGGCAAAGAACTTTCCTTGCGAGCGCTTTGATTCAAATAGACTCATATTCTGACTCTATTGCATTTATTCTAATCCAGCTAAGAATATTGCTCATAAAAGAAGAGAAAGTAAAGAGAAGAAAGTACAAAACGGAAAAAGAAAAATATTTTCAAACCAAAAAGAAGTTCTGATAAACGGAATGAAAATTCAGTTTTTTGAATTTTGTCTTTTTATTTAGTTTTTCAGATTACAGTCCCTTGTTAAGGCAAAGAACGTTCCTTGCAAGCGCTTTGATTCAAATAGACTCATATTCTGACTCTATTACATTTATTCTAATCCATCTAATAATATCGCTCATAAAAGCCAAACAGCGATTAGCCTTAGTGGTTTCTCTTTTGGTTTTTAATAACATAAAACGAAATATCTTGTTTCCTTGGTCCCTTGCTTTCAACGAAGAAAATCAGAATGTATGACAAATGTGTTTCAATAGATGCCCTTAATTGAAAGTTAATCAGGAAGAAGGATAAACCTGGTCAAAAGAAATTGATCCCTCCTAGATGAAAGGGAACGAGGGAATTCTGACTCCTCTTAAGTGAACGATTTAGCTTTGCTCGGTTTGATATGCCTGAATGAAGCTAAATACTCCAGAATTGATGACGTTGACGATATACTTACTGGTATTCTGAGGATGATGAATTCACTCAATCTTGGTTTAGAAAAAAGACATAACTTATTATCCTTAATGCTTCTCTACTATGCCTCTATTTCATTTGACGTCTGACATACTTTTGGATGTTTTTGTTTCTATTTGAAATTCTTTTAGTACAGCAGTACAGAAAAACCTTGAAAATCCGCTTTGTGGATTGTCTATGGTATTTTTTTTTTTTTTTTTTTTTTTTTTTTTTTTTTTTTTTTTTAGAAATACAGGTTTTGTTTATCCCTTATAATAATCAAATAAAAAAAACAAGAATTTTCAACTAAAAGTAAGGAGCTACATTAAAACTTAAAACAAACAGAAATCATTTTGTATCAAAAGGGGTTGCCCCCTCCTCAATACCTCGCTCTTCACGCTAAAGTTTTGTGGTCCTATTAAAAAAGGTTCTTATTGTTCTAATTAACGACCCTTGTCTTTCAGGAGTTTTTCTTAAAGAATTAGGACAAAAAGTCAAACTCTAGAGCAAAGAAGGAGGTATTGAGGAGAGGGGAAATCCCTCTTAATACGTAATAATTTCTGTACGCTTTAAGTTTTAATGTTGTTCCTTACTTTCAGTTGAAACAACTTGTTTTTTTCTGTTCGTTTTTCACGTCATGCCTGGAAATCCAACTTTTTCTCCACGGAAAGATCATCTAGAAAATCCAAACCCCGAAAACTTACCCGGGCAATTACCATTAACATCTCCACATGTAAATTGAGTCGGCAAAGAGAAAGTAAAACAAATGAAAAGAATCTTGTATAGGAATTTTGGCAAATACCCCAATGTAAAATTTCCCCTGAACAGTTCTCCCTCCAGAAACTTTCCTCCACATTGAAACTTTCCCCATGAACTCCCACCCTTAGCAAAAAATTCAGCCTCACCCCACCGGAAAAATGTATACATACTTCCCAATAGCAAGTACTATACGTAAACAGAAGACAAATTTCATAACTTAGACCTCTCCCCAGGGGCTGTGGGGGGTCATATTATCACCAAAAGCGTAGTTATTAGACCTTTCAACTATGCCGAACAATATGGCTATCTCAAAATTTTGATCTAATAAATTTGGAGAAAAAGGGGTGTGGTAGTTGGGCTAACTACCCTCCAATATTTTTGGTCACTTAAAAAGGGCACTAGAATTTTAATTTCCGTTCGAATAAGCACTCTTCTGATATTTTTGGACCATTGGTTTGACACGATCACCTCTGGAGAACAAAAAAAAAAAAAAAAAAAACACGCATTCGTGATGATCTTTCTTTTGGCAAAAAATACAAAATTTGAAAATCAGGCAAAATTTCTCAAGCTTGTAGCCTTTGATTGGTAAAATTAAACTTGATGAATCTTATATAATTAGAATCAACATAATAAGCCGATTCTTTTGATATATCTATTGATATCAAAATTCCTTTTTTTCTGAAGTTTGTTTACTATTGATCCTTGTCGCTCTTTACTTACAGTTCGCTGCCACGGACTATTTGATACTAGGTTTTATAAGGCCTAATTGTTTTATTATAAACTGACAAGTCAACATGTAAAAAAAACAACTATGGGGGTGTAAATGGTTATAATGAAGTTGAACAATTTTCGGATACATTGATTTTTTTATTTAAAAATATACAAAACGTAAAACCTCATGTTGTTTTTTCTTATGCTTTTTAGAACAATTTCAAATAGTGTTCTCCCAAAGGCTATACAACTACATATCCGCTCAGGTAGTGTAGGCTCTGGTTAAAGGAGAAGCAAAAACCCCCTTTTTGAAATTTTGTATGAAAGTATGAAATTTCGAAATTTCATACGCACTTTTCTAATTTATCATCATATTCAGCAGTCGAGCCTAAGGTTCATATTGTCCTTAATTAACTAAAAAAAACAAGTTTTTTCAACTGAAAATAAGGAGCAACATTAAAACTTAAAAAGAACAGAAATTATTACGCATATGAGAGGGGCTTATCCTCCTCAAAAGATCGCTCTTTACGGTAAAGTTTTCTAGTACATTTAAAAATAGCTTCTTATTGCTCTAATTAAACGAACCTAGTGTTTCAGGAGTCGTTATTAAAGAATTGGGACGGAATCCAAACTTTAGTGTAAAGAGCGAGATTTTGAGGAGGAGCAGCCCCCCCCTATATGTGTAATAATTTCTGTTCGTTTTGAGTTTTAATTTTTCTCCTTACTTTCAGTTGAAAAAACTTGTTTTTTTTTTAATTTAATTTCTGGTCGTTTTTCAATTAATGCCAGGAAGTCTGACTTAACCACCACGGAAAAATCCCTCCTCCCAACAGATATATTCTCTAGACAATTCAATTCTGGTGAAAACTTACCCCGGACAATAACCCTTAACATCTCCACGCGTAAAATTGAGTCGGTAAAGAGAAAAAAAGAAACGAGAAGAATTTGTATAGGAATTCTGGCAAATTCCCACGTTGCAAAATTTCCCCTGAAAACTTTTCCCCCTGGAAACTTCCCTCCCCATGGAAAAATCCTACCAGCAGAAAACTTCCTCTTCCCCACCCGAAAATAATTCCCAATAATAAACACTATACGTAAGCCCATTGCCCATTTACGTATACGTAAATGGGCAAATTTTGTAATTTAAAGACCTTTCCCCAGGGGCTGTGGGGGGTCATGTTATTTCCAAATACATAGTTATTTGGCCTTTCAACTATGCTGAACAAAATGGCTATCTTAAAAATTTGATCGGACGTTTTGAGAAAAAAACGGCGTGGAGTAGGCCTAGTTGCCCTCCAATTTTTTGGTCACTTAAAAAGGGCACTAGAACTTTAAATTTCCCTTCAAGTGAGCCCTTTTTTGATATCTTAGGACCACTGGATTGATACGATCACCCCTGGAAAAAAACACGCATCCGTGATCTTTCTTCTGGTAAAAAAAATACAAAATTCCACATTTTTGCAGATAGGAGCTTGAAACCTCTACAACAGGCTTCTCTCATACGCTGAATATGATGGTGGGATTTTCATTAAGATCTATGACTTTTAGGGGATGTCTCCCTCTTTTTTCGAAAATTAGACAAATTTTCTCAGGCTCTTACCTTTTGATGGTTAAGACTAAACATAATGAAACTTTTATATTTGAAATCATCATAGAAAGTCGATTCTTTTGATATACCGTATCTATTGGTATGAAAATTCAGTTTTTTAGAGTTTCGATTACTATTGAGACGGGTCACTTTTTACTTACAGTTCGTTACCACGAACAGTTTGAAAACGTATAGATGAGACCCGTAGCAGTATATCTTAATAATTGAAATTGTTAGCACATGAAGAGACAACAAGTTTCCTTAAAAACTTTAAATATGAGGCCCTTATCTCTCAATAAACTGAAATTGACAAGATAGGAAAAAGAGAAGAAAAATAACAGGGCAACACAGAACTGTTGATTTTGCCACGCAATAAAAGACAAATACAAATAATATTATTCAAAGTATTTTAATAGCAAAATAATAATTAGTTCTACGAAAGACCGCAACCTTAACCCAATACCCCTTGAATTAAAGGAAAAGACAATAGAACAAATAATACTTCGGGTATTCAGCAGTCGAAGGAGAACATTATTCAACAGTCGGATGCTGCGGAGAACATTCAGCAGTCGGAGGAGTCTGTAGGCTGTGTCCTCAATGTCATACCCAAAACCCAAAAGCGTATAAAACAGTTCCAGAGAATTATGCATTTTGATCTCCTGTAATTCTCAACTGAGTCTTCATCCACCATGAGTGCTGTGGAGAACACATTTCTATTTTTATTTTTATATTCTATTTTTATTTAGTTCTAATATTTTTATTTGGTTTTTATAGTTAGCTTTGTGGTTTTTACGATAGTCGCTAAATGGTATTGTTTGTTTTTCTTAGAAACAAAATTGAGCATAGTGCGGGTCCTTCTTGTGAATTTTCTAAAATAGTTTACTCATCCTTTTAATACTGAGGGTCAGTGTTGGATCTAAAATCTGGACAGGGGATTAGAGGCTATCTACAGTTTTGACGATCTTCTGATTGACAGATACGTAGGCTATAAATATAAGGAAAAACTGCACCAAAGACAAGAGAAAGAAAATGACCCCCCCCCCTATCTGGTAGATATTCCACCACTGAGGTTCCAACACCGTGACTTTTTTCACTTAGGAGATTGCAGGCATTTACGAATATAGACGAATCTAGACTAACCCTTAAAATATTTGAAGTATTCTCTTCTTTTTTTTTTAAGTAACCAACTAACCATTAAGTGATGATGCAAAATGGCAACAAAACCTTATTAAGTATTTCTAAAGTTGGTCTAAATTTTATTTTTATTACAAGAGTTAATTCGTCTCTAGAATATTCGACAAGCTTTTTAAACCAACAAAATGACCATAGTCAGTAGATATAAATTTCTCGTTCTGAGTTTGTTTCAATCTAATTCCCTGTTCTTTCTTTTTTTTTCTTGTACAACTATGTTTCGTTGGAATTACTTTTGCAAATTATCAGTGGCTTTATTGCACGCAAATGTTGGGGGGGGGAATATATTTCTCAAAATCTAGGGGGGTGGCCAATTTTTCGTTTTTTCATGCCTTAATTAAAATTCCAAAAATAGCCTTTTCAGTGATAATCCCTCCCCCTATCCAAAGGAAAAGATACTTTTTAAAATCTAAGGAACGAATATCACCACAGCATCCCAATTGATGATAAGGCAAACCATATGCTTTTTAAGTGACAAAGTTAATTGTAGGATATATCCTTTTTCAGGACCCAATTATGTAAGCGAGACCCTCGGAATTTCCAACTCCCTGCAATTAAGATCCCTAATAACAAAAAAAAAATTCAGGATTCACATATATTCCAGAAACGAAATATCTCTTCAAAGTTTCTTGTCATAGAAGTGTTCTTACACACCCTCTAGAGCTTTCTTTAAGCACACCAAAAAACCTCCTAACAATAGATCCTGAATCGTCAAAAACTCTAATTCAATTTCACTAATGGAACAGTCTCGTCGCATCAAAATTCTCATGGTGGCTTATCCCGGGGCAATATCACACTGAAATTGCTCATAAATCCGGGGGCTACTCACTAATTCGTATTGCACAGCCCGGAGATAGAAAGACCTAACTAAGGATATGGACGTAGAGCGTTAATCAAAACTAGATATAGTGCATATAAAATTGGTGATACAGGATATACAGTAAGTGTTAAGGTTTAAGGTAAACTGAACCTTTAATAGTACTTAGCCCCTGCTGATAAATATAAGCGTCATGATGGAACACTGGCATCCAATCCTCGGTACACAAGTCAAGAGACTTGATTAGCCAATAGGAAATCAAAGAAGACCATCTCTAGCTGCTCATTGGTTAAGGGAATCAAAAGTAAGAAGTAGCCGGCGCAAATGTCCTGAGGCTTAGTGGTTGCTTGCTTCCTAAGACAGTGAAAGTGAATGCTTGTGTTTAGGTGGATCTGAACAATGGAAGACAACAAAGACAGTAGTTCAAGTAAGGATATAACTAGGGCCGTAGCCAGGATTTCGTTCGGGGAGGAGTTTGCAAAAAAGAAACGAAAGAAAAGTGTTTTAAGTATTTTTGTTCCTTTGTACTAGTCGGATAAAACTTCGGTGGAATTCAATCCAGCCCCCCCCCCTGGATATGGCCCTTATATGACTTAGTATTTTTAGTAGAAATATTTGAAGCTTCTACCATAGCGGCTTTAGGCCTCATAATCTGAGGGAGGGCAAGGTATACTACAGGAGTGTAAAAATATAAAAGAAAAAGGAATTTAATGTCAGAAAAAAGAAGGAAGCTTTCCCCCTGCCCAGGTCTAAAACCGCCACTAAGTTTAGTGTACATTGACAATAAGTTTCCTGAGACAAAAAAAAAAAACCACTAACTAAAAAAAAAAAAAACCTGAAAACGTCTGTATACTTCCCAACAACGAATACTATATGTAAACATTGAAAAGAAGAGATTGGTTAAAATTCATGATACTTGTCATTTATCCCAACCAGCCGCAAGTTCTTGATCTGAGTAAAACCGTGTTTCTGTCTGCATTCTGAGATAACTAGCTTAGTCTCAGTTAAACAAACTACTATACAGGTATATTTTAAATAAATATTTAATATATAGTCTCGGTTAGGTATTTAATATAGTGCGTTCTGGACGGCCTGCTTTTCATATTTTTTTGCTGTAGTGTCCACAGTTTCGTCACTAAAGTATTATATTCCCATCATATTTTGGTTTATTTCATTAGGATTAACCTAACTTCACTTCTTGCGTGTGATCGGGATGACTGACAAGTGCCAAATTCAGAATCATCCGAATGTTCATTCAATTCATCTGTGGCACCTCTCATGCGCGTAAAATATTTTTTTTTTATGAACTTTTATTTAAGAGGTAATCCCTCTTCTTAAACGAATCAGCTGGCCAGTACCCTAATAAATTGTGTGCAATGACGCAATACTCCTTAACTGTTACTTCTATTGGTAAATGGTCTATAGGCTAATAGCAATTCATTTTCATAAACTGTACGTGGACCTATGCTTAGGAAAAATGGTATAACGCACGGGTATAACGTGGGCAGATTGGGCATTTGAGACTAGAAGGATATATAAACACCCTTTCAATTGCTCTTAGAATATTTACTCGCCAACGTTTTGGCTCTGTTAGGAGCGAAATTGATATTTTATGGGTAAAAAAAACAGATACCTAGAATAAAGTATTTTCCCATGGTTTTATGTCTTTTGTTACTTATTAATAAAAAAAACTGTTTGCACAAAATAAGTTTTTCAAAAAAAGTAAAGAACTCCATTAAACTGAAAATGAAAAAAAAAGTAGAATCAAATAATTTACCAAGCATACAACTACCACAAATCGGTATCAATAAATAAATTAAACCCAAAACAAACAGAAATTAAAATAAGTCTAACTCAAAATGAGCAGAAAATAATCTGATTAGGCTTCCAAACCCTATGCTTTCTAAAAACCAGAATATAATTTGTAATTTACTGAAAACAATGAGCATTGTCAGTTTAATATACATATGCTGATATTTATTCTATAAAATCTTAATTAATTTTTTTATTTCTTAAAGTTGTAAAAATGAAAACATTTAAAAGAATTTTTTTTACATTGTACCAACATCGTTCCTTGCTTAGGCACCGCTATTGCGCTATCTATGATAAAAGGCACTAGATCTTTTTATCTTCTTTTGAACGAATCCTCTTTCAATACTTTTACGACTATTGGTTCGCTGCGGTCACCCCAGGAGACGTGGCAATTCTTCTCTGGAAAAATAAGAAATTTCATATTTTGTAGATAGTGTCCTTAGGGCTCTCGTACCCATTGTATTTCATAATTAAATTTGTTCTTCAAGATTGCAACCATTTTTAGGTGATTTTCATCCGCTTTTTATTAATTATACAATTAATTATTATACAAATTCACATTTGCTAAGAGTTTTCAATGAGAAAATTTAAAATTGAAAAAAAAGATACAGATTTAGAATCAGTCTGAATAATAAATTTTGTAGCTGTATAGTCAAAACCTTGGTTTTAAGAGTCATCATTTCTGTTGACAGGTGGCGCTGCTTACTTCCAGTATGATACTATATGATCGTAGGCTCTCTTAAATATGAAGAAGGATGCCACTTCCTCTTCAATCTCCATTTCTTATGTTATGGTTTAATATTTTTCTAGCAGTGCGCAAGGGCATATCCAGGGGGTTAGGGGATTTGAAGGCCGCCCCCCCCCCAAATATTTGTCCCACTCGTTAAAACGTAACAAAGATGAAGATAAATAATTTTTTGATGTGTTTTTAAAGTGTGTTTTTGTGCCCCCCCCCCGAAAAAATATGGATACATTCTTGGCAATGTGTCAAGAATCATAAATACCCCTGAAAAAATGTACCCCTTCAAATTTTTCTCAGGGGGAGTGGCTTCGGATCTGAAATATCAAAAATCAATTTTAGGATCATCATTTCGGAGTTGTTAAAAGAAAGTTGTCTTGAAATAATCTTTTTACAGGGATTTCCCCCTTATGCGCTGGTGTGGTGGGAAGGTAGAAATGCCCCTTCACCCCCCCCCCCTGAGAAACAGCAAGATGTTAAAAACTGTATAGGTATAGGAAAAACAGATTCCGCTTTTACATTTTGGTAGAAATAAAGATTCTGCTAGAACTTGCCACTCCCCCCGCTCTTTGGGGAGTTTTCTGGTGATGTTTGGGTTGTACCCACCCCTCCCTCTTGTGTAAATAAGTATATGAAAGTAATCTATCATGTTACAGTTAGAATACATCTACAATCGAAAGGAGAGCTACCATCCCGAAGTATCCAAACACAGGCCTAGTCCAAAAACATTCTTAGAAATAAAGGGAGATCAGAGAATCAATTCTAACCCACTTCCCAGCCCTTCTTCTATATTTATTTGGGACCTCACTGCAATGGTGAAAATCTTGGCATAAAAACGTACTTTTTGAGGTCTCAGGCTACCCCTCCACTTTAAAAAGATCCACTGACCCTCCTTCATAATATTTGATATGCAATCAAACGCAACTATACAAAATATTCTGAAGCTTCAAATAAACCAACTCAGCTAAATGAACCTTTAAAACAAGTTTCTTTATTAAAAGCCTATTTTGTTTGTTTTCTATCCGTGCGTTGTTAGGTGCGAATGCGCCACCTTGTGGTATTATGGCTTCTATCCGTCTAGTATTTTGTTTTCTATCCGTGCATAGTTTGGTACGAATGCACCGCCATGTGGTATTATGGCTTCTATCCGTGTAGTATTTTGTTTTCCATCCGTGCATCGTTAGGTGCGAATGCGCCACCGTGTGGTATTATGGCTTCAATCCGTGTGGTATTTTGTTTTCTATCCGTGCATCGTTAGGTGCGAATGCGCTACCGTGTGGTATTATGATTTCTATAACCGGTTAGCTCAACATATAGTTTTTGATAATTATAAACCTATTGGCTATCTCAAAATTTTTATTCGTTAATATTTCAACCCTATTTGGGTTAAAATTGTTGTTTTGCACCATGAAACGGCAGAACAAGACACTTTATGTGGCAGAATTTCTTTTCTAACTTAGAAAAGTAGTTGGACTTTCAATTTTCGTTCAGATGAACTTTCAGCTATCCAAATACTCCAATATTTGTGGTCACCCTTTTCGAAAGAAAAATTTCTGAGGAATCTCTGTAATAGGGTTCTATTTCAAGATGAATTTGTGAATTTGATAGTGTAAATTTCATTAATATCAATTTTATTTTCGGGGGGTTTTGCCGTTATTCGTAAATTGGTAAAATATTCACAGGATCGTATTTACCGATGGGTAACTTCAAAGTTAATAAGTTTTACGTGTTTTGAACCGCTGCCCTTGTTCTGGAATCTCTCTTTTTTCAGCTGTGGTTACTTTTAGCACAAGTTGCTCCTTTCATAAATTCAAGACACTCAAACTTGAACTGTTTGAGCATCTTCCACTACGAACAAAATGACATATGAATCGTCTCACCATAACTTATTTGGGATCAAAAGTAGTTAATAAGTAACACTATAAATAAAGCTAAATCAGCCCGTCGACATGCCAGATTTAAAGCATTATTTGCGGAAAGCCGTGTTTTTAAAAGCACAAAAGCGTCAGTTACGAATATTCTATGGAAAGTTAAGCTGGCCTAAAGACAGGCTAATGAAAATTATCGTGAATTTACTTTTTTTTATTCCTATATTCACGGCGCCAAGTACTTAAAAATATCTGATATACTGCTATTCAATTACCTCATTTTTAAACCTCGAGGTTTAAAATGTCTGTTGAACCTTCTTTTGAAGGAGTCAATAGCTTGATTTGCAGGAATAACATCCCCAGGAAGATCGCTTTCAGATAGAAATGCAGCGCCGGATGAAGCTCCTCCTCCATTACTCGGTTCTTGGCGTGTCCTCCTTTAGATAATTGGACCGAACTGTGTGCCTTCACGTCTGCCTTTTCAGTTGACAGACTTTCATTGCCCTAATCAATTTCTTTCAATCAACTTTGGCAACTTCCGTTTTTAGCCCGTAAAACTTGAACTAACGATCTTACCCACTATTTCTTTTTTCGTTTTTAAAGTAGGATCAAAGCAATTTTTTCTAGAAATTTTCGTTTTTATAATCCTTCAAACGAGCACCTGAAACTATCCTTTGGAAATTTGCTTCAAAATATGTATCTCATCTTTCTCAACCTTTCGATGCGCCCAGGTTTCGAAGCTATCCTTTTCCATTTTTACTAGTGTGACTTCCAAAATACTAATCTTAGTTTCAAGACATTCTCTTATTTTTTTTTTTACTTTTAATTTTTTAAACTGGGAAAAAACACCCTGCGCCTTTTTTTTCTACTCCTTTTAACTTCACTGTATCCACTCTCCGTACTAATAATTCTAAATAGAGAAGTTAAGCTGTTCAATTGGTCATTTTCTTTTCATCTAGAATTGCATGTTCATCATGATTTATCTGTAGTTAAAGCAACTTGGTTATTCATGCATCCTAAATTCCTAATATCTAAAAAATCCATTCATTTTGTTCACATTTATGTCTTGGACACTAAATCATTTGGGCCTACGTATTCCGAGTCTAGGAGAGTTCTACCGTCTCATTTCATACCATACTCTTCGATAGTATTTGATGTGTTCCTTAGAGGCAAATTTTTCGAAATTGGGTCTAACATTTTTTGTCCCTGATCATTTCGAAACTTAAAGCGGTAAGTCCTTGGGCCACGGAGAACTTAATGTACAAATATGTTTTCTGGGACGCGGTTCCCATGAAAAAACGGGGCTTATAAGAGAAAAAAGAGATTGTACTTCTTCTGGCCGGAAACCTATATATTTAATCGAAATTGGGTCTAACATTTTTTGTCCCTGATCATTTCGAAACTTAAAGCGGTAAGTCCTTGGGCCACGGAGAACTTAATGTACAAATATGTTTTCTGGGACGCGGTTCCCATGAAAAAACGGGGCTTATAAGAGAAAAAAGAGATTGTACTTCTTCTGGCCGGAAACCTATATATTTAAGTCTTAGGGGCAAGGGGAACCCAATCCATAAGGAAAGATAGAAAAATAAATATATTAGTCTGCCCGAAAACGGGCCCTGACAAAGGGCCAGAAGCGGCCAAAAACTTTTTCCCCAGCCATTTTGTATGGGAGAGATGCTTGTCGGAACTAGGGAAGGGGCTAATAGGATTAGAAATCAAAGTTTCTAGTGCCGTTCTTAAGTGCCAAAAACGATTTAACGCAGCTTGTCGGTAGTCAACATAACTCCCGCAACCCAATGACAATACTTTTAAATTATGGAATTTAGCCATTGTTCAAAATTAGGTTTTAGTTGAAAAGGCAGCTATGTTTGGCCTCGGTTGTCTGATCAGCTAAGATCTCTTAGGGGCTGTTCGCTAAGCTAACATTCCTATAGTTCCCCAAAGGCGTACTATAGAAAGGGCACGAGTACTAGAGGAACTCAAAAGACCCCACTTGTACCCGAGTCGTCAAATTATTTGCAATTTCTAACAATGACTTGGGTAATTGAGTTGAAACATTCAGGTCGTAACGGAGGAGAAAATTAAATAAAAAAAACAGGTTTTTTAAACTGAAAGTAAGGAGCGACATTAAAACTTAAAACGAACAGAAATTATTCCGTATATGAAAGGGACCGTCCCCTCCTCAACGCCTCGCTCTTTACGCTAAAGTTTTTTACTGTTTAAAAAAATAAAGTTGTGAGAAAAAGTCAAAGTTTGGCGTAAAGAGTGAGGCGGTGAGGAGGGGATAGACCCTTTCATATACGAACTAATTTCTGTTCATTTTAAGTTTTAATGTCGCTCCTTACTTTCAGTTTAAAAAACTTGTTTTTTTTATTTAATTTCTGATCGTTTTTTAGTTAATACCATTTTTTATTTTGGCTCACCGTCATTGAATAAGTAAACAAAATTTGCATAAAAATTTTATTTTCCTTTTGCTAAATGGCTGTCTCTAAATTTGGTTCTGACGTGATTTACAAATTAACTTACGTAGCGAACTTTTATATTCGTATATTTTTTTTTCTGGCAAAAAATACAAAGTTGCAGATTTTTGCAGATATGAGCTTGAAACCTATGTAATAAAGTTTTCTAATAGGCTGAATCTTACGGTGTGATTTTCATTAGAATTCTCTCACTTGTAGGGGATGTTTCCCCTCTCTTTAAAAAATCAGGTAAATTTTCTCAGGCTCATAGCCTTTGATGAGTAATACTAAACTTAATAAAATTTATATATTTAGAATCAGCATTATAAGCCCATTCTTTTTATACATTTATTGACATAAAAATTCTGTTTTTAAAAGTTTCGATTACTATTGAACCGTATCGATTTTTTTTATTGTTTTGTTTATTAAGTATATGTTATTACGTATATGAGGGGGTTCTCCCTTTAGTCAATACCACGCTCTTTACGTTAAAAGGTAAAATAAAACATTTTAATTCACAAACCCCTGAATCACAAAGGCCGTTTAATTAGAATAGATAGTTCTTTTGAAAGCACTTAAAAAAAACTGTAGCGTAAAGAGCGAGGCATTGACTTGGGGGAGAACCCCCTCATATACGTAATAATTTCTGTTCGTTTTAAGTTCTATTGTTGCTTCTTACTTTCAGTTGAAAAAACTTGTTTTTTTCTTAATTTAATTTCTGATCGTTTTTTAAATAATGCTTGGAAATCCGGCGCCCCTTTCATAGAAATTCCCCTTACCCCAAAGAAACATCCTCCATGTAAAGATTCTCCATGGTAACCCTCTCCTCCAGCCCCCCCACCAGAAAAAAAAATCCTTCCTGAAAATGTCTGTAGGCTTATACTTCCCAATAACCAATACAATATGTAAGCAATGGGCAAAGTTCATAACTTGCAGCCCTTCCCCTGGAAACTGTGGGGGATTAAGTCATTCTAAAAGACATATTTATTAAGTTTTAGACTATTCTGAACAAAATGGCTATCTCAAAATTTTAATTGGGTGACTTTGGGAAAAAAGTGAGCGTGGGAGGGGGCCTAGTTGCCCTCCATTTTCTTTTGTCACTTAAAAAGGGCACTAAAACTTTTAATTTCCGTTCCAATGAGCCCTCCTACGATATTCTAGGACCATTGGCTCAATACGATTACCCCTGGGGAAAAGAAAAAAAAATAAATAAACACGCATCCGTGATCTTTCTTCTGGCAAAAAATGAAAAATTCCACATTTTTGTAGATAGGAGCTTGAAACCTCTACAGTAGGGTTCTCTGATACGCTGAATATAATTGAGTGATTTAGGTTCTATAAATTTTAGGGGGTCGTTCCGCCTTTTTTGGAAAATCAGTCAAATTTTCTCAGGCGCAGAGCTTTTGATGGGTATGTCCGACTTTGATGAAACCAAAATTAAAATCTGATTCTTTTGATGTATCCATTGGTATCAAAATTCCGTTTTTTAGAGTTTCGGTTACCATTGAGCCGGGTCGCTCCTTACTTACAGTTCGTTACCACGAACTGTTTGAAAGGGAGGGCAGGACTTCAAATTTGGTGGTGTGTTGGCGGAGCTAAAAATTGTACGTTTCCGGTCCAACTAAACATTTTACAACATAAACCTCTATGGGAAATATAATTTATTTGTTTCTTTGTATTGAGGTAAATCAAAAGACACTAGGTAATACGAGGTTGACAAAGGAACGTATTTTCAATGTCTCTGGAATGGCTTGGGGTATCCAATTGACACTTTGTGCGGGATTTAGGAGTGAAAAGTGAATATTAAATTTTAACATGGGGAGGGAGAGGGCTAAGATGGTTTTGGTGATTCGCCTAGACTTTTTTGAATTGTTAGCCTTCATGGAACCTAAAATCTATCAGCCGCTTGAAGGATATTCTTCTCAGATCCAATGCTTAACGGCCTGCCAGAAGTATTTTCGATCAACCAATCAGATCGTATGAATGCTTGACTCATGCTTCGCAGCCGTCCCCGTACAACTCTGTGTAATAGTGTTTCTTAGGACCATCTCCTAACAGTTGTGCTTATGTGGAAACCCGCGCATCACACTCGGGATATGGTCGTGTCTCCAGGCTATTCTGTTACTGAACGCTTTTTCAGGCGGATTTGAAGTTACCAAGGAGGATAAGGGCTAATCTACATAAGCACTGAAAAAAAATTTATTTCGAATCTTCATCACTCTGTGACTTATAAGCTGGGCATAGAGTCCATCTTGGTTGAGTCTAACGGTGCTTATTCGGACCATTTACCCATCTAATTTACAGTGCCAGAGCCTGAAGCACTTGTGAGAACGCTTAATTTTCAAGAATTTTGATATTTCTGGACTAATTTCAATATTTATGAATCAGAAGATGGTAGTTTTAATTTAAAAAATGTGAAGTACTTTTCTTAAATTTGAATACTTCTTCTCAACCCGAAAACCAACTAGGGTTACAAATGGTTAGCCATCTAATTCGTTGTATACCTGGGCTATTTGATCGGTAAAACGCTGCAGCTTAGACGAGTGCTGATAATAAAGCATATTGAGAAGGAAATTGGGAGTACCGACGGTGCTTTAGTTTTTTTCAAGCGAGACTGAAATAGATCACTGCCTCTCCTGCAGCTACACTGTAATCATGGAAAAGCTACGAATTTTTTCCCCCTACTAGTTGAAGTTATTACTTGAGGTTCTATTAAGAACTGGACCTTATTATCAAATATTTCATGGTAACAAAGTGCTAGTAAGGAGCAACTCGGCCTAATAATACCCTAAATTCTAGAAACCCGAATTTTGATAACAGTAAGTGAAAAGAATTGGCTTTTCATGCTGATCCAAATATATATAATTCTTTAATGTTACCCAACAAAAGCTACGAGCCTGATAAAATTTGACTGATTTTGAAAGAGGGGGGAAAGAGTAAAAATCCCCCAAAAAGTCAAGTAATCTTATTAAGAATCGCCCTATCAGATCCAGCATATCAGAGAACCCTACTGCAGAGGTTTTCAACTCCTATCTACAAACATATGGATTTTTAAATCCTTTTGCCAGAAGAAAGATCACGGATGTGTTTTTTTATTTCTCAGGGGTGATCGTATTGAACCAATGGTCCTAGAAGATCTGGAGAAGGCTCTTTCGAATGGATATGAAAAGTTCTAGTGTCCTTTTAACTGACCTAAAAATTGGAGGGTAACTATCCCCTCTTCTACGTCCATTTTCCCCAAAAATATTCGATCAAAATTTGAAATAGCCATTTGATTCAGCACAGTTGAAAGGTCATATAACAATGTCTTTGGGGATGACATGACCCTCTACAGTCCCTGGGGGAAAGGTTGTAAGTTACGCAATTTGCCCATTATTCACATATAGCATTTGCTATTGGGAAATATACTGAAATGTTTTTAGAAGAAATTTTCTGCGTGGGTGGTATTCTCCGCGGTGAGATTTGTCCGAGAATTTTACACGGGGATGGGAAGGAAAAGAATTTGCTGGCATGATTTTAATAGCCATCCGTGAATGTGAATAGTCTCGATAACTTAGTTGTTCATTGATCCTGTCGTTCTTTTTTTGTTGAGTTTCGTACTTTGTATTTTTATTTTCTTTCTTTTTATGAGTATGTTGAATTGTGACAGAATTTATAAAATATTTATTCCTTCAGTCATAGCAACATGAAAAGACCATGCAAATGTGACAATAAGACAATAAGAGACTTAAGTACTTTTTTTTTGTAATTTGCGTTAGCTATCTATCTTAGAGGTATTTACACCGAACCACAAGCTACAAATAATGTGTACCACAAGCTACAAGCTTCTGTACCACAAGCTTCTTGTAGCTTGTGTACCACAAGCTACAAGCTTCAAAAATTAATGGCTTCCGAAAAGTCATTGAGCTTAACACTTTGATTTGCAGAATGGGCTCTCAAATATGAAAACGGCGCAACAGGCTTGATTTAAGAAAATTTGTTAGCAACGGTTTTTTCCGGGGGGGGGGGGGCTTGCAAAAATAAATTTAAAAAACGCATAGAAACTTTGTTCATTTTCATTTTTGTTACGTTTTTACGAGTCGGACAAACATTTCGGGGGGGGGGGTCAAACCCGTCTGGATACGGCCTTGTTAACAGAAAAAACAATTAATGTCCTTGATAATAGGAACTCTTCAGGAACAATCGACCGAAAGAGAAAGCACCCAACCAAATACAATTTCTTATCTGCAGTCTTATGACCAATTTACATGTTTAAGAAATATTTTTGATTTTCTAGGAGAATTTGTCTTTTTTTTTTTTGCATTTTTAGGTCAAATTTACGAATCCGAAATGAAGGTTTATTCAACCTTTACATATATTCAAACCAGATGCCCCCCTCACCCCCCTTGGATTAGCTCTTTTTATCTGAGCACTTTCCTATGAAAGTTAAGCTTTCATTTAAAGAGTCGGTTTTAAGGGGGTTCGTCACATTTAGGGTAACTCTGGGTATGGTATTAAAACAAACAGTTATTAAATATAAAAAAACAAGTTTTTCCAAATAAAGGTAGATGAACTACATTAGAATTTTAAGGAACGCAAATAATATTCTATATTAGGGAGGCTTCCCGCTTCGCAGCCCCCCGCTCTTTACGCTATACTTTGATTTTTTGTCCCCATTGCTATGAGAACGACTGCTCTAGAAGAAGGGCGATTCGAAAAGAATATGACCTATTTTTTCAATATGTCAAAAATAGGAAAACGTATTGTTTTGTTTCACAATTTTTTGTTTTGCATTCGTATACTCAAGACCTTGTGTATACGAACTCGAACAAAATGTCCGTGGAATTTAGGGTTCACCTAAAGGCATCTTGGCCATCGCTTGCCAAGCCTTTAAACTGATACAATCAGTTTAAAGTCATCGTCAAATCTAGACTAGCCTCTACAATTCAGTTTTTTTTTAATGTATTTTCTTCAATGGGGTTTATTAAAAATAATGACACAACAAGACACTTAATATTAATCCATTTGCATCAATGCATGTACGGGCCCCTAATAATTACAGGTTCTAAATGCATCACACTCTCTGTTGCTTTCTAGGCTCTACTCCAAACTACCACCTAATAACAATAAATTTAGCAAAACATATATTTTGCTCACCTCTCTCGAAGCATAAATTTGCAATACAATAAATGGGCAGTGATAATACCAATTTTTTTTTCCAAAAATGAAAGCAATGGTAAATATAAATAACCAATCGAATATTAATTATGATCTTTTGGAAATCAAGGTGAAAAATTTTGACCAAAAATCGGTGACAAATCCAGGCAAAACAAAAACAAATTGAGTAAATAGGGAGAGGGGAGGAAGGAGAGTATAATTTAGATTATTATTTTTTGGGGGAGAGGGGGCAAAATTTGGGAACTAAAAGAAGCTAGCAAGAAGCTGTATGGTGATTTGAAAATATGTTATATATAGAATAAAAACATCAGTTGCATATTGGATCTCTGTCAGTTTGATAAAAGAAATGTTCTATCAATATAAATTCTATCATCACTGAACACATTTATTTCAGTTTTGAAATAAATATTTAAACACATTATACACATTATTTTACACATTTAAACACATTATATTCAATCATATCTGGCGAAAACATTTATTTCAGATATGTATAAAAAAAGTTTGTTTTTCAAAAGAAAGTAAAAGCGACATTAAAACTTAAACAAACGAAAACCATCCCTTAGGTAGGGGGTTGGACTGTCATTTGGACCTTCCGCTCTTTTTGCGGAATTAAATAAAAAAAACAAGTTTTTTTTAACTGAAAGTAAGGAGCGACATTAAAACTTGAAACAAACAGAAATTGTTCCGTATATGAAAGGGGCTGTCCCCTCCTCAACGCCTCGCTCTTTACGCTAAAGTTTTTTATTGGTAACAAAAAATAGAGTTGTGAGAAAGTCAAAATTTAGCGTAAAGAGCGAGGCGTTGAGGAGGGGACAGCCCCTTTCATATACGGAATAATTTCTGTTTGTTTTAAGTTTTAATGTCGCTCCTTACTTTCAGTTAAAAAAACTTGTTTCTTTTATTTAATTTTTGAGCATTTTTGAATAAATGTTGGTTTTGATCTTGGCTCACCGTACATGAATAATTAAAACAAAATTTTCATATTAGTTTACTTTTATTTGGTTAAATGGCTTTCTCGAAACTTGTTTAATTTTATTTACGAACGTTTTTATTAGTAATAAATATACGTAATTTACGAATTAACTTACGTAACGAACTTCTACATTAATATATTTTTATTACGTTTATTAGGGTGTTCTCCCCCTAGTCAATACCGTGTTCTTTCAGCAAAAGTTCGAATTTTGTTCCAATTCTTTAAAAATGACCGCTTAATCAAACAGGCCGTTAATTAGAATAAATAGCTCTTATGAAAGTACTAAAAAATCTTTGGCTTAAAGAGCGATGTATTGACTAGGGGGTGAACCCAGTCATATATGTAATATTTTCTGTTCGTTTAAAGTTTTGATGTTTCTGCTGTTGCAGCAGAAACATCAACCAGCGTCCCCTTCATAGCAATTTCCCTTCCCCCATGAAAACTTCCTTCATGGAAAGATCCTCCCACATAACCCCCGACCCACCCCCCTCCCACTACCAGGAAAAATCTCCCCTGAAAACGTCTGGATACTTCCCAATAACCAATACTATATGTTAACATTGGGTAAAGTTCATAAATTTCAGCCCTCCTCCCGGGAACGTCGGAGGATTAAGTCATCCTAAAAGATATACTTATAATATTTTCAACCATGCTGAATAAAATGGCTATCTCAAAATTTCGATCAGGTGACTTTGGGAAAAAATGAGCGCGGGAGGGGACCTAGTTGCCCTCCATTTTTTTGGTCTCTTAAAAATGGCACAAGAACTTTTAATTTACGTTCCAATGAGCCCTCTCACGATATTCTAGGATAACTGGGTCGATACGATCATCCCTGGGAAAAAAAAACAAAAAAAAACAAATAAACACGCACCCGTGATCTTTCTTCTGGCAAAAAATGCGAAATTCCACATTTTTGTAGATAGGAGCTTGAAACCACTACAGTAGGGTTCTCTGATACGCGGAATATGATGGTGTGATTTTCATTAAGGTTCTATAATTTTTAGAGGGTCTTTCCCCCTTTTTTCGAAAATCAGCAACATTTTCTCAGGCGCTTAACTTTTGAAGAGAAGAATAAAACTTGATGAAATTTATATATTTGAAATCAGCATTAAAATCTGATTCTTTTGATGTATCTATTTGTATCAAAATACCGTTTTCTAGAGTTTCGGTTACCATTGAGCCGGGTCGCTCCTTACTTACAGTTCATTACCACGAACTGTTTGATAAAGGTTTGCTTATGTTTTATTGAGAAAGCATTAATCAGGACTTCTCTCCCTAGTGATTTATCACTGAATCTAGTGGTTTTTATATGGCCTAAAAAAAAAAAACAGCAAATAAATTACTAGATTATTGAACAAAAACCTTAAATCAACCAAAAAATCACTAAAATCTAATGATTTTGTTTTCACTGGATGGCAACCATGGCATAAATACCTTTAATATGTTAATCTTTAATGGAAAAAGCAGAGGCTGGAGATGGCAGCAACCTGTCGTATATAGGTCAATTTCAGTTTTTTTTTTAGTTTTGATGTCACTCTTTGCTTTTATTTTGAAACACTTATTAATTTTGTTTAGTATATACATGGATTCTACCTCCTCGGAATTTTAGAACCACTGTCCACTGAAATAGTCCAAAATATAAATATTTTATTTGTATTTATAACACTTGTGTATATGCAGCTGTTAATTCTTCATTACCCATTAAGTTGAAAATAGTACTATTTTGTTTTAAATTGGCATTTTTAAGTGGAACGCATCAATTATTCATTTATTCTGCTATCTCGATAAAAAATTGCCTTTGCCACAGGTGTATTTCTTATGACAGATTAATTGTCCCCCACCCCCAAATTTGAATGCCATACGGCAAGTAATCCTCCACAATGTGATTTATCATGTCGCTTAACCTGTAATTGAATATTGATCCTATACTAGTTAATCCTATCCATTACGTTCAGGGATTTAAAGCTATATTGTCAAAAAGGATCGGAGTCCGGAAAAGTCGCGGTAAAGGATTAGAGATAGTAATGAGGTCTTTCTAGAAGCAGAAGGTGCCCAGTCAGCTGCTCTTAGAACGCCGCCAGGGATACCTAACTCTGCCGAGGTTGATGGGGATTAGATTGCTAAAGATGTACTCAAGTCATAGAACTAATAGTCAAGTCAAGAATCTTTCTGGGCAGGATGAAGAGAATAGTTGATAAATATTTGTCTGTGCTCAAGGTTGTAACATGATAGTGATCATAATTTCTTCAGCATTATGGAGCACCAAAGATTCTGCAGATTTTCAACCCATTTATTTTAATATCGTTCCCCGTATCCATCCATCCGAAGCACCATAGCACAACTATTATTTGTTGCAAAATTATTTTACAACTATTTGTTACAACTATTATTTATTGCAAAATTATTTTACAACTATTTGTTACAACTATTATTTGTTGCAAAATTATTTTACAACTATTTGTTACAACTATTATTTGTTGCAAAATTATTTTACAACTATTTGTTATAACTATTATTTGTTGCAAAATTATTTTACAACTATTTGTTACAACTATTATTTGTTGCAAAATTATTTTACAACTATTTTTTACAACTATTATTTGTTGCAAAATTATTTTACAACTATTTGTTACAACTATTATTTATTGCAAAATTATTTTACAACTATTTGTTACAACTATTATTTGTTGCACAACTATTTTACAACTGTTTGTTACAACTATTTTTTGCTGCTTCCCTATAGTTTGTTACAAAATTTTGTCCAAGATATAAGTAGTAAGCCAAAACCTTGATTCTAATGGAGAAAAACCAAAATAGATTTAACATATTCTTTTATCAACCAATAACAATGCTATATCAAAACGAATATAAATTAATTTAAAAGAGCTTTTTCCACAAAAGTAGTTTTTCAAAGACAAGTCAAGAGCTAAATTAAACCAAAGAGAAGCATAAATAAAGTCAAAAGATAATTCAAGCTTGAAGCGACCTTAAATCACTATTAATTAATAAATAAAACCCAAAAAACCAAAGAACAGAAAATACAAAAATATAACCAACTCGAACATAAAATGAAGAGAAATGACCACAAACAGGAGTAGAGATAACGCCTTCTAAGCCTACTAGAGACCAGAACGTTATTTGGATGAGAGATGGGAGGGGGATTTCTGTGAGTATTTCTAGATTTCTAGAAATCTAGATTTCTAGATGATTTCTAGAATTGCATAAGGACTCTTTTGCGCATATGTCTGACTGATTATCTTTCAAGCAGTAAGTTGTACGAAAAATTTAGTTCTATCCGGCTTTCTTGGGCCACAGTATGAGAAAGGTTCAGGTGGATAGGAAATGTTCTGTGAATGAAAGATGTGAGATCACCAAAGATCGTCCTTTTCAGCCAACCATCGAGGGTCAAACGAAAAGCAGGTCTTACCCAAATTAAATAAAAAAATAAGTTTTCTTAACAGAAAGTAAGGAACGACGTTAAAACTTGAAACGAACAGAAATTATTCCGTATATGAAAGGGGCTGTCCCCTCCTCAACGCCTCGCTCTTTACGCTAAAGTTTTACTTTGTCACAAATCTATTTTTTTAAACAATAAAAAACTTTAGAGTAAAGAGCGAGGCTTTGAGGAGGGGACATCCCCTTTCATATACGGAATAATTTCTGTTCGTTTTAAGTTTTAACGTCGTTCCTTAATTTTAGTTAAAAAAGTTTGTTTTTTTTATTTAATTTTTGAACGTTTTTGAATCAATCCAGGTTTTGGTATTGGCTCACTGGACATGAATAATTAAAACAAAATTTGCATATTAATTTTACTTTTATTTGATTAAATGGCTTTCTTGAAACTTGTTTAATTTTATTTACCACCGTTTTTTATTAATAATGAATATACTTAACTTACGAATTAATTTACGTAACAATCATTTATATTAATATATTTGTAATACTTATATTAGGAGGCTCGACCACTAGTCAATGACTCACTCTTTAAGCTAAAGTTCAAATTTCGTTCCATTTCTTGAAAAATTACCACATAATAAAAAAGGCCGTTATTTATAATAAATAGCCGTTATTAAAGTACTAAACCATCTTTGGCGTAAAGAGCAAGTTATTGACTAGAGGGTAAAACCAATCCTACACGTAATATTTTTTGTTCGTTTTAAGTTTTGATGTAACTCCTTATTTTCAGTTAGAAAACTTGTTTTTTTTTTATGTTTAATTTCTGATCTTTTTTTCAAATAATACTGGGAAATCCGCCACCCCCTTCATCGCAATGTCCCTGCTCCCCTGAAACCTTCCGTCGTGGACACATCTTCCCACATACCCCCCGCCCCACCCCTCCCCCTACTACCAGAAAAAATCCCCTTTGAAAACGTCTGTATACTTCCTAATAACCAATACTATATGTTAACATTGGGTAAAGTTCATAACTTTCATCCTTCCCCCCGGGGAATTTGGGAGATTAAGCCATCCTACAGGACATACTTTTCATATTTCAATCATGCTGAACAAAATGGCTATCTCAAAATTTTGATCAGGTGACTTTGGGAAAAAAATGAGCGTGGGAGGGGGCCTAGTTGCCCTCCATTTTTTCGGTCACTTAAAAAGAGCACTAGAACTTTTAATTTCCGTTCCAATAAGTCCTCCCACAATATTCTAGGACCACTGGGTCGATACGATCACCCCTGGGAAAAAAAACGAAAAAAAAAAAACAAAACAATAAATAAAGACGCATCCGTGATCTATCTTCTGGCAAAAAATACAAAATTCCACATTTTTGCAGATAGAAGCTTGAAACCTCTACAGTGGAGTTTTCTGATACGCTGAATCTGATGATATGATTTTCATTAAGATTCTATAACTTTTGGAGGTTCTTTCCCCCTTTTTTCGAAAATCAGCCAAATTTTCTCGGGCGCGTTACTTTTGCTGGGTAGAACTAAACTTGATGAAATTTATATATTTGAATTTAGCATTAAAATTTGATTCTTTTGATGTATCAATTGGTATCAAAGACCCGTTTTCTAGAGTTTTGGTTACCATTGAGCCGGGTCGCTCCTTACTTACAGTTCGTTACCACGAACTGTTTGATAGGGGAAAAGAGGTCATAATGAGGGATTTCAAGGAAATTAGAACTTCTTGGATGGGTGCAAATAAGGAGGCTTTGAGTAGATTGGGATAGAGAAGGAGCGGATGCTGCTGTGAGCTTTTGTTACTAGTAGTAATGGTAGTACTAAATAAGAGACGTCAGCCCTATTTCTGTTTGTGGTATTTCTGTTCGTTTTACGTCACTGTCACCCGTGTAACAGTGACAGCAACCCATGTTACTGTCATGTCGCTTGTACTGGTGATTAAGTGGGATAACCTCCTGAGACAAATATATAAATTTTGCAAAAATTGTATTATAGAGGAGATCTAACGCACATAGGAGATGCGGGGTCAAAATAATCAGAATGTTTCTTTTAGATTTTTTAAGGGGGGAAGGGGATTTGAAGTCTTAAATCTCGTTACACCGTCTTGTGATGCAGTTTTGAAAACGCTAGGTTATTTGAATGAAAGGTGATGGTGTAATTCTATTTCAAGCACCACCCTCTTCAATAAAATTAATGAAAAGCAGTGTCCTTTAAAAGCAATGTCCTTTAAAAAGTACTTTCGACTCTTCAATAAATGACTGCTTAAAATGAACAAGCGTTTGAAGAATACAATGTCAATACATCAATTTGTACGAAATGTACAAACAATTTCTCTATAGTTCTTCACTTCCGCTTCGTTAACCCCTTTAAATCTCCCTCGAAAAGTGAATTGAATCAACGAGTCAACTTTTCTATTCTAGATGGTCCGCTTTTTATTCGCCCCTCGATAGTTCAGTGATTTCATCCCGCAAAGTAGACTCTCATGTCGGCTAAAGGTAATTATTATGGAAATAGAATTGTCTCTGTTATCACATTCAAGTCATAGCTCGTATAGAAGAATTACTTTTTAAATCAAGAAATTGTATTCAATAGCACCTGTCACTAACAAATAAAGGACATATGGGCACATTTGAAGGGGAAAATTCTGCGAATTTACACACCAACTCTCTACCCCAGGAATCTCCCCTGCCAAATTTTATAAAAATCTTGCATTCTCTTGCAGAATAATTCAATAGCTTCCCCCCTCTTCTCTTTTACAAATTTTTGCATGTTTAGGCCCTTGTAAATTGTTTCGTGGCTGCTCATGTAATATATATATATATATATATATATATATATATATATATATATATATATATATATATATATATATATATATATATATATATATATATATATATATATATATATATATATATATATATATATATATATATATATATATATATATAAAATATATATATATATATATATATATATATATATATATATATATATATATATATATATGATTAATTAGCAACATATGTATATTGCAAATTTATTAAATTAATATTGCTAATTTATTAATTAGTAATGGCTCCCCAGCATCCTTATTGCACACATAGTTCCAAAATATTCTCAGAAAACATTAGAGATTGCTTTCTACCCTTGCCACCCCCCCTCCTCCCCACAAACAAACAAAAACACAAAAACTAAATTTATCTGCAAAACTCATTTCTTCTAAATTTATCTGCAGGACCACAGAAAGTTAGGAAATTTAGGCATAAAAACACATTTTGACGTATCGAGCACACCTCTCCCAAGCCTACAAAAAGATTCGTCGTATTCCTCGGTATTGGTCGATGCGCAGTTATATACCACTGTACATGTGTACATGCGTACATTGTTAAACGAAGCTTTAAAATAAACATTTTGTATTAACAGTATATTTTGTATAAACTGTGATGTCCTTATGAACGAACGCGCCACCGCGTGGCATTACTGCCTTTCAAACTTGAAAGCCCAATTTAAAGTTTTTCAATAATTCTGAATCTATTAGTTACCTCAGAATTTTCACTCGATGTCTTTTGTGTAGCCATATTATTGTGGCGTCGTCTGGCGCCACAAAATGACCGAAAACTTCCCTTTACTGTTAAACAATCTTTTTTGCTATTTAAAAAGAGTCAAATAATTTCAATTTCCTTCCTAATGAGCCTTTTCCCGATATCGCAGGACCACTGCTTCGATGAGGTCACCCTTGGGAAAACAAAAACAATGAAACACGCATTTTTGCTCATCCTTCTCGGAAAAATGCAAAGCTTCAAATTTTTTTATATAGGGGCTTAAAACCTCTTCAAAAGTATTCTCTGATACACTGAATTTGATAATGCCATTTTAAACAAGATAGCTCGCTCTATAGGGGTGTCTTTTCCTTTTTCAAAAATCAGGCAAATCTCAGATACTTCTAGCACAAATTTGTTTCTTGCTTACAGTTCGCTAGTGGAAACCATTTGCAATATTATGCATGAGCATGAATAATTTGTAATCTTTAATATTATCGTTTGTCATGATTACTATAACTATGAATGAATCATTTTATTTCCCAAAAAACACATATTTACTTACTTAGGTCCCAACCATCCCCGTTGGACGCTTTGGGGCCACTCCTCCTGTTAGATCATGCGTAAGGCCTCGACACTTTATTCTATCAGGTGCGGTACGAAATAACTTGGCTAACTTGACGTTGTCGAAATTGAAGTTAAGGTGTTAAAATACAGCAATAGCAAAAACGAAAAAAAAAGAAAGAAAGAAAAATAAATTCACTTCTATCTCACAAAAAAAAAACATTCAATAACTATTTTCATGATCTAGAATATTCATAAACCGAAACCGACGTTCTTCAAAAGCAACGAGAGGTTGCGCTACACCAAAACTAGACACGAACTGTCGGCTGTTTTTAAACAGTTCGTGGTAACGAACTACAAGTTAGGAGCGACTCGGTCCGATAGAAAATAAAACTCTAAAAAGCGGAAATTTAATAACAATAGATAATAGGCAGCGCAATCGCGCTGCCTAAGTCAAGAAGGATGTTGGCACAATGTATTTATTATTTATTTTTATTTATTTTATTTTCTTTGGTTTGTTTTAGACCAGGGCACTTCGTATCGAAAGAGTCGTCGTAGAAGCTTTAAAAATGACTCATTTGATTGGAAATTGAAAGGGCTAGTTCCCTTTTTGATAGTCGAAAGTGATAGAAGGGCAACTAACCCCACTTTCACGCCCACCATTCCCCAAATGCATCCAATCAGGATTTCTAGATAGCATTTTGTTCAGCGTAGTTGAAAGACTCGGAAATTGTATATTTGAAGATAAAAACCTCCCCACAACCCTCGGGGTAAGGGTTGTAAGTTATGTTCCGAGGGCATACAAGATTTATATAGAAAGTGTTGTCGTAGAAACTTCAAAAAGGGCAAATTCGATTGGAAATTAAGAGGGCTAGTGCCCTTTTTAATAGTCAAAAGTGATCGGAGGGCGAATGCCTCCCCACACCCATTATTTCCCCAAACACTTCCGATTAAAATTTTGACATAGCCATTTTCTTCAACATAGTTGAAAAGTCTGGAAATTATGTTTTTGAGGATGAAACCCTACCCCCACAGCCCTCACGTTAAGGGTTGTAAGTTATGCCCTTGGGGCATATAAGTTTTTTATAGAAATTGTTGTCGTCGAAACTTCAAAAAGGCTTTCTATAAGGGTTTTATAGAAAGAGTTGTCACAGAAACTTCAAAAAGGAATCATTTAGAAGAGGAGCATTTGGTTGAAAATTGGAAGTTCTAGTCCCTTTTTAAGCGTCAAAAGTGATGGAGGGCATTTAGCCCCTCCCCCCGACAACCCCCTTTTCACCAAATGGATCTGATTGAAATTATGAGACAGTGATTATGTTAAAATAGTCCCAAGCGCTCTGGGGACAGGGTTGTAAATTATGGATGAGGGCATATAAGGATTTTATGGAATGGGTGGTTGTATAAGCTTCATATGGGGCTCATCTGATTTAAAATTAGAAGTTTTAGTGCCTTATTTAAGAGTCAAAGTAATTTGAGATCAGGGCCCCCCTCCACCCTCATCATTTCCCTTAACACCTCCAATCAAAATTGGGAGATAACAATTTTGTTCATCGTAGTTGAAGGGTCCGCAAATTATGTTTGAGAGGAAGACACCCCTCTCATAAATGCTCTTAGGGAAAAGGTCGTAAGTTATGCCCTGGGGGCATATAATGCTCTTATAGTAAGGGTGGTCGTATATGCTTTAGAGGTGACTCATTGGATTTGAAATCAGAAGTTCTAGTGCCCTGTTTAAGAGTCAAATTGATCTGAGCACAGGTACTACCCCCCCTCCCTCACACACACACACACACAACTTACCCTCACACACACGCGCGCACACCCACTCCCACAAACTCCATCACACAACAACAAACTAAAAAGAACCCACACTCACGCACACACACTCCCCCACTCACGCACACACGCACACTCACGCACACCCACACCCACACACCCGCACACACATACACATATACACATACACACACACATACATACATACACATACACACACACACACACACACACACACACACACACACACACACACACACACACACACACACACACACACACACACACACACACACACACACACACACACACACACACACACACACACACACACACACACACACACACACACACACACACACACACACACACACACACACACACACACACACACACACACACACACACACACACACACACACACACACACACACACACACACACACACACACACACACACACACACACACACACACACACACACACACACACACACACACACACACACACACACACACACACACAGACACACACACACACAGACACACACACACACACACACACACACACACACACACACACACACACACACACACACACACACACACACACACACACACACACACGGGGGGGGGGGGGGACACACACACACACACACACACACACACACACACACACACACACACACACACACACACACACACACACACACACACACACACACACACACACACACACACACACACACACACACACACACACACACACACACACACACACACACACACACACACACACACACACACACACACACACACACACACACACACACACACACACACACACACACACACACACACACACACACACACACACACACACACACACACACACACACACACACACACACACACACACACACACACACACACACACACACACACACACACACACACACACACACACACACACACACACACACACACACACACACACACACACACACACACACACACACACACACACACACACACACACACACACACACACACACACACACACACACACACACACACACACACACACACACACACACACACACACACACACACACACACACACACACACACACACACACACACACACACACACACACACACACACACACACACACACACACACACACACACACACACACACACACACACACACACACACACACACACACACACACACACACACACACACACACACACACACACACACACACACACACACACACACACACACACACACACACACACACACACACACACACACACACACACACACACACACACACACACACACACACACACACACACACACACACACACACACACACACACACACACACACACACACACACACACACACACACACACACACACACACACACACACACACACACACACACACACACACACACACACACACACACACACACACACACACACACACACACACACACACACACACACACACACACACACACACACACACACACACACACACACACACACACACACACACACACACACACACACACACACACACACACACACACACACACACACACACACACACACACACACACACACACACACACACACACACACACACACACACACACACACACACACACACACACACACACACACACACACACACACACACACACACACACACACACACACACACACACACACACACACACACACACACACACACACACACACACACACACACACACACACACACACACACACACACACACACACACACACACACACACACACACACACACACACACACACACACACACACACACACACACACACACACACACACACACACACACACACACACACACACACACACACACACACACACACACACACACACACACACACACACACACACACACACACACACACAAACACGTGGTGCTTTTACGAGATGTGTCCAATAGAAACTTTGAGAGAGTCCTTTTATTCAAAATAGTCCAAAGATCATATATTTGGGGTTGATACGAACCGCCAGAGCCTGAGGTCGAGGGTTGTAAGTTATGCTCTTGGGGTATTTAAGGTTCTTATGGAAGGGATGGTTGTTTAAACCTTAGAGATGGCTCATTTGGTTGAAATTGGAAATTCTACTTCCCTTTCAAGAGTCAATAATGAAGGAAGTCAAACAGCCCCCCCCCAACTGCCCCACTTTTCACCAAACGCATCTGATAGAAATTGTGCAATGGCAATTTTGTTTAAAATAGTCCAAAGAATATATAGCAATGCCTCTAGGGTTGTTACAACCCCCCAGAGCCCTGAGGTAGGGGCTTTAAGTTATGTCCTAGGGGTATATAAATTTTTTATGGAATGGCTGGTCGTATTAAATTCAGATATGTCTCGAGAGAAACCACCCCCTTCCCCCAACACCCATCATTTCCAAAAACAAACATCCAAACAAAGTTTTAAGACGTCACTTTTTTCAGCATTGTTGAAAGGTTCAGTAATTATGCGTTCGGGGATGTCACCCCCCCTCCTCCGAGGCCTCAAGGCAAGGGCTGCAAGCTATGCAATTTGTTCATTGTTTACATATAGTATATGTTATTGAGAAAAGGTATGCATGGTTCACTTCTATTTTTCCCAAAATACGAAAGGCATTAAGATGAGTCTTTCAGGGAGAGTTGAGGGGAGTGTTGAAGTAAATACCAAAACATGTTATGTGTATATGGGTTGTCAAAGGGTGTAACTCAGGAATAACTGAGTATATTAATTTGGAATTTTCAGGAAATGATAAGGGTGATGTTCAATTGACCAAAAAGGCAGTATTTGCACGCTAGTACTACTACAACTACGGCTGTTTCTACTGGTACTACGAGTACTATTACTGCTACCACTACTATCCTAAAACTACTTCTTCTATTGAGAATACTACTAGGGCTGAGGATATTGAAAACAATGTGCGAGGAAACGTTGAGGGGAAAGTTGAACTAAATCAAAACATACTATGTGTTTACAGATTGCTGTTACGGTCGTATCAGCAATATTTTCAGAACGGCTTATCATATCAAGAAGAAACTTCAGGAGCATCATGAATGGAATGTTCATTTGACCAAAAGGCAAAATATACCCGCTAATACTACTATTAATACTGCTGCTACTGCTATTACTGCTAATAATTATACATTAATACTGCAACTACTGTTCCTACTACTACCACTACTACTATGATACTAGTACAATTAAGGCTACATGTATGAAGGTGAAAATTTGACAGAATATTGAAGGAGAATTTGGACTAAATCAAAACACGCTATGCGCATGCAGATTGTCAAAAGGGTGTATCTCAAGAATTTATTTGGGTATTGAGTTGAAGCTTTCGGGGAATACTTAAAGGGGAAGATCAATTGACAAAAGGTAATATGTACGTGTCACTACTAACACTAATACCCCTGCTACTTTTACTTATGCTACTACTGCTACTAAACTGCTCCAACTACTACTTCAATTGCAACAACCTGTAAGACTTAGAGCATTAAGGTGAAAAGGGCGTCAAAAAGGTGTCAAAAGCGCACATTAATGATATTTTTGGAACGGCTTAACCTGTCAAGGTGAAACTCTGGGGCATCATGAAAGCGATATTCAACTGACCAAAAGGCAATATGCAGATGCTACAACCACTATTAATACCGCTGCTACTGCTGCGACTACTACTACTAATACAACACTAACGCTGCAACTACTTCTAGTACCACCCAAACTACCGTAATAATAGTAGCATTAAGGCAAAGTCTATGAACGTAAAATTTGAGAGAATATTGGTGGCAAATTTGAGCTCAAGAGTGATACTATGTGCATTTTGATTGTCAAAATAGCGTGTCTTAAGAATTGATCTGTGTATGAAGTTGGAACTCTCAGAGAATACTTACAGGGGAAGATCAATTGACCAAAAGGCAATATATGCGCGCTACTACTAATACTACTGCCACAGCAACATTTACTAGTTCTACTACTACTATTACTATTGCTCCAACTACTACTTCTATCGCAACTACTTGTAAAGTTAAGGGCATTAAGATAGAAATTTAAACATGTGTATAAATATACAGGTTATCAAAAGAGCAAAACCCTAACATCTATAGCAATAGCTAATTGTATTAAGTTGAGTAGTTATACTGATGCTGTGACTATCATTACAACTATACCTAAGGGTATGAACGTGAAATTTTCAGAGAGTATTTCCGAAAATTTCTGTTGTACGGATGAAAACCTGCCATCCGTAAGCAGGTTGTCAAAAGGGTATACTAGCAATATCCCAGGAATAGTTTCGTGTGTGAAATCAAAACCCCTATGCCTTCCCAAGGCCAGAACATAATTTGCACTTTAGCGAAAAAAAATAGATTTTAAACGTTTTCACTCTTATAACTTTCATAAATCAAATATTACTAGCATTTTGAGGAATAAATATTAGCATATGTATATTAAACTGACAAAGCACATTCACTTGTATTTTTTCAGTAAAGTGCAAATTGTGTTCTAGTCTTGGGAAGGCATAGGGGTCTTGAACCCTACTCGTGTTAATTTCTGCTCGTTTTGAGTTTGACTTGGTTATGTATTGTAATTTCTGTTCGTTTTCGGTTTCATTTATTTATCGATGGTAATTTGTGGTAGTTTTACGCTTGGTACATTATTTGCTTTGATTTTTACACATTTTTTTTTTTAATGGAGCTCTTTACTTTTCTTTGAAAAACTTATTTTGTGGAAAAAGTTTTTTTTTTAATTAATACGTTAAAGGAATTAAATTTTTATGCTGATTCAAAATATATAAGAAACATTAAGTTTAATGCTACCTATCTAAAGTTACAAACCTGAGAAATTTTCTCTTATTTTCAAAAAAGGGAAAAGTCATGGAATTTGTTTAAAACCGCACCCTCATATTTAACTTATCAGAGAACCCTAATGTAAAGGTTTCAAGATCCCAGCTGCAAAATGTGGACTTTTATATTTTTTGCCAAAAGAAAGATTACGGATGCGTGTGTTAATTTGTTTTTTTTTCTTCCCAGGGGTAAATCATTGGTCCTACAAGATCGGGAGAGGTCTCATTTAAAAGGAACAAAGTTCTAGGGCCCTTTTAAGTGGCCAAGGAGATTGCATGGTAACTAGCCTCTTCTGACGCCTCTTTTTTCCTCAAAGTCAGCCAATCAAAATTTTGAGATATCCGTTTTATTTAGCATAGTTGAAAGGTCCAATAACTATACCTTTGGGGAGTTACATGACCCCACAGCCCCTGGGGAGATGGCTATAAGGCATAAAGCTTGCCCACTGTTTACAAAAAGTATTTGTTGTAGAGAAGTATAGAGACATTTTTCAGGTGGGGGATTTTTCTGCGATGACAATTTTCGACGGGAGGATTTGCCGTTGGGAGGGAAGCTTTTGGGGCTGAGGTTTCAAGAGAAAATTTTACACAAGGGAGGGGGAGGGATTTACCAGAATTCCTATATGAAATTCGTTTTAATTGTTTTACTTTAGTTTTGGCGACTGAATTTTAAATGTGGAGGTTATCTGAGGGAATTGACTGGGGGAAATTTTCAGTGGGGTTAGAAATCTCTAGGGGATTTGTCTGGGGAGGGGTAATTTTCGTGAGGGAAATTCTCCATGGCAAACTATCACCTGGAATAATTTTCCGTGGGGAAGTTTTCTGCGGGAGAAATTTTTTCATTGGAGGATGGGTTCCGAAAAAATTTTCCACATAGAGGGAAATTTCAGTATGAATTAAAAAACGGTCAGAAATTAAGTTAAAAAATCAGTTTTTTTTTAAATGAAAGTATGCTAAAGAGACTTTTTCAGGCGATATCGTGAGCAAGAAATTATCTGGGGGGGGGGGGGAGATTTGCAGCAAGGATGGAATTGTCCGAAGGTAGTTTCCCGTGGAGAGCATTTACACGGAAAAAGTTTCAGTGAAGGGATTTCTCTGGGAGGGGGAAATTTCAATGGAAGGGGAGGCAGGTTTACGGCATTATTTGAAAAATGATAAAAAAAAAAGTTTTTTCGACTGAAAGAAAAGAGCAATACCAAATTTAAAACGAACTGAAATTATTCCATATATGAGAGGGCTGCCTCTTCTACAATACCCCACTCTTTTCGCTAAAGTTAAACCTTTTGTCCCAAATCTTAAAGAACGACGTCTGAAATACAAGGGCCGTTTAATTAGAATAAGGAACTTTTTTTTAAGTGTTTAAAAACTTTAGCGTGAAGATCGGGGTGTCGAGGAGGAGGCTATCCCCTTCATATACGGAATGATTTCTGTACATTTTAGGTTTTAATGTTGCCCTAACTTTCAGTTAAAAAAAAACTTTTTTTTTCCAATAGAGGGATGCCTAATAGGAATCTTACATAACAGAAATAAAGTCGGCGAATTGTTATTTTCTCGGTTTGACTGAACAGTTCGTAGAAGGGTGCTAATACTAATAAGCAGGGTACAGCAAACGTATTATATATCCTTCTTAGAATTGGCCGCTTATACTATATTAACAGAAAACACCATTCCTTTTTTAAGATAAAACAACCCAAAAGGTTCATTATTTTGTTTATTTAGTAAGTCAATAGCTTTATGAAAATGAATAGTATTTTGGAAAAATTATTAAATCATAATTTAGTCATTTTGCAGAATCATTAGAATTTTTCCTAATTTCGTATGATATACATGGTTGGTTAAGTGTCCACTTAACCAACAAAACGCTCAGATTTAGTTTTTACTCCCCTGTGTACTTCAAGCATTGTGCAGAATTTTATTCGGAGTCTAGAATATAAGATGTGCTTTCGTCTTTGCATTACACCCTAGAAGTAAAATAATCTAAATTGTTTAGAATCCAGTGAGACACCTGAAGTTGCATCCCATGATAGTTCTTCATCACCACTAATAACATCTTCACAAAAAAGAACCCCCTCCCCCGTCGAGGCTCCAAACTCCCAAAGAGAACAGACATTTTCATTTCCTGATGGTATTAGATTTCTTCAGCCACCTTTTCCAGCATATGAAACCCACTTACCACTACACAAAGACCCGAATCAACTACCCCGTCACTTCACCATTGAAGACTTAAGGAAGTCGAGCAGCAGTAATTCGATAATATCGTCTTGGCATAATGGAGATAGCATTGCTAGTGAATTCGAACATGATAAAAGAAGATTAGGCACAGATTTGGGGGGACTAAACTGTCTAGTATGTGGTGATACCAGCTCTGGAAAGCACTATGGGATATTAGCTTGTAATGGCTGCAGCGGATTCTTTAAGAGGAGTGTCAGACGTCGACTTATTTACAGGTAAATTTTAAAGTAATTTTCGCTGATAATTCGTAATTAAACGTAGTAAGTTAATTTGTTTTATTTTGGCATTGTTACACAAAAGAAAGAATAGGAATGTTTGAATTTGTTTTTTTCATGTCCCAAAATTAAAAAGTGGATTTTGGTTTCATATTTCGAATAGTATTTCATTTTTGTTAGATAAAGCGATACTTTGGTATTCTTATTAGAAAAGACGAAAAAAGAAGAAAACAAAACAGTTAGAAATAGATGCATGGCGTCGAACTTGAATAACATAGCTCTAACCTTAACAAAGAATTAATAAAAAAAATTTTTTTATAGATGTAAAGAGCGAAGCTAAGCTAAGAAAAACAAACAAAAAATGTTGCTTAACCGGTTACGCAAAAGAGGTCTACAAGAAGAGTTCCAAAAAACTGACTCGTCATATTTTCTAATTCAGAAATTAAAAAAGTAGTTAGCAGTAAACTGAAAACATAAATCTAACCCCTAAGAAAGGGTGTTCTCTTGGAGCAGAAGATTCTATGACAAGCCTGTACAAAACAAAGACTAATTTATAAATACCTCAATAGTCTTTCAGTGACCACGTAATGTTTGGTATACAATTATGATTCTCAAAAAAAAAAAAAAAAAAAAAATCAAGCAATTGATCTTTTCACCTTGGATATGTGTACCTTTTTTTTTTATTACAATATGATTTTAATGATGTATTTTTATGGTGTGTACGATTATTTTCTACTAAAGTATACCTTTAATTATGGTATACTTTAACAATGGCCAATCACTCATCTAGGAGCCGCCCAAGCCGAGTGGGCAACACACTAGATTTGAAATCCTTTTTTGGTGAGGACAGGGGTTCGAGTCCTGACATTGCTGGTCATTTAGTTTGGAAGGGGGGTCAGTAGCTTGACTCTATAAGCTTAGCTATAGTCGACCCAGCTCTAAATGGGTACATGGATAAATATGGGGTATGTAAACAGGAAGGGTGTACAAAAGCACAAGATAGCTGGCCGCCAACCCAATTGCACTTCCTTGCTGTAGACCATGAAACGGAGATCTGCACCGCCGGTAGGGACTGCAAAGTACAATGTCATATTCTTTATCTTATTCTTTACCTTTAATAATGGAAGTTCCAAATAAAAGAAAAAAAAAATGTAAATTGGTTATACAGGACGATGATAAAATAGCCTAAGGTTTTTAATTGTTAGGCCTTGACGAAATCAAGAGTAACATACTTCTTACTATTTCTATCTATAGTTTGAACGATGGATCTTATTGTTGTCTCCCATATTAATTACCATTCAAAATCAAAATTTTAGACTCGTGATTTGCCAGAAGGTGTTGCAGTATCTTAACCAAACTTTATTGGAAGCAAAAGCCTGCACACTAGTGGCGCCTTTGGCTTGTCTGATTGCGATCCACCCTCTTTTAGGGACGCATGAAAGAGGATTTTTAATTTTTCCATCAAGATATATTACAGAATACGTTATTGGATTACAACCAAATTTGGTTAAAAACTAGAATAGGCGTCCTAGCTGGGCTTTTGAGATCCTTACCAATTCTGACATTCATGGTTCCTCAATTTTTGTTATTATGAGGTTTATCAGATATATTTGTCGTACCTCAGCCAAACTTGATGATCAGAGAGGTTAAGTGTCATGATCCTTTCTCTTTGAGAGTTGATATCTGATCACATCTTTGTCGTTTGAGTTCTAGAATCCTGTCATCAGGACATCATGGCCGCAGTAGTAGCTGAAATCAAACGGCCATAATAGCTGAAGTTAAAAAAGAAACACGTAAAAAAAATGAATAGTGACGAAAAAATCACAAGGGTACTTTAGAATCCGGGCAACACGCGAGAAGTGAAGTTTGGTTAATGCCAATGAATAAAACAAAGTATGATAAAAATATAATAGTTCAGAAACAAAATTAGGTTATATATTTGCACATAAGGGGGGGGGGTAAAGCATTGCGTATATTAAATACGTAGCCTAACCTAGGTACCTTATTTGTCCCTTCAACCCCAAAAAACTAAAGTTTAAATCTTTGTCACGGAGTGAGCAATACCTAACAAGGCAGTAAAAACCTGTTTTTCATATAGCATCTTTGAAACTTCGATGCAGTCTTTTCACGTGTTGCTCGGATTCTAAACAAGTACCATCACATGCAACATTAATCTGTGAATTATTATGTGTATTCAATTTTATCTAGACAGTGAATCAGCTGAATACTTCAAATCTCTTGATACACTAAAGAGTAGAACTAGTGAAATAGAACTACTAATTCCACAAAATTCGGTAACGAATTGGAATCCATAGACATGTTAAACAACGAAAGTAATAAATTAGTGGGACGAAATTAGTAGGATGAATCGTAGGATGAATAGGATGAGTAGGATGAATCGAAATTAGTAGGATGAAGAGTTACCAAATGTAAGTTCATCGGGCAGTGAATTAAGATCGAATCCATGATTTAAATGATAATAAATCGAAATGGACATAAAAGAAGTATTAGGAATGTTTTAGAAATAGTATTAGGCATAGCGGCTTCGTCAACCCACTTCTACCGAACCTTTGCCTCTGTAAAAACTTTTCAAAATCCCCCTAAAATTGAAAGTTTGGTGCGGTTTTTCCTGTCCTTACCCCCTTGGAATACCCCTGTGTGAGAGATGTGGTCAGCAAAATTAAGCAGCTAATATTTACTTACCCGATAAATTATGTATTCTAGATACTTGCAGCACACTAGACTGATTAACAGATGAATAGAGGAAAATAAAACTCTAGATAATATATCTAGATTTTGATATTCTATTGAATTTTAAGTGTCAATATATTTTCGTCCATGCTGCTCCAGACACCATGAAAATTTCGGATGAATCGCGAAAAAAACTCGGAAGAGCATTCACCTTTTCTTTGTTAAAATCATTTTAAAACATTTGTCGTAGATGTTTTATCAGAAAATTAAGGGATAAAATAACCTACAGTATGAGCGTTTTTAAAACAACTTTCACAGCGAGAACCATATTAAGTATTTAAAAATTACCTCTAAGACGAGCGAATACTTATCCTTTCAGACACTTTTTGGGCTGCCACTGTGCATGGCTGATCAATCGGAAAAATGGCCGAGAGAATCTAAACTCCAAACAATATTTACGAGTTTTTGACCTTTTATTAAGAGTAAAAGTCCCAATTTATTTTTATACTTGCTGTTCCAGGCATTCTATAAACCTTTGGAAAACCTAAAACTTTGGAAATAGTTTCTTATGAATGTTTTGGAACGTGCAAAAACCTCCTAAAGTGCATTTCCCTTCTTTGTAGCCGAGTTATTGAAATGAGTTTTTTGGTAATTTCAGACTCCGAGGTATATATCTTGGCTTAAATTTTGGTGGTATCATTACCATGGGCTTAAAGCTGCTAGTCCAAGAAAACCTTACATTTTCAATATTTATATTTAATTTCGTATAGTCTTTCTGCTCCGCTAAACACTTAAAAAAAATGTAGATACGAGATTTTTGTCGACTGTCGGTGATAAGAAATAAGTAATTCACGTAATGTGTCCAAAATTAAGGCTCTAAACGAATTTTTTCAAACTCATAACCTATCTATATGGTCTTTTCAGGCTAGAAAATCGCAGGGTGCCAACTTAAAAGAAAAAACAACAACATGAAGCCGTTTTCAAGAAAAATATATACATACATGTACAGTTGCTCGTTTAAAGAGAGTAGACATAGGTATAATAAAAAAATATTGGTACGAGATTTTTGCGACGACTGTTGGTGGTTTGATATAGGTAATCCATGCAGTGTGTAAATATCTCTTCCTATTCAATTTAGGAAACCGTTCTAATTTTTAGATGTCAAGCCGGAACTGGCACTTGCATAATAGACAAAGCTCATAGAAATCAATGCCAAGCATGTAGATTGAAAAAATGTCTTCTTATGGGCATGAACAAAGATGGTAAGTCAATTCAAGTCTCCTTTCGTATTTCATGATGAGCACTGTGCATTGTGCAAGAGTACTGCAACAATACAAAAGTACTGTGCAAGAGCGGTGTACTGTGCAAGAAGATGGCGGCTAAGAATAATAGTAAATACTTGTTTTTTTCCTCAATACAATATAAAGGAGCAGGAATAACTTTTCTGCTACCTTTACTAGTAAAAAACAAAAAAATCGCAAGCCAATTTTGTACTGAACAAATAGAGCAATCTGGAAATCCTAAGTGTTTCTGAAATTTTTATCACACACTAATTTTGGCATCTCAGTTTCTCATTAGAATTCAGAATTTTGTTTTTGCAATACACAAATTTCGAAACCAAAATTTGTCTTGTTTAGAATACAGTGAAAAAACCGTGTAATAGGGTGAAAAAACTATAAATAACAGCCTGAAATCTGTTTTCGGGCTTTTCAAACCCACCCGGTAAGGGTTTTGGGGGTGTTCTTTTTAGGGGTGACATTGTCGAGCCAATTTCATAACACTTCAGAGAGAGTGTGCTAGAATGACGTTCTCTATTTGTAGTGCCTTTTTTAATGAAACAGTCTGAAAAAAGTTCTGAATTCTAATGAGAAACTGAGATGCCAAAACTATGTGATGTAGAAGTATAAGCGACAATTTTGACAAGAGTTGTGCACCATATTCCTCATGCTTGTAGAATTAAAAATTTGCACAAAAAAAGGCTTTTCACTATTATTCATTATCTCTTGTTTCTTTTAAAAGACAATGCAGTTCATCCTCGCTTCTTAATCAAATAATAAAATAACAAAATACTTGCAATATTACACTTGTAAAATTTGTATTATTCAATTTTCAGAGTTGCTTCCAGTTTAACTGCAGCCCAGTCCCCTCCTCCTAAAGCCTGGATATAGCTCCAGGCTATATCCAAAATTTGGGTGATTTCGCAAGCTTTTTTTTCAAAACTAATGTTTTGAAAAACACCAACTTGTGTCCAAGGGTTCAATATATCGCTTTATTTAGTGAGGTACGTCGTAATTTAGCTGTCCTGACATTAACAAAGTTCTCTCTGTCACTTTCGTCTCCTGCCTCATGGGCCAAGCCCATGGAGCGATCCTTCAACGGCTGCCTTCGGACGATAGCTGGACTCAATTCACTTGCGGTTGTCCAACAAGCTTCTGGATTTTGCCTACAAAAATCTTATTAGACTGTATCCTTCAGCTTACTTCAAAATCCGTATTGCTGTCAGCATGTTTGATCTTTGCAATACTGCGGATGCATCACGTCTCGAATGCTGAAGTCTTCCTTCATCTTCGGCTTTTAGTGTCCATGCTTCGCATCCATACATGAGTATGGGGATTACTTGGCTGTCGAATAGGTGCAGTACCAGTTTGATGAATAGGTTGTTGTTTTTCCAGAGGTTAACTAGTCTTTGGAAGGTAAAGCTAGCAAGTGCAAAATGTCGTCTTGCATCACAGCTATGACAATTATCAAAGGGAAGAAGAGGACTATAATTTTGGTCCTCTTCTTTTATTCAACGTTAAATATTTCAACGGTAGCTTAATCAGGGCCAGAGCTGGTGTGTGGAGTATTGACCAGGTACCTCGCAAACAGTGAAAGGATACCACTGTCCCTATTTGCAAAAAGGGTTAAAAGGATCATGTAAAACTACCGTTTAATTAGACTCACGAGTCACCAATCACATATTCTAACAAAATCATTACGCTGACACATACTGGCAATTGTTGGTTTTACCATTGAAGAATATCGGGCCAATTTTTTCACAGGCGGATGTATAATCGGTCATATATTGACAACTTATGGGTAACCTATTGGAACTATGTATCGAATTCAACCAAGAACCCTACCACCTATTTTTCAATTTCCGATAGGCATTATACCTGAGATGACGTAAAGGACATATTCTCTTTCGCTATGGAGCCTCTAATAAAATGGTCAATAGTATCAAAGGTCTGTGTGACCAGTCTGACCACTCCACCATTAGGCGAATGGTGAGATAATTGGAGGGATGCTAATAGACATTCTTCCTTACACAGATGATATAAATGGGCTCGTTAATTCTCCACCGTACCTGCAGGCCCATGGGCATCAGATTCGCATCATAATATAGACCTGATTCCCGTACCGGACTATGAAATTACAAACACCCACTCTAGTCAGAAACCGAATCAGCAGTCAAGTTGCTCAAGCGATGAAAAAGCCACAGTGGTATGATACAGATCAGTTACTCCATCAGATTCAACATTAATAATTTCAGTGGTAGCTTCGTCAGGGCCGGGGGCTTTTTCCTCGCTTGAGCAACTTTACTGCTGATTCGGTTTCTGACTAGAGTGGGTGATTGTAATTTCGTAGTCCTGTACGAGGAATCAGGTCTATATTTCAGGAGTAGCAGCTGCTTGAGAGGGCTTAATTTATCTTTGATTTCATATATTATTCAATTGTGATTTTATGTAAATTTATATCTTTTTAATTTGATTATCGACAATGAAACGCTTCCCAATTCAAAGATCTACACAAATTTCTCATTTTCATATTTCTAATAACTTTGAATTTTCAGATTCTTATAAGTAATACCTTTATATTCTAGGAATCACAAGTTTTATTCAAAATTACAAAATCCCCAAATTTTGTTTCAACAATTTGACAACAAAAGGTCTTCATATTTCAAGGATCTTAACAAATTTCACCCTAAAGATATATAGGGTGAAAAAATTATCAAGAATAATATTTTTTTTGACAGTTTCTCAACATTTAATTCGATTTTTCAACAACACATCCTTCCTAACTCAAGAATCTCAACATTTTTTTTTCATTTTTCTTACTTTTAAACCTTTGAATTTTCAGATTTTGATAACTAAACCTTTCTCATTTCAAGAATCATACCTTTTTTGGAAAGTGTAGTTTTTATTTTGATTTTTAAAATCCAAACCCTCGCTAATTCGAGAATGATAACAAATTTACACACTTCTAAAGATTTCGAAGTTTCAAGTTCTTATAAATAATCCCTTTATATTTCAAGAATCACTGTTTTTTTTCAAAATTCCACGATTCTTCAGAAAATATTCACAATTTGACAACACAAAGACTTCACATTTAAGTAATCTTAACAAATTTCATCCTTAATATTCCAAGTATAATTTCTTTTTTTCACAATTTCACCATTCAAATTTTGATTGTCAATTTGATTGTCACAATTTCACCATTCAAATTATTCTATTGCGATGATTCAAAATATATAATATTCATTAAGTTTTGTGTTACCCATCAAAGGCTACGAGCCTGAGAAAATTTGCCAAGTTTTCAAAAATGGTGAAAAGTATCCCCTAAAAGTCGAGTAATATTAATCGAAATCATACCATCAGATTCAGCGTATCAGAGAACCTTATTGTAGAGGTTCTAAACTCCTATCTAAAAAAATCTGAAATTTTTTAGCTTTTTTCAGAAGTGTGCTGCCACGGTTAAGCTTTTGCGACGGTGAGTGTAGCGTAGTGTAGCTTTTGCCACGGTGGTTAAATATAGTTCTGAAGCATGGGCGCTCCAAAAATAGGATGAAGATTTGCTAGATGTTTTCCAGGGAAATTGCCTACGGATTGTTTTGGGTTTCCGGATGACTGACCATATTTCCAACAGTAGGCTGTAGGAACAGTAGGTCAACAATAAAGCCAACAGTAGGCTTTCCGTTTATGGCTAAACGGAAAGGAAGTCGTCCGCGGTTGAGGTGGGAGTATGTCATAAAAAATATTTAAAGAAAATTCGAACTTTCTGGGAGGGTGTAAAGAGGGAGGCTTTCAGCACATTTGGATGGATGAGGAGTGTGCGCAGCTGTTTTGGCCTTAGGCGGCTTGATGTTGCGGTGAGTTGTTAGCAGTAGAAGTAGTAGTAGTAGTAAATCTTTTACATCCCATGACTTAAACTTTTTTTCAAAATTTATGATCTTTTATCTCGATTTTTTGATAACAAAACCCTTCCCAATTCAAGAATTTCAATAAAATTTCATATTTTCACTCTTCCAAAGATTTAAAATTTTCAGATTTTTACAACTGATCCCCATTCCTATCCTAATAATAATAATAATAATAATAATAATAATAATAATAATAATAATAATAATAATAATAATAATAATAATACTTTTATTTTCCCTCAGGATACACTATGAGGAGTAAATTCAATAAATATAAAATGTAAAGCCACAACATACAATTGACAAGACCAGAACTACCGATAAATACAAACATCTACGTCAATCGGTTAATATCGATTAGATTTAAAAAAAAACAAACTAAAAGCTCACACTTAATCTTTATTACATCAAGCGGGTCCTTTATTCCATACATATATTTTAAAGAAGTATTACGAGCACTTAGCGGAAAACCTAGTAGAAATTTAAGATATCTAAAATACACAACTTTAATTTGAGATGAAGGAGATCTTAACTTCCAGATGGCTTATTATTAAAAGAGGTGATAGTCATTTTACTGAAGAATATGGGACACCTAGGTGTATCACCAAGTCCAAAGTATGAAAAATCCGATCATTACCGTAATCAAGAGGAGGAGAGCCAAGAGGGTCATTAATCACAAAATACTGGCATTTCGTGAGGTTAATTTCTAGTCCTTTTTTGTTCAACTCATTCCCTAAAATCTTAAAATTTTCAATCAACGCAGTCTTTGACCGACTAAGTAAGTATTTTTTACTGGGATTAGTCCAGATTGACAACTCCCTTTCAAAGGTTCCTCTAGACTATTTCGATTTTTTAGTCATAAATATCTCACTCTCAGAGTTAATTTTTCAAAAAAAGGAGGATCCAAATCGATTTCGTAATAAAGCTGCTAAAATATTGAATGTTATAATGTTGACAAAATGATATTATAAATAAAAAAAAAATATATTCTTCTCGTTAAAAATTAAATAAAAGCGAATGCTTGGGGAAAATTTGAAAAAATCGTAAAGCATAGAAATGTATTGATGTTTCGTTTAAATTCAACTTTTTCAAATATTAATTTTAAAAAAAATTCCAGAAATTAAGTTTTTCAAAGAAAAGTAAAGAACTCCATTAAACCAAAAATGAGCAAAACTAAAATAAAAAAAAATCTAAAAAGCGTGAAACTACCACAAATCAGCATCGATAAATAAATGAAACCCAAAATGAAGAGAAATGACAATAAATAACCGACTCAAACTCAAAACGAGCAGAAATTTAACATGAGTTAGGCTCAAAACCCCTATGCCTTCCCAAGGCCAGAACATAATTTGCACTTTACTGAAAAATATTAATGTTTTTACTCTTTTAACTTTAGTAAATCGAATAATATTAACATTTTGATTACTAAATATCAGTATCAAACAGTTCGTGGTAACAAACTGTAAGTAAGGAGCGAAACAACTCAATAGTAACCAAAACTCTAAAAACCGGAGTTTGATACCAATAGATACATCAATAGAATCAGAATTTTATGCTGATTCCAAATATATAAATTTCATTAAGTTTATTCTTACCTATCAAAAGTTACGGGCCTGAGAAAATTTGCCATATTTTCGAAAAAAGGGAAAAACAACCCCAAAAAGTCATAGAACTTTAATAAAAATCACACCATCAGATTCAGCGTATCAGAGAACCCTACTATAAATGTTTCAAGCTTCTATCTGCAAAAATGTGGAATTTTATATTTTTGGCCTGAAGAAAGATCACGGATGCGGGCTTATTTGTTTATTTTTTTTCATTAATCGTATCGATCCAGTAGTCCTAGAATATCGTTAGAGGGCTCATCTGAACCGAAATTAAAGTCCTAGTGGCCTTTTTAAGTGACCAAAAAAATTGGAAGGCAACTTGGGCCATTCCCACGCTCATTTTTTCCCAAAGTGACCCAATCGAAATTTTGAGATAGCCATTTTGTTCAGTATAGTCGAAACTCTAATCTAATAAATATGTCTTTGAGGATGACTTAATCCCCCAAAAGTTCCCGGGGGAAGGGCTGCAAGTTATGAACTTTAGCCCCGAAAGTTTGAACATAATACCCTCAGTCGTTCTTGGGATGCTGCTGAGATACATTATTGGGAATTAGCATTAACACAGTGCATTTTGATTTAATCTTAAGGCAACATTTAGCTTTTAAACATAATGGACAAATGGGAGGGTGGGCGTGAGAGTGGGATTTGTTGCCCTCCAATAACTTTCGACTATTAAAAAGGGCATAAGCCCTTTCTATTTTCAATCAAATGAGCCCTTTTCGAAGTTCCTACGACAACTCCTTCGATACGAAGTGCCCTGGTCTAAACAAAACATCTAAACATACATTGTACCCACATCGATGTTTACTATAAAAACGTCAAGCCTTCCAATCACTTCTGACTATTAAAAAGGGCACTAGGTCTTTTGATATCCAATCAAATCAAACCGAATGAGCCCTTTTTGGGTTTCTACGAAAACGTTTTCTATAAACACCTTACATGCCCCCAGGGCATAAGTTACAACCCTTACCCTAAGCGCTGTGAGGAAGGTTGTCATCCTCAAAGACCTAATTTCCAGAACTTTCTACCACGTTGAAAAAATGAATATCTGAAAATTTTGATTGGATGTGTTTGGGGGAATGGTGGGCGTGAAAAGGGGGTTAGTTATCCACCAATTGGGACTATTAAAAAGAGCACTAGCCCTCTCAATTTTCCAATTGAATGAGCCCCTTTTGAAATTTTTACGACAAATCTATCTATACAAATCTTATATGCCCCCAGGGCATAACTTACAACCTTTGCCCTGGGGGATCTGGGGGGTTTGTCATCCTCAAATACATAATTTCCAGAACTTTCAACTACGTTGAACAAAATGGATATCTATAAACTTTGATTGAATGTGTTTGGGGAAATGTTGGGCGTGGAAGGGGTGTTAGTTGCCTTCCAATCACTTTCGACTATTAAAAAGGTTACTAGCCCTTTTGATTTCCAATCAAATGAGCCCTTTTTAAAATTTCTTCAACAACTTTCTGTATAAACCTTATATGCCCCCAAGGCATAGCTTACAACCCTTGCACTGAGGGCTCTGAGGGGGTTATCATCCTCAAAGACCTAATTTCTAGAACTTTCCAACTACATTGAACAAAATGGCTATCTCAAAATTATGATTGGATGGGTTTGGTAAAATGGTGGACGTGAGAGGGTGGTTAGTTGCTCTTCAATCAATCTTAACTATTAAAAAGGGCAGTAGCCATTTCATTTTCCAATTGGATGAGCCCTTTTTGAAGTTTCTACAACATGGTTTTCTATAGAAACCTTAAATGCCTCCGGGGCATAACTTACAACCCTTGCCCTGAGGACTGTGGGAGGGGGGAGGGGTTGTCATCCTTAAAGACCTAATTTTCAAAACTTTCAACTATGTTGAATAAAATGGCTAGCCCTTTCAATTTCCAATTGAATGAGCCCTTTTTGAAGTTTCTACAAACTTTTGATTGGATGTGTTTGGGGAAAAAATGTGCGTGAGAGGGGGGTTAGTTGCCCTCAAATCACTTTCGACCATTAAAAAGGGCGCTAACCCTTCGAATATCCAATGGAACGAGCCCTTTTTCAAGTTTCTATGACAAAGATTTCAATTAAAACCTTATACGTCCCCAGGGCATAAATTATAACCCTTGCCCTGAAGACTTTGGGGGGAGTTTCCTGCCCAAAGGTATAATTTTCAGAACTTTCAACTGCGTGGAACAAAATGGCTATCTCAAAATTTTCATTGGATGTGTTTGGGGAAATGGTGGGCGCGGAAGGGGTGTTAGTTGCCTTTCAATCACTTTCGACTATGAAAAAGAGCACTAGCCATTTCAATTTCCAATCGAATGATCCCTTTTTTGAAGTTTCTATGATAACGCTTTCTATAAGAACCTTATATGCCCCCAGCGCATAACCTATAACACTTGCCTGAGGGCTGTGTGGGGGACGTGGGGGATTGCCATCCTCAAAGACATAATTTCCAGAACTTTCAACTACGTTGAACAAAATGGTTATCTCAAAATTTTGATTTGATGTGTTTGGGGAAAAGGTGGGTGTGAAAGGGGGGTTAGTTGCCCTCCAATCACTTTTGACTATTAAAAGGGCACTAGCCATTTGAAGTTCCAATCGAATGAGCCCTTTTTGAAGTTTCTACGACAACGCTTTCTATAAAGCCTTATATGCCCCCAGAGCACAGTTTGCAACCATTGCCCCTAGGGCTGTGGGGAGAGTTCTCCTTAAAAACATAATTTCTATCTGGAAATCAATTACTCTGAACAAACGGCTATCTCAAAATTTTGATTGGATGTGTTTCGGGAAATGGTGGGCGCGGAGGGGTTGTTAGTTGCCTTTCAATCACTTTCGACTATGAAAAAGGGCACTAGCCATTTCAATTTCCAATAGAATGATCCCTTTTTTGAAGTTTCTATGACAACGCTTTCTATAAAAACCTTATATGGCCCCAGGGCATAACCTATAACCCTTGCCTGAGGGCTGTGTGGGAGGTTGTCATCCTCAAAGACATAATTTCCAGAACTTTCAACTACGTTGAACAAAATGGCTATCTCAAAATTATGATTGGATGTGTTTGGGGAAATAGTGGGCGTGGGAAGGTGGTCACTTACCCTTCAATCACTTTTGACTACTAAAAAGGGCACAAGCACCTACAGTTTCCAATCGAATGAGCCGTTTTTGAACTTTCAACAACATGGTTTTCTATAGAAACCTTAAATGCCTCCGGGGCATAACTTACACCCCTTGCCCTAAGGAGTGTGGGGGGGGGGGGGGGGTTGTCATCCTTAAAGATCTAATTTTCAAAACTTTCAACTAGGTTGGATAAAATGGCTAGCCCTTTCAATTTCCAACTGAATGAGCCCTTTTTGGTTTCTACAACATCGCTTTCTATAAAAAACTTTTGATTGGATGTGTTTGGGGAAAAGATGTGCGTGAGAGGGGGGTTAGTTTCCCTAAAATCACTTTCGACTATTAAAAAGGGCACTAACCCTTTGAATACCCAATCGAACGAGCCCTTTTTCAAGTTTCTACGACAACGCTTTCTATAAAGCATTATATGCCCCCAGAGCATAGTTTGCAACCCTTGCCCCTAGGGCTGTTGGGAGAGTTCTCCTTAAAAACATAATTTCTATCTGGAAATCAATTACTCTGAACAAATGGCTATCTCAAAATTTCGATTGGATGTGTTTCGGGAAGTGGTGGGCACGGAAGGGGTGTTAGTTGCCTTTCAATCACTTTCGACTATGAAAAAGGGCACTAGCCATTTCAATTCCCAATCGAATGATCCCTTTTTTGAAGTTTCTATGACAACGCTTTCTATAAAAACCTTATATGCCCCCAGGGCATAACCTATAACCCTTGCCTGAGGTCTGTGTGGGGGAGGTGGGGGATTGTCATCCTCAAAGACATAATTTCCAGAACTTTCAACTACGTTGAAAAAATGGCTATCTCAAAATTTTGATTTGTTGTGTTTGGGGAAAAGGTGGGTGTGAGAGGGGGGTTAGTTGCCCTCCAATCACTTTTGACTATTAAAAAGGCCACTAGCCCTTTGAATTTCCAAACGAATGATCCCTTTTTGAAGTTTCTACGACAACGCTTTCTATAAAGCTTTATATGCCCCCAGAGCACAGTTTGCAACCATTGCCCCTAGGGCTGTGGGGAGAGTTCTCCTTAAAAACATAATTTCTATCTGGAAATCAATTACTCTGAACAAACGGCTATCTCAAAATTTTGATTGGATGTGTTTCGGGAAATGGTGGGCGCGGAGGGGTTGTTAGTTGCCTTTCAATCACTTTCGACTATGAAAAAGGGCACTAGCCATTTCAATTTCCAATAGAATGATCCCTTTTTTGAAGTTTCTATGACAACGCTTTCTATAAAAACCTTATATGGCCCCAGGGCATAACCTATAACCCTTGCCTGAGGGCTGTGTGGGGGGTTGTCATCCTAAAAGACATAATTTCCACACCATTAAACTACGTTGGACAAACTGGATATCTCAAATATATGAGTGTATGTGTGCGGTGAAAAGGTGAACATGAGAGGGTGGTTAGTTGCCCTTCAATCACTTTTGACTAATAAAAAGGACACTAGTCCTTTCAATTTCCAATCGAATGAGCCCTTTTGAACTTTCAACAACATGGTTTTCTATAGAAACCTTAAATGCCTCCGGGGCATAACTTACAACCCTTGCCCTGAGGACTGTGGGAGGGGGGGAGGGGTTGTCATCCTTAAAGATCTAATTTTCAAAACTTTCAACTATGTTGGATAAAATGGCTAGCCCTTTCAATTTCCAACTGAATGAGCCCTTTTTGGTTTCTACAACATCGCTTTCTATAAAAAACTTTTGATTGGATGTGTTTGGGGAAAAGATGTGCGTGAGAGGGGGTTAGTTTCCCTAAAATCACTTTCGACTATTAAAAAGGGCACTAACCCTTTGAATACCCAATCGAATGAGCCCTTTTTCAAGTTTCTACGACAACGCTTTCTATAAAGCATTATATGCCCCCAGAGCATAGTTTGCAACCCTTGCCCCTAGGGCTGTTGGGAGAGTTCTCCTTAAAAACATAATTTCTATCTGGAAATCAATTACTCTGAACAAATGGCTATCTCAAAATTTCGATTGGATGTGTTTCGGGAAGTGGTGGGCACGGAAGGGGTGTTAGTTGCCTTTCAATCACTTTCGACTATGAAAAAGGGCACTAGCCATTTCAATTCCCAATCGAATGATCCCTTTTTTGAAGTTTCTATGACAACGCTTTCTATAAAAACCTTATATGCCCCCAGGGCATAACCTATAACCCTTGCCTGAGGTCTGTGTGGGGGAGGTGGGGGATTGTCATCCTCAAAGACATAATTTCCAGAACTTTCAACTACGTTGAAAAAATGGCTATCTCGAAATTTTGATTGGTTGTGCTTGGACAAATGGTTGGCGGGAGAGGGGGTCACTTGCCTTCCAATCACTTTTGACTATTAAAAAGGGCACTAACCCTTTCAAGTTCCAATCAAATGAGCCCTTTTTCAAGTTTCTACGACAACGCTTTCTATAAAGCCTTATATGCCCCCAGAGCACAGTTTGCAACCCTTGCCCTGAGGGCTGTGGGGAGAGTTCTCCTTAAAAACATAATTTCTATCTGGAAATCAATTACTCTGAACAAATGGCTATCTAAAAATTTTGATTGGACGTGTTTCGGGAAAGGGTGGGTGTGGAAGGAGTGTTAGTTGCCTTCCAATCACTTTCGACTATTGAAAAGGGCAGAAGCCACTTCAATTTCCAATCGAATAAGCCCTTTTCGAAGTTTCTGCGACAACTTCTGCGATACGAAGTGCCCTGGTCTAAAGGAAAAAAAATAATAATAAATAATACATGGTGCCAACATCGTTATACGCCCCCAGGGCATATCTTGAAACCCTTGCCCTGAGGGTTGTGGGAGAGTGTCCTCCTCAAAAACATCATTTCTATCTGGAAATAAACTACGCTGAACAAAATCGCTGTCTCAAAATTTTTATTGGATATCTTTGGGGATATGGTGGGCGTGGAAGGGGTGTTAGTTGCCTTCCAATCACTTTCGACTATTCAAAAAGGCACACACCACTCCAATTTCCAATCGAATGAGCCCTTTTCGAAGTTTCTACGACAACTCCTTCGATACGAAGTGCCCTGGTCTAAAGAAAAAATAATAAATACATTGTGCCAACATCGTTCTTTACTTAGGCAGCACGATTGCGCTGTCTATAATATTTGTGCCAGACATTTTAAACAGAACGCGGTAAAAAAAAGCTGTCTCTGATAGGAATCTTAGATACATGGCAACGGTCTTATATATATATATATAGTGGAACGTATTCTAAATGGAGAAAAGGCCAGATATCCTTTATTTACGATAAACATGTTAACAATCTGGCATAACGAATTGCTTATGTATTTACAAGTAAATGGAACTTTCGATATGAGTGACTAAATTACATAATCTAGCTGCAGAAAGGGTGAGATATTGAACCAGGGTCAAGAAATCGGTGGGTAGGAATATAAGGGGGAGATGGGTCTAATAATAAAAATCCCATACAAACTGACACTTGCTTTACTGCTCAAAACTTTGGAACTGAGAATGTCAGTTTAAGGGTTCAGCCACCTATCTTCCCTTAGAAGAAAGAATTACTAGTATACCAACCTTATAATACATATTTTTAACGGTTATATTTTTTGTGTATTATTTCTTTCGTTGCTTTCTGAAGAAGAACGCTATAATTCAAATTTTTGTCCACGTGGACCCTTTCCCAATATCTTTTAATGACTTGTCCAACTCATGGGAAAAAGAGTTAGGCAGCCAATTTGTAGACCCGTCATTATAAACCGCAATGCTCAAGAAAAATTCAAAATTTCGTATTTCTATAGAAAGAGGGTTGAAACTTCCAGTTTTGCGGTTCTTTTAAATATTGAGTTTTATTTTCTCTTTACATAAATTCTGATGGATAAATTCAAGCTCTATGAACTTCAATTATTATGAACTACTTGTAAAATAAACTCTTATAGTGTACATACTTTTTAAAATATTTAGGCTTTTCCATTGTTAGTCACTATTGACAATTCCTTATGTCAATTGACTGAGCCTCAATTGGGTGTTACCTTGCATATCTGAGCTTTATTTTCTGAAAATTTTGCGTGAGTTAAAAGTTGGGCCCCATTTTTTACGGGTTGGACTGGTAAAGTGGGGAGGATATCATTTCATTTTAAAACTGGAATTTTTCTGGGGAAGAAAGCGTCCCGAATAAAATCAAGAATACCCCCATTATCCGAGGAAAGTAATGTGTACACGTGAAAACGTTGGATTTTTCGATCCCACTAACTTCTAGATCACCAAAACATGGATAAATTGAATGTCTTTCAAATATTGAATGTGCTATCCAGAATTGTTTTTATTTTGCTTCATAAGATCTAGCTTTCACTAAAATTGGACTTCTGTACCCGAGCTGTTGCTCCTTTGTATCTAAACTCAGGAGGACTGCTTGCTAATTTCGGGATCTAATGTCCTAAAAGTTTGGTATAGCAGCTTGCTATTTCGGTGCCCTGTGGAAACCAAGTAATTAAATGGGCAATGTTATCGTATCTCGCTGTATGTAAGGTAGGGTAGCTATCAATACTTTCAAGAAAAAATAAATATTTAATTTCTATTTCAACTTTTACTTTAATTTTAGTCTCAATTTTTATCTTTTTATTTCAATGTTTATATCAGATCAATTTTTTAATGGTAATTTGTCACCTTTTCTAATTTGTCAGTTCCTATTAGTTCCTATTTTTAGCAAGTGAGGATCCCGCTGGTCTCCCTTATATACAGAGCTATTATCATGACATCTAATATACTTTATTCATTTTCCATTGCATCGGAATTAGCTACCGGCTCCCCCATTTTTAGATACCTTTGAATTCCAAGGGTAGGAACTTCAGGTCCTTTTTTAAGAATTGCATAGAATACTTTGAGATATTACACTAAACGATAAAAGCTAAAACAAAGAAGAAAAATAAGGTGATTTAATAGTCAGTGAAAAGAGAAGAGTAATTTAAATGCCTCAGTCAAGATTTTCACTAAGCCATTCTAGGTCTAAAATAAAAGCAAACAAAAGTACAAAAAAAGGCCACAGAACAATTTAAAGACAATCTTCAAAGAATACAAAATGAAACAAAAGAAACCCTCTCTGAAGTGATGGTGGAAACTCAACTGAATAAAATGAACAAAGACTTCATGCCAGAATCAAATCTTCAATTGAGAATTTATTTTTTCTAAACCTTTCTAAATACTAATATTTTATCTGGTTTGATAAAACATCTAACTTAAGATTAATACATCGATAAGTCAACCGTTTTGTCCGAGAGCAATGAGATTGCTGTGAAAGGCATATGTGGTCTCTGTGGCCAAGGCTTACATAAAACAACCAAGGGTTGCAAAGTTGTGAAAAGGGCCTTAAAATCAGGATATCTATATTAAGCTCTGAAGGGACTAAATACTATTACCAGGTTTCTAGTACACTTTTAAATGATTTAAGCATCTTATTGTCCAGCTTAGAAAAAAAAAACTACATGCTTTTCTTTCAGTAAGCTATTTTTATTGGTGTAAAATCAAGTTTCCTGGATTCCCTGTTTTTTAATATGTGAAATAACTTTTTATGTGCTCTGAATGAAGCACCAGTTTCATTGAGAAGCTATTAATTTTTTTGGAATACCATCTCTGAATTAATTGATCCAAATCTCGGAAGTGTTAAGAACTTAATGTGGTGCTTTTTTTACAATAGTATCTGGATGGAATTTAAAAGGATGGAAACCGAATAAACAATTTTAAACTTAAATTCTATGGAATTCAGATATTACGGATTTTTCATTCATGTAATGTCAGGTTTGACTTTCAGTCTAATGAATTTAGGCACAATAGAAAAGCTATGCATCCGAATAAAAATTTTACTTAATATTCAATTTGATCAGGTTTAGAAAACTCGCAAGGCATACTAAAGTGATTCCTGACGTTGTTATAAGAACAAAATCCTAAATAACAATTTGGAGGTGGCACTGTTAAGACTGGAATAAAAACTTGGATGAACCTGTAGACCAGCGTAAATAAAGCCACAATAGCGGCTTCAACTGAATTGATTTTTTGTTGGTTATGACTGAAAGAAGCTCTAAATAACAAAAAAGAAAATAAGAGAGAAAAGAAATCTTATACATTTCATGAAAAAGCTTTATCCAGAGGTATTTTTGTTGTAAATTTGTCCTTTTCTTTTTTACAGCTGTCCAGAATGAGCGTCAACCAAGAAATAGTGCCACATTCCGACCTGAAATATTTGCAGAAATGGACCGCGAGAGGTTTCTCAGAGAAGCAGCTGCAGCAGTTGGCGTGTTCGGGTAAATATATACACGATTAATATCCTTTTTTGAGGTAAAATAAATCTTTTACATGTTCTTGCATCCTATATAAAACTATGTACATAGATTTTTATAGAAACGGATGAGGCCCCAGAATTTTTTTCACGGAAGACTATGGCCTAGAAATAGGATTTTTTCTTACCAGAGAAACCATCTATAAATGTAGACTTTTTTTGTTTTATTTTTGTACACCAGGAGTGTTAACTACTATCTTTTTCATCTCCTTCCCTGGATTGGCGTCGGTAGCAATGATTTAAGGAATGTAGTATGTTTTTTCTTGTGACACCTTTCGGTGTATTTCTTATAAGATATATTCCTTTTTGTTTGTGGTATTATTCTCAAGCTCTGTCAAAGAGCAGATATTACCCGTTGAAAGGATACTCTTAATTCAATCTGGCACGAAAGGGTTTTTCACCTTTTTCAATTTTTAAATTTTGATACTAGTTAACAGTTTTGTATTAGCTCTGATAAAAAAGGTGTTTGCTAAAAAAAATTGTTAGCTGGTAACTTTCAGGAACAGTTTAATTTGGCTGGAAATCAAAACCAATATCAGTTTGAAAAAACAGATCCGGTGTAGCCTTTCCATCACGGACGATATTTATAGGAAACTAGCAGAAGACTAAAGGAACTAAAGGAATATTGGCGGTCATGGACTCTCTATCAAATCTTATAGCATATAAACTAGTCTTCCTATTTTCCTGCAAAATAATTTTGCAGGAAAAAAGGAATTCAGCTCGTAGGGTCTCCTCGTTTTTCAAAGATATGCTCGTTACCGCTGCAGTACATATTACCACAGAATGATTATTTTCCTATTTTAGTTTTCTAATTAAAACTAAAAGCAGAAAACTTAGCTTCTTTATATCTCCTACTTCTTACCCTCAAAATCCTAGGGTTTTGAAGAAGGGATAAAGGGCTCAGCTATAAATAGTGATTTGGCATGTGCCACGTGAAATATGAAAAAAAAACGTATATGCATGTAGCATACGGTGGATTGTGCAAGGGCTCAGACAAAAGAAGTAACATTTTCTTTTTTGAAAACACAGGAGTTAGGTTTTCCTAGATACATTTTTCAAGTTTCTATTTTGTGTCTTCATACTTAAAATGTAATAGAATAAGACGGAGCATGCTTAATGCCTTTCATTTGTATTTTATTCCATCACTTTAATATAAATGGATACTGTTTTCACTTTTAGGTCACCTATGTCTCTGTTTATGAATATGCATAGTAAACCTCAGTTTCAACCGTATTTGCTACCTCCTCCAGCGTCAATTGTAGATCTTTCACCAATTGCTCGTTTTCAGCCGCAGCCATTTACACAACCTCCAACCAGCATTCCTAAGGTTCCTTCACCTTCTTCAAATGGTAAGTTTGACGTATCTAAACCTCCTCTGGACAAAATTCAAAACATATTTCCCAGTTTCTCAGCTCTGTTTCAAATTTATATTGCGCGACACACCAGATTAGGAAACTGCGTTTTTCACATCTGCTAAAAGAAAACCTTGGCTTCCATAATTTTTGCTACCTCCTCAAGAATCGAATGTAGATATCTTCCACCAATTGGTTGTTTTCATCAGCTCCCATTCTCACAGCCTCCTTCCAAGGCACCTCCTTCCAGCTTTTGTTAAATTCTTACAAGCCAAACATTAAACCTTTTATTGGTTCCTAAGCGTTCATTTTATTAGTTAAATAGATATACTAGAGATTCTACAATTTTTAATTAAAATTTTACAGAAAAAAAGCACGTATTTCTCAGTTTCCCGTCTATTTATGCTCCGAATGTCCTTTTATACGGCATATTTCACGTGACATTCACAGTGTCATTTTAAAATGTCATATTTCACGTGACTTTACTTGCTGATAACGTATTTTGAGCTACCGCACTTAGAGATATTGCACAATAGGAATGGGATAAATTATGTTTTTCACAATGCTTCAAGAATAAAAGGGCTTATTGATGCGCATTTGCAATAACGATAAATTTATACTTCAAATGTCTAAAAAGGTAACTGTTAAGTTGTAAAGTAAAACACTTGCAATTGCTAACCGGTATTATTTTTATATTCAAAAATAGTTTTATTAAAGCACTAGCAAAGCCTTAGCGTTAAGACCGGTTGAAAAGAGGGAGCAGACCCTTCATGTACAGGGTAATTTCTGCCAGTTTCAAGTTTAAATACGATAACCTAGTAACACAACTTTGAAAAGGGAACTATGATCAGGGAATATAAATATAAATGATAATAATCTGATAATAAAATGAAGTAATTAAGGGTAAATAAAACGTGTTGAAACTTTCTTTTTGCTGATTTTCCGCTGTTGCGTCCTATTTCGGTTTATCTGCAGTATTCACTTTTCCACGGTTTTTGCGCAAAACAATTCTGTTAAAATAAAGTTTGCTGTATTCATACATTGATGTTTTATAAAATACATCAATTTAAAAAGATTTTCTAACAAAATAATATTCGTGCAAAATGGGTTAATACATGAAACAAAGGATTACACTTTCAATTGACAAAGAAAAGCATTTTTCGAACCTCATACCAATCCATTGGAAGAAGTTGTGTAAGCTATATTGATTTGGCTTTAAAATGTTCATTTATCTACATAAAAAATGTTTAGAATAAGATTGGTTAAGTTCGACTGTAAATACAGTCTGAATTGTGAACTGGTGTTGATATTGAGTGACAAATCTCCAGGGTAATGAAAAATCGGACTAACGTCTGAAAAATTGCGTTAAACATCGCTTATTTAGTACCATCCAAATTTTACTGTAGGACACGGGGGACCAAATGCCCCATTCAGACCCAAGTCTGCCCCCTGACGTCATTCCCCCCCCCCCAGCTAAAATTTAGTTTCTACAAAAAATTTTGTCAAAACTAAGATAAGTCAGCACAATTCAAGGATCCAGAGAAACTAGTCAGTTTTCTCTAGTATATCTTTGCCTTTATGGTAACATATGACTCATCTTTCAGTTCTCACTGTCAATTTCACTTGATTTGGGAAAATTGGCTCCAATTTTGCCCCACCCCTCCCAAAGATTTTGACGAAATTACGCCACTTTTATAAATTGAAAATTTCCAATTATTAGGTGACTTTAAACATTCCCCAGAGGATCCTCCAATAAATGAAAAGCCTGTTCCTGTACAATTCCTGCCATTCCAAGCCAACAACTTAGTCTTCCCAGTTTTACCATCAGGAAGTGGTGAAAATGCTCATGAGCTTGCTGGACGAATACTTTTCTTGGCGCTACGATGGGCCAAGAATCTACCGTCTTTTGCAGGGTTGCCACCAACTGATCAGGTAATTAAGTATTTGTACTTCAGATGTTTCACATAGAAAACTGATTGTGCTGTAAAAAGAGCGATGGACTCTCTGTTTCAACGCTAAAATTTAAAATTTTGTACTCAATGATTATTTTGGATTTCTTAAATACTCTGACTTTTTTTTATTAATACATTCAAATACTTTCATTAAAAAAAATTGAAGAGAGAGAGAGACAGAGACAGAGAGAGAGAGAGAGAGAGAGAGAAAGAGATAGATAGAGAGAGAGAGAGAGAGAGAGAGAGAGAAGGAAGAGGAAAGAGAGAGAGAGTGGGAGAAAGAAAGAGGAGCTATAGAAATGGTTAATAGAGTAAAACTAACGACATTGAGAAACGAAAAGAAAAAGAGAAACGGGGGGAAATTCTTACAAACAAAGTGACGTGCACCGTATTTATGAAGTAAAAACATAAAAGGTTGAATTAGAGACAAACCTTAGTAGTACAATTTTTATTCTCCTTTTCGTCTTATTTAGTACGCTTAGACTCCTCATCTTATTTTTAGACATCGTTGTTAGAAAGTTGTTGGCACGAGCTGTTTCTCCTTTTTGCTGCACAGTGGTCTGAACCATCTGGTTGTGGACTTTTCAAACCGGAATCTTATCCCTCTTATTCTATGGACAAAACGAAAGAATGCATAAAGCTAGAGCTCCAATATTTTATAGACATCATTACGCGCTTTAAGATCCTCGAAGTCGATGTTGCAGAATATGCCTGTCTTAAAGCTATTTTACTATTCAAGCATGGTAAGACAATCTCATTTAAATGGATCTGTAAAATCTAATTTCGGAGAACTAATTCTTCTTTTATCAAAACAAAATATAACAACGCTAAGCAATCAACTTCGCCATCTTAAAATTCGAATTATTTATACTTATTTCAAACAGGCATCTATAGCACTGAATACTTTGCAAACACATACAAGGACATGGCCCATAGCTACTTTGCTTTAATATTGTGCTTGTGTAATGTAAGAGAAATTTAAGCTGTAGTATAGCCTCTATGCAAACAATATCAATGTTATCTTAAAAAAGCGTGATAAAAAATATTATGTTCACAAATACGACACGTATCTCTTATCTATGGTTTAAACAACCGTATTTATATCCACATTCTAACCATAAAGTCGAAAAATTTTTTCAAATCTGAAACTTTTTCAAGCTAAATCTGCTTAATGAAGACGTTTCCAAACACCTGACTTCGCATCATTTACAACTCCTTCGGCACTTCAAAACACTCAAAGGGCAAATTATAACCTCTAGTAAATTAGGTAACAAAAACCTAATTAGCAAAAGCTGTATTTTTTGTTTTCCGGTAAAAACTTCTTTATATTGATTGTTTAGTGATGTGTAACTACACCGGTAAGCTTTATTTTCTGGTATGTTTTCAAAAATAACGCATTTTTAAGCTTGACACAAAAAATATGCAAAAAAAATAATGAAACAGTCATAGATACATCACTGTTTTACTAAAAAAGCCTCATAGTTTAATAAACTGAAAAATAAAGTCACGTATTAAGAATGTCGCTGTTCCCCAACAATTGAAAATATGAACGGAAATTCCAAACAAACTTCATTTGGATAAAGAAACGCGGCTTCGATGAACTAACACACATATGCGAATCGTCCAGTAGTCAGTTTGCTAAACTGAACTGAAACTATTTTACCTTCAAATGCTATCTGATTGAAACTGTCCTACGTCCAAAAATGGATTAGTTGTCTACCTTGTGCGAATTTTTGTGCTGAATCCGAATTTGCAGTCAGAATTGACACCACACTAATAGATATCTTCCAAGTCACCTTTTTCTGTCTTATCCTCTGTTGCAAATTTGCTTTTATGAACCCTGAAACTATTCTAATTCTTTATTTGGACTTGGAAGTTTCATAGTTCCATAGCCAATTATTATAAAAGAAACTCGACAGTTCAGTTGTTCCCCTATAACCTCCTTTTGAAGTACTGAAAAAAAAATCTTAAAAACTTCAAAAGTTCTCCTGAAAAGTAGTTATTTTGAACATAGGACAGTTTCAACCAGAGCACATTAGGAGGTAAGATGGTTTCAATCGAAGCGAATTTGGAGGTAGGAGAGTTTCATTCTAGTGTATCGAGTGGCAGTCAAGGTCCCACTGTTAACTGTTAAAAGACCACGGAGTATTATGCCTTTGTTTGTTCCTTTATCTCATGAGACGGAAAACCTGGCTCAGAAAAAAAAAGTGAAAATGGGTAGCAATGCAACTACTATGAAGTCTAAATTTACTTTGTTGAGGCAAAGGTAAAAACAACATCTAAAAACCAACGTGATGTTTGTTTTGTTTTTTTATCTCAGCGAGGTGCTCGCCATGAAAAGTTGAAAGTCCCTACCAAAGAGTATGGGCAACCTACAAGAATTAGAACGGGCGCTAGTTTCGATAAAGGAACCCCAATGCCATCTACCGTTTCACAGCACTGGTCATTTTTTCAGTATAATAATAAGAATGACTAATTTGGTTTGTATAGTTGGTACAATTAGTGTACAATTAAGTATCTGACTGCAGTTCTTGAAGGAAAAACGATTACAAAGCTAAAAAAAAATGCCGAGTGTCGCCAAACGATAGATGGCCATGACGGTTTTTGTTGCCGATATTAGCACCAGTTTCCGCTCTTATAAATTAATCATACGTCCAGGTGCATAAAATCTTAAGACCAACGACCAAAGACGGAATAAATATTAGCGCCATGTGAGCCTTGCATCCTCCTATTTTGATCCACCGCTGTAGTGGAGGCTGGGTCTTTGAATCATACCGAAAGTGGGTCAGAAGATTGCTACTGTTCTTGTGGGTAGTGCAAAGATCTTAGTGATGCTTTCGATGTCTTCTTGAGAAAAAATGAGTTAATTTTGGACCCTAGTTGTGAGCTTTAAATGCTAGGCTCGTGTAAATAAGAATTATGTGGTCAAGTTTTACAATACTGGTCTGGAAAATCTACTGCGGGGTTTGAAGGAAGGTTTTCCACAGAGAGGTGGAATATTGCGAAGGAAAGCGTATTGATTCGAGAACAATGCAATTCTACGTATTTTATTTAGTATTTATATATTCGGATTTGTCCTGAAAAGGTGCACTAACTGCAAAAGTAAACTGTGGCACTATTCTTACGTAGACACTATTCTTACTATTCTACGTCGTAATTTACGTAGAAAAGTGTCTCAAATGTCTCCGTAGGGACAGGGTCGCCTATGAGAAATTGATGTCTTTTGCAGTTCGATTTGTCTTATTGTTGCTACTTATTTCCACGTGGATATATATATATATATATATATATATATATATATATATATATATATATATATATATATATATATATATATATATATATATATATATATATATATATATATATATATATATCAGTGTCTTTTACACTGAAAGTATCTTATACAGAAAGTGTCTTTTTCTCCGAGAATAATGATTAAACTTTACTTTAAATGTTTCTACGCCTTCAACTACATTTTGAAAGGAAGTACAGGCAGGTTGAGCTGATATAGACCCAGCGAATATTGGTACTTTTTATAAGATGGCTCTGTTTAAACAAAATTTCTAGTGCCAAATTTATGGCACGGCTTTCTTGGGAGAAAATATTGAATTCGCTTAGGAGGTTCCAATTTGTTACAGAACATCAATCTTTTTTAATATTTATCGTCTTCTGAGGGGAGCAAGTGCCTGGTCTTTTGTAACTGATGGAAAATATTTGTTTGGTTAATGAATATTATAAAAAACGCTGAACAATCTCATAGGCCGAGACAAAGAATATTTATAATAAGATTGGAAAGCTCGTATCTGAGTGTCAACAGAAATATTATTAACGACACTAGCACTGGTAGTAGGTGAATATAGTTAATGTTTTGGCAGTATTGTCGTGCAAATCTCTTTCGCGTGCAAATTTCCACATCTCTCAATCTTCACGTTTCACAATTCCACAATAATATTTCATGCGTTACAAATGATCTTTGTTTGGGTGAGCTCAGCCCAATCTATTCTATCTGCAACCACTAGTTGACAGATCTTTTTTTTTTTATTTATTCACTCATCACTCTCATCTTCTTAAAAGCTCTTTGCATGAAAGAATTTGTCATCTTCTTACATGAAAGTTCATGTGTAAAAATCAGGGCTTTGGAGTTGTTTATAAGTTATAAATGAGTCCGACTCAAAACATTTTCAATATACCGACTCCAAGTCTGACTCTGACTCCTGAAATTTTAAACATAGTTGCTCCGACTTCGATAAATTGTTTCTATAGTAGTACTGTAGTACTATGGTGCAAATAAATCCCATTCAATATAATCAGCCTACAATATTAATTTTGTTTATTATTGCCACTTTTTAGTAGTATTTGGCTTAATCTCAGCCTTTTTGTGTTTCCATAAATCCCGACTCCGAAGGGTCTTCCATTATTTCTGCTACTTCGACTCCATTCAGCAAAACTTTGCTAACACTCCAACTCCAAAGCTCTGGTAAAAAAAAGTTAAGTGTTGTCAAAACACTATTCAAACCAGTGCCATCTAGCATCACATTTAAGAATTAAATTGAGCTTGAATATTCAAGGGGTTATTCACTTGCAGGAATGCACATCCCTAGTTTATGAGTGAGAGATGAGATATTTTTACAATTTATAGCAAAGTTTCAAGGTGACGATGTAAGTTTCGAATGTACCACTTGATTGCTAGTGTGTGTGTTTTTTTGAAGGCAAGTACTTCCACATCTTTTTATATATTTATCAATACTAAGGGTTCCATGAGTTTAACATGCAGAACAGTTCTTCCTTTGCAGGCACTTCTGTATCTTGTTACATGTCATCAATGATAGGAAGTATAATTTTTCATCGACACTATAATATAATTTTTAGAATTATATTTTATAAAACTATATTATAATTTTTCACTGTAAAATTTTGCTAATAAGAAATAACACATTTCTTGAGAAACATTTAAAAAAAATTTTACTTTAGCAAGAAACTCCAAAAACATTAGGAATAAGCTTTCTTTATTTCTTAATCCATGAACCTCAAAATTCCTTATATCAAAGTCATCATGGCGTCTAGGATAGGCCCCATAAGGCCGAGGTACAACTGACTTTAGAAGCCCCCCCCCCTAAAAAACATGTGGAAACAATAAAGCTCTGTAATATTGTGACAGAAATGCCACAATTTTCAGGCTTAAAAAAAGAAAAGAAAAAAAAACTATGCAAACCCTCACTCTCTGAGAAACTAGTTGGCCGAGATGCCCAATCCTTCCCACCCATAACTAGAATACAAATAATGGGGGATGCCCTTTGCGCACATTCACATAATTGTTCCTTTTATAAATGTTTTTCGTGTACGATGTATGACAGAGTTTAGTTGTCGTATCTTCATGTCCAAAGCCGAAAGTTAGACCAGACTTTTTCCAAAACGTAGTTACTATATTCCTAAAAATTTTCTCTATAGTCCTAATAAGTCTTCGCCGAACTTTTGTAAAGTGATGGAGCTAAAGCTCTCTTAATTTTTTCTGTTTGATTGGTTTTTCTTTATTTTTAGCTAGGGATTGTATGATCGCAGATTAGGCTTATTATGGGTTTCTCTCTTCTTAGTTTTTTCTTCTACTAATATTTCACTGGAGACGACTATTAGTCATTTGGCCGAAATATTTTCTTAGCTTTTCGCCACTTTTTTTAATTAAATTTTATTTCTTGAAAGTAACGTGAAACTCGACTTATGTTCTGTAAAACAAAAGCAATATTAATTTATTTCCCACTATCACTTCACTAATGCATCACTTATAATAACACTTCCTCTACATGCAGGGGGTACACAGTACATGATTCCATAATAGACGTAACACAACTTGTGTCCCAACGCATAATAAAGAACTTATGAGGAAAGTTCCAGTTAAAAAAAAAAAAAAAAATTACCCGAGACTGGGTCATTATTATTTATAGTTCTTCAGAAGACATAAGATCATGTAAGTTTAAAATTTATAGCAAATAATACCAAGAAAGTTTGGTTTTTGATTGAAGAAATATTGGCTCTAGAAAAACTAACCTGACAAGTATGTGTCCAACAAGAGATTCATACTTACTCCCGCCATTTACCCTCTGCCGCAGCCATCTAAACATTTGCCTCTCAATTACTTGGACTCTCTGTCTTGGCTTGTCTCTTTCTACAATTAGCCATGTCTTGATGCAACCTACAGCAAAATATTTGATAACTTCAATTCAATGAACCTTCATGGATCAACAATAGTAGTTATGTAACCAATAATGATCGTGGGAAATATAAATTCATCAATAGGGCGTCATGACGGCGCCAATACCGAGTTTGTGTTTTAATTCAATTTTTTTTTCTTTCAGAAATTCCGTGTCTTCAAAGTAAAGGGCAAGTTGAAAGACTGCAAGATCAAGCGCAAATAATGCTAGGTCAACACATTCGCAGCAGCCGGCCAGAAGACATAGCTAGATTTGGCCATTTGCTTTTGTCCGTTCCGTTGTTTCGGGTTGTTAATCCAGAGAGAGTGATAAACCTTTTCTTTCATTCAACAATAGGAGATACGCATTTCAGTAGAATTCTAACGGACGTATTTAAAAGTTGTTAAGATTTATCATAACGTATATTGATTACATGTGCAATTTTGTTCTAGTCTTGTTTTTATTAAAACCTTTTCTTTCCAGAATTAATTTTCAACCAGGGAATTTGAGGGTAAATGAAGAAGATGGTGTTTAAAAACACTAAGCTTTGATGAAAGGAGAAAGAGAGAGGGAGAGAGGGGGGGGGGCAATTCCATTCTCTGATAAAAATATTGAGCTGTATCCTTATATATGCAGTTTGTTCTTGTCATTTTTGTTGTTAAAATCACAGACGGATAATAGAGTAAAAACCGAATAAAAAAAATAAATAAAAACAGAATAAGATAAAAGAAAAAAGAATAAAGTCACCAAAATTTCACGACGAAATTTCGCCACTAACCCGAAGTAACATATTCCCGGTTTCCAAAGAAAAGAAAACAAGTTTCAATAGAGTGCCTTTAGGCTGTTTGGTAACAGAGAAACTAATAAAAGATTACCTACCTCACAGGGGTATAAGTCACTAGATTTGGGGCAGTAGTATTCACCAGCTTAATTACCCGAGCCCCCAACCCAAGAATTTTTAAGTTTAGCCAACAATAATTTTTGAAACTCAGCCAACAAGTTATTTTTATAACACTGACATGTATTTTGCAAATTTTAAAAGGATAATTAACATTGATGTCAATATTCAACAAAAATCCTACTGAGGGTGATCTAGAGAACGATAAAAGATCTCCTAACTTCCTGAAAGTTCATTTGAGATGTTCGACTTTGCGTTGGGGCAGTAGTATTCACTACCTTATTGCTTCATCAAAAATACCGGCCAGAATGAGACTTTTTGGAATAAAACAATTTTCATGACAAAAAAGGACTACTCTTTTTTTTTTTTTTATCTACGACCAAATCACAATTTTAGGACAAAATAGGACCAACGTACAGCGAGTTGCGACACCGGATACGCACGTTCCTAGAAATAACCTTTGTTCAACCTATACGTTTTAAAAATTCTAAGTAACATTCTACAATCGCAGAGTTCTTTATTTAAATAACATTTATAAAAAATAATAACAGGCATATTCAAGTGGGAATAAATTAAAGAGCACATAAAACGCTAAAAGTGCACACTTTTGGAAAAAGCCACCATCACATGAAAATTTATCACACCCAATTGCAACAGGAATTCGTTTTTTTGGCCGTTCTATAGAACATTTTGGAAGTGTCACTAAGATTCTGAGATTTGGACACTAAATCATCCAGCTTTTCACCACGTTGCAATACAGCTTCAATCGTATTATGCTGGAATATAAAAAACAATGATTAACTAAAACACTATTTCACTATCAAAAAAAAAAAAAAAAAAAAAAAAAAAAAAAAAAAAAAAAAAAAAAAAGATTTTGACGTTTTTAATATAAAAACTATTAAAGATTCTTCAAGTTAAAACACTTCAAATAAGCAATTCAGATAATTCAAATTTTGCAAAATAATCCTTTAAAGTAAGTATGCACTTTACCATTAAATTATCAATAGATGGCGTTCTGACCTACTTCTGAGCTTGCAGTAAAAAGTTGACAGACATTCAAAATTATGTTGAAACTTTGCTCTTTAACATTTGATCTGTGCCTTTTATGTCACTCTGTAATAGTGTATTGAAAGCACTTTTTTTGCTGTAAATCCCACAATAATTATTTCATATTATTTAATACTAAATTAGTCAGTAGTCAGTTTTTTTTAGTTCATTAATTTATTTTAATGCTCCTTAATATTACTGAACAAGAGCAAACATCTATTTTTTTTATCACATCAATTCACCTTTCTATTTCTGAATTTACAATTTCTAAGTCGACAAGGAAAACGACGGACCTCTTTATTCTGGCATCAAAACACGACAAAATTTCGACATTTTACAAACCGAGCCCTTGCTGTGTTGACAGAGAATTAAATAAAAGGGCAGCATTCCATGTCGAGTCGATAGAGATGATAATTCAAACGCGGCTTTACCCACCTTCCTTAAGAAAAAGAAAAACTGATATTGATCAGATTAGCGTCCTCTGATGTGTAGTAATATGTGATATTTGGTATTAGCCAGGGCCGTATCCAGGATTTTTGTTCAGGGGGGGTTTTACTAATTTTTGAATTTTTTTTTGGGGGGGGGGGTTACTAATTTTTAACTCAGTTTTCGACTAATTTTACTGATTTTTACCTAGGTTTTACTAATTTTCGACTTATTATCGAGTCTGTCAAAAAATTTCGGGGGGGGGGGTTCAAACCGGGTAACCCCCCCCCCCTGGGTACGGCCTTGGTATTAGCATATACTATTTGTTCCTTCAACCTTCGAACCTCTTACTGATTATTCCCAATTCAAATTCCATAAAATAGTAGCCTACAACTAAATGAGCAAGACCAAAAAGTAAAGATTCTATCAGCATCATAATCTTCAGATTTTATAGTGTTTACTTGAATGAGAGTGAGGTGCGAGGGTAAACAAAGTGCTCGGAAATCTCTGTTACGGCCGCATTAGAATCAAGGACTTCAAACTTAACAATAGTTAAGAAAGGTGCAGAGTCCCCATAACAGAACAAAACCCACCTTTCATTTGCGAAAGCGTATTGCAAGTCAAAAGCAAATATTTGATGACAGCTCGATATTTTATCTTTTCGATTTCCAGAAAAACTTTCACATCCACTTACTCCAACAAGTTTCAAACAACAACTTTCGTCCGAAATTACTTAAGAGTTTAATGAATATCTTTACCTACTTTAAGCACAACAAAGAACAGTGTCATAGCCTTATTTTGCCGAAAAAAACTACCTGTATCCATGGTAACCTTTGTTTTACTAATTTGAGTAGAGTTAAACGACTTTTTTTTTTCAATTAAGATAGTGAAGTGAGGCGAAGAACACAAACTTTCCAACTAATAAAATTTACTATTTTCTAATTAAAAAAATTTCCCAAATTAAAACAATTCAGGATATCTATTCAAAATCTTATACGAATTTATAGACAATTTTAATGAAAATTCCTAGACATAATGGAAATACGATTTGTTACACTAAAATCAAAGGACGAAAAAATGAAAAGAAGAAATAGAAAAAAGAAACAAAAGAAATCAAAAGAAAAAACTAAATTCTAAGGTGATGTGGAGCCTACGACAAATGATGAACATTATACAAAAATAGAAGAAAAAAGGGAACGTTTAAATTGATTTCTTCTTTTTTTTTGTCTTGAAAGTACCAAAAATTATTGTCATTGCATCTGTTCTGTCAACATTATATAGAACTTTGGTAAACATGATCAAGAAAACTAAAATTTCCAATTTAGTACTCTAAGGAGCATCACTACATATTGGCGAAAATTTCGGTGAGTCACCACTGTGGTGGACTACACTGTTCATGTCCAGACAAAAAGCTATCTAGAATACAAAGGATAGACTTCTAGATCCCTTGAGTCTTTGCTTGAATATAGATTGTACACTTGACATACATAGAAGAGAATTAGGAAACACAACTTCTGGAAGTCATATTGTTGGGATAACTTTTCTAATGAAGTCGTTGAGGCAACATTATTTGACAGCTTGAAGTGTCAACTGGGATGCTCAGAATATCGTCATAAGCAATAAAAACATCACGGTTGTGTATTTGTTTTGTAACTTTTCATTCGTTTTATACTTATTGCAATGAAAAGTATTCTTTTAACACTGAGGTTCTGTTGCAACCAGATAAATAAATGACCGATCTTCAACAAAAAATATTTATTTATTAATTTTCTTCAAAATTGAGGAGTATATAAAATACATAAATGAAATTATAAAAGAAAAAAGAAATGCTTCAACAAACCAAACAAAGCATTGGTGTTAAATAGGCTTAAAAATATAACTGAATAAAATACGTAAATAAAACACACACAACAACGCAAAGTCAAACATTATTTAAATTCTGGTGAAAAAAAGGGAAAAAGTTATGCATACAGAAAAAACTTTCAGATTAATAGCGAAAATTATCCCTCTTAATCCTAGCCAATTCCAACGGCTCTTTAATTTTAAAACTAAAAACTAATTCAGTGTTAATATAAAATAGTCATGAGAATAAATTTTCAATGGTAGGGTATATTGTAATTCATTTTAATTTCTGATCAAGAATCTCAACTTTGTTCTTCACCATAACAACTCACCATAATAATTCTAGTTTCATCCAAGTCAGCCTGCATCTTTGCTAGTGAATCTGCCTCCTTTGGATTTTGATATTTAGCCAGAGTGGTTTCAAGGACAGGGTAATTAACTTCTTTCCCTAAAGCCCAGTCTCCTGCTGGAATTTTTTTTGTAAATTCCTCTAAAACTTGCATCAGTAGTGAATGGGCTACCCTTGTAGGATATTCACCATCCGAAATGACTACAGCAGCAAGGTTATCAGTTCTTACATAACAATGACACATATGATCTGGAAAACAATAAGTAAAATACTGATACATTTTATAGTAAAACGATCAATATTAGCATATATTATATTGACAGCTTGTCTTTAACATTCCAAAATCTCTTTTACAGTACTACAGCCTAAGTAAATCAAATTCGAATTCGGCACTGGATGAATATTTGAATACAACAATTTTTAAATGCCATAAAAAGGGGGAGAGATTTCCAAATGCTGTTTTGATCTCAATAGGACTTCCATTAAATGAAAATTTAATAGAGTTGCCAGCAACTTTGCTTTGCTTTCAATCACGATTATTGCATTTTTTTTTTGTGAATCTGAAATGCCAGACGAGGGCACTTTATGTCCAAACTTATCCAGGATGGGAGTGAAAGGTCCTTTGACCGAAAATTGGGAGCATGGTAAGTGATATATACATTTTTTTCTCTTCTATGGCAGTAAAAAAAAAAGAAGATTAATTCACTTTCTGAAATATCGACAGGCCTCTGAAAAGTTCGTAACTTTGTCTATAAGCACATACAAAGCATGAAGCGAATATCAATCCACTAAAAACTATATAGTTTCTGCCTATTTTGTACTTCAACATAGCTATTTACTATCATTTATACAAAAAACAATATTTTTAGAAATTGGTTTCTGGATTTTTTTTTACATCTCAGTCATGGCTATAAAAATATGACATGGGCTGCCAGACATGAACCTTCCCCCCCCCCCCGCAAAACTCCCACTCTCCCTCATTTTGTACAGTGAGAAATATGAATAACATTTTTTATTTCCGAATGAAAATATTTCTCAATGAGAGAGGAGCTCCTCCACCAATAATACATAATTTGTCTAAAGTTCTTAACATGACGGAAGGTCGGGTTAAGTCATTCACCTCCTCCCTATTGATCAAAAAGGCCTTTAAAAAAAAATTGGGAAATTCGGGCTTCAGGCACACATCTATGCCCTATCCCCTTGGCCAAAAAAAGATCCGCTAATCTCCTATTTAATATTTGCAGTGGATCTATGCAACACTATTAGTATTATTGTATGAATAGGTCATTAAAATAGCCTAGCGGTAGTTCTAAACCTATTCACCAACTCAACTACTTAATGAATTTTGCCTGATTTGAACCATAATTGTTGGTTGGCACAAAAAAAAAGAAAAAAAGAAAAACAAAACAAGAAACGAGTGAAATTGGCACAAAAATGAAATTCTCATTCAAATGACCTATTTGCTAATATTCTTATAGCACTGGTATGACACAATCGTCCGAGCAAAAAAAAAATAATAAAATTAACCTTCACAAATATACAAACTTTCAAGTTTTGTAGATTGTAGCTTCAAGCCCCGACGCTCCCAGGTACATTGCCTTTAACAGTAAAATTTTCAGTTATGACCCCCCCCCCAGCTCATTTAGGGATATTTTTCACTTACAGTAACGACTGAGTTAAATTTTAAATCAGAGGCAACGCTATAGCGTTGCCTATAGTAAAGGCCATATGGCTGCAATGTTTTATTATTATTATTATTTATTTATTTTTCCCCAGAGGCACTTCATATGGAAGGGGTCGTCGTAGAAACTTCAAAGGGGGCTCATTCGATTGGAAATCGAGAGTTCTAGTGCCCTTTTTAAGGGCCAAAGTGAAGGCAATTAACATCCCTTTCACGCCCACCATTTCCCCAAACACTTCCAATCAAAATTTTGAGATAGCCATTTTGTTTAACGTAGTTGAAAGTTCTGGTAATTATATCTTTGAGCATGACACTCCCCCTCAAGGTCTTCAGGGCAAGGGTTATAAGTATTGCCCTGGGGGCATATATGGTTCTTGTGGAAGGAATGCTCATATAAACTTCAGAGTGGATCATTTGATTGGAAATTGAAAGTTCTAGTTTACTTTTTAAGCGTCAAAAGATATTGGAGGGTAACCAGCCCCCTTCCACGCCCTTTTTTCCCAAAATGCATCCAATAAAATTTTGAGATAGCTATTTTGTTAAATATAGTTCAAAGACCACATGACAAAAACTCCGGTATCGACAAAACCCCCCACGGCCCGGGGGCAGGCGTTGTAAGTTATACCCTGGGGACATATATAGTTCTTATGGAAGGTATGCTCGTATAAACTTCAAAGAGGGCTCATTTGTTTGGAAATTGAAAGTTTTAGTTCACTTTTTAGAAAGTAAAAAGAGATTGTAAGGCACCTAGCCCCCCCCCCCCATCCACGCCCTTTTTTTCTCGAACCCATCTGAGAAGAATTTTGAGATAGCCATTTTTTTTAAATAGTCAAAAGACCATATAGCGAAAACTCCTGGGTCGATACAGCCCCCCAGGGTCCGAAGGCAGGCGTTGTAAGTTATGTCCTGGGGGAATATATGGTTCTTATGGAAGCGATGCTCGTAAAAAACTTCAGAGAGGGCTAATTTGCTTGGAAATTGAAAGTTCTGTTTCAGTTTTTGAGAATCAAAAGAGATTGGAAGGCAAATAGCCCCCCCCCCCGTGTCCCTTTTTCCCCCAATACTTCCGATAAAAATTTTGAGATAGCCATTAAGTTAAAAATTGTTCAAAAGTCAGATAACAAAAACTAAGGTGTCGACACAACCCCAAAGGGCCCGAGGGCAGGCGTTTTAAGTTATGCCCTGGGGCATGTATGGTTTTTATGAAAGAGATACTCGCATAAACTTCAGAGAGGGCTCATTTGATTGGAAACTTAAAGTTCGAGTTCACTTTTTAACAGTCAAAAGAGATCCGAGGGCAAATAGCCCCCCTCTCGCCTTCATTCTCCAAACCCATCTGAAGCGAATTTTGAGATAGATATTTTGTTAAAAAAAAAATATTGTTCAAAGGTCGGATGAGAAAAACTCCAGTGTCAATACAGCCCCACAGGGCCCGGGAGAAGGCGTTCTAAGTTATGCCCTAAGGGCATGTATGGATCTTATGAAAGGGATGCTCGTATAACCTTCATAGAGGGCTCATTTGATTGGAAATTGAAAGTTCTAGTTCACTTTTAAGAGTCACGATATTTAAGGGCAACTAGCCCCCATGCCCTTTTTTCCCCAAACCCACCCGATACAAATTTTGAAATAGCCAGTTTTTTAAAAATTGTTCAGAATTTATTTAACAAAACTCCGTTGTAAACATAACCCCCCAGGGCCAAGGGAGTTGGAGTTGTAATTGTTTTCCTGGAGGTGTATATGGTTCTTACGAAAGGGATCCTTCTATAAACTTCATAGAGGGCTCATTTGATTGGAAATTGAAAGTTCTAGTTCATTTTTTAAAAGTCAAAAGATATCTGACGGCAACTAGCCCGCCACCCACATCCTTTTTTCCCCAAGCCTATCTGATAAAATTTTTAAAGTAGCCATTTCATTAAAAATAATTCAAAGGTTAGATAAGAAAAACTCCTGTGTCGACGCACCCCCCCATGGCCCGGAGGCTGGCGTTGTAAGTAATGCTTTGGGGCATATATAATTTTTATGGAAGGGATGGTTGTGTGAACTTCGGAGAGGGTTCATTTGATTGGAAATTGAAATGTGTCATTCAGTTTTTAAGAGTCAAAAGAGATTGGCGGGCAACTAGCCCCCCCCCCCTCCACGCCCTAAAAGTATCAAATAAAATTTTGAGGTAGACATTTTGTTAAAAATAGTTCAAAGTTCAGATCACGAAAGCTCCGGCGTCAACCCCCCCCAGGGCCCGAGGGTAAGTGTTGTAAGTTATGCCCTGGGGGCATATATGGTTGTTATGGAAGGGATACTCGTATAAACTTCATAGATGGGCCATTTGATTGGAAATTTAAAGTTGTAATTCACTTTTTAAGAGTAAAAACTGATCGGAGGGCAGCTAAGCTCCCTCCACACTCCATTTATTTTTTTCCCAGAGGCACTTCATATAGAAAGGGTCGTCATATAAACTTCAAAGGGGGCTCATTTCAAAGGGGGCAAACTTTTTTCAATTCGATACTGTTACTTTGATACAAGTTTTGATACTTGGATGAACATTTGCTTTTTTTTAAGTTTGATTTTCAAATAAGGAATTTTTTAAAACTTGGAACTTTTTGCAATGAAAAAACAACAAAATTAATTAAAAAAAAAAACTTTCCCAAAAATAAGTCTTTCAAAGAAAAGTAAAGGCCATTTTAAACTTAAGCTCAGCAGATAGAAAAACCTGTTAAAATTCAAACTCAAAACGACCAGAAATTACTATTAAAGAATAAATGAAACCCAAAACAAACAGAAACTACATAAACAATCATAGCAAAAAACATACAACAAGTGATAATATAAATGAATAAATAGATCTTAAAGCGAGCAATGCTTAGATTGAATATGAAAATCCAAAACGAAAATGAATATTTTGCTATTGAAGTATAAATGAAACTTAAAACGAACAGAAAATTAAATGAACAATCAATGCAAACAAACATATGTTTGTTTGCAAACATATTCCACCTTCTCATCACTGTAAAAGCCTAAAACCTACTACGTTATTGACGCTTTACTGAAAACTATTTGCGTTTTGAGCAGTCCTGGAGAGTGAAAATACCCTCAAATTGAATATTTGATATATAATGATATTAGCTGTTAAAATATCGATCAGTTAAATAATTTATTTCACTCTAATTTTGTTTTTATCTTCAATGCTGCAAGAACTGGAAAAGAAAATATTTGTAATATAATTCGTTTTCAGTGAAGCACCGATGGCGCAGTAGGCTTTTGGTTTATTTACAGTTAAGGAAGGGGGCAGTATCCAAATTCTTGTTTGTAGTGAAACTATATTCGTCTTGGACAATTTTAGAAAGAACTAATAAATTACGCATATATCTATTATATGTTTGTTTGCATTGATTGTTTATTTAATTTCTGTTCGTTTTAAGTTTCATTTATACTTCAATAGCAAAATATTTTCGTTTTAAGTTTGATATTTCTAAGCTTGATATATTCAATCTAAGCATTACTCGCTTTAAGATCTATTCATTCATTTATATTATTACTTGTTGTATGTTTTTTCTATGATTATTTATTTAGTTTCTGATCGTATCAGGTTTCATTTATTCTTTAATAGGAGTTTCTGGCCGTTTTTATTTTTAATTTTAGAAATTACTTTTATCTGCTGAGCTTAAGTTTAAGATGGTCGTTAATTTTATTTGAAAAAAATCTTTTTCGGGAAGTTTTTTTTTTTAATTAATTAAAGTTACAGGAACAAAAAGGCAAGATCCCAGATAGAAATTTGGTGTTTTTATTAGGGTGCTTAAATGCTCAGATTGGTATTAATAGGGATAAATAGTATCCAGGAATGCAACTTGGACGACAGAGGTGTTGTTGGCACTTCTCCTCAACATACTCCCTCCCCTCCCTCCAAATTTTAAAAAATGCCCTTTCTTTTGGCATTTCCATTGAAAATCCCTGTTTTGCTTTTTCATTCAAAAAACAACAAAATTACCCCCTCCTCTTCTAAATTTTCGTGAATTGACACCACCGATGATTTGGTTTAGGGATGAGAACTAGCAATAGTAATAGACTACTGTAACTTTGCAATAATCTAGCTTCAACCAAAACAAGAATTGAACACAATATGGCACATAAGTTAGATGGCTAACCTTATTGCTTAACTAATTGTAATCAGAGAGTGGCAGAACTGACATAAGACACTAGAGTATGTAATAGTCTTGTTATTGATGTTAAAAGTAAAGTTCAAAATCCGTTGATGCCTAACATTAATTTAAAGCTGAAATTTAGATAGTGTAACTACCCTCTAAGTAGTTATGACATCAATAGACTCCAGGATGAGAATTTGAGAGAATTATACCAAGAGCAGTTGAATGTGAAACTCAAGAGTTGAGACTTTGACAATGCAGAAGATGCATGGAATAATTTGAGTAAAATAGTTTGCAAAGGAGCAAAAGATGTTTTAGGGGAGAAACATAGAAACACAGCTAGGAATGCTAGAGAAAGCACCTTAAGCTTGGTAGAAGACAGAAGGGATTTTGTCCGAGACGTTTTGGAGGGATAGATCTTAAAAGTATAAGTAAGGAATTTGGAGAAGGCATTGAAGTGTAAATTAAGGAGATGTGAAGTAGAAGCCATGGATAAAATTGCTGAGTCTCTGGAAGATGCAGCAAGAAAGTATAATAGTAAAATTTTGCACTGGCATATTATAAATTGAGAAGAAGTGGTCAGCCGGGACTTGTCACAGTTAAAAATAGGAATGGCTCTGTTGATGATAAGGGAAATGTTTAAGAAAGATGGGAAGAATATTTTGCGAATATATTAAACAATGACAAAGCTACAGGAAAGGACATAGAAAAGACAGATTTTTGACAATTTGGAAATGAAGGAATTTTAAGTTAGCCAGAACCAGATAGAAACAAATGCTAAAAGGATTAAAAAAATAATCAGATGGTCTTCTATGCTGATCGTGTGGTAATTGAGTTTTTGGAATATGGTGGTTGCAATGTTAGATATAAATTACTGAAGGTTATGGATGGGATTTTTTAATAGGCAGCGCGATAGCGCTGTCTAAGTAAAGAACGATGTGGACACAATGTATTGTTTATTTTTGGTTCTTGGTCTTAGACCAGGGCACTTCCTATCAAAGGAGTTGTCGTAGAAACTTCGAAAAGGGCTCATTCGATTGGAAGTTGGAGTGGCTTGTGCCCTTAATAATAGTCGAAAGTGATTGGAAGGCAACTAACACCCCTTCCACGCCCATCATTTTGAAAAACACATCCAATCAAAACTCTGAGACAGCTATTTTGCTCAACCTATTTAATTTCAAGATAGAAATTATGTTTCTGTGGAGGAGACCTCAACAACCTTCAGGGCGAGGGTTTTAAGTTATGCCCTGGGGGCATATAAGGTTTTTATAGAAAGCTTTGTTGTAGAAACTTCAAAAAGGACTCATTTGATTGGAAATTCAAAGGGATAGTGCCCATTTTAATTGTCGAAAGTGATTGGAGGGCAACTAACCTCTCAGGCCCACCTATTCTCCGAACGCATACAATTAAAATTTTGAGATTGCAATTTTGTTTAACGCAGTTGAAAGTTCTGGAAATTAGGTCTTTGAGGATGACACCCCGTCCCCGACAGCCCTCAGGGCAAGGGTTGTAAGTTATGCCCTGGGGCCATATAAGATTTTTTATATAAAGCGTTGTCGGTGAAACTTCAAAAAGGGCTCATTTAATTGGAAATTGAAATGGACCGTACCCTTTTTAATAGTCGAAAGTGATTGGAGAGCAGCTAACCCCTCTCTCACGCCCACCTTTTCCCCAAACACATCCAATCAAAATATTTAGACAGCCAATCTGTTCAATATATTCAAAAGTTTTCGAAATTAGGTCTTTGAGGGGGATAAGCACCTTAGAGCTGTCGTGGCACGGATTTTAATTTATGCCCTGGGGGCATATAAGATTTTTATAGATAGTGATGTTGTAGAAACTTCAAAAAGGGCTCATTCATTTGGAAATTACAAGGGCTTGTGCCCTTTTTAATAGTCAAAAGTGATTTGAGGGCAACTAATCCCCATCTCATGCCCACCTTTTCCCCAAACCCATCCAATCAAAATTTTAGATAGCCATTTTGTTCAACGTAGTTAAAAGTTTTAGAAATTAGGTTTTTGAGAATGACAACCCCCTCAGAGCCCTCGGGACAAGGGTTATAAGTTATACCCTGGGGGCATATGAGGTTTTTATAGCTAGTGATGTTGTAGAAACTTCAAAAAGGGCTCATTCAATTGGAAATTAGAAGGGCTTGTGCCCTTTTTAATAGTCGAAAGTGATTTGAGGCCAACTAACCCCCCTCTCACGCTAACCATCTCCCAAACCACATTCAATAAAAGGTATAAAATTGCTATTTTGTTCAACATCGATAAAAGTCGTCGACATTAGGTCTTGGATGAGGATAACCTTCCCAGAGCCTTCGTGGCACTGGCTGTAATTTATTCCTTGGGGACATGTGAGATTCTTTTAGATAAATATATTGAAGAAACTTCAAAGAGAGCTCATTCAATTGGAAATTAGAAGGGGTTGTGCCTTTTTTAATAGTCGAAAGTGATCGGAGGATAACTAATACCCCTCTCACACCCAACATTTCCCCAAACACATCCAATCAAAATTTTGAGATATCTATTTTATTCGACGTAGTTGAAAGTTCTAAAAATTTGGTCTTTGAGGATGACACCCCCCAGCCCTCAGGGCAAGGGTTGTAAGTTATACCCTGGGAGCATATAAGGTTTTTATTGAAAGCTTTGTCATAGAAAACTTCAAAAGAGCTCATTCAATAGGAAATTGAAAGGGCTAGTGCCTTTTTTAATAGTTAAAAGTTATTGGAGAGCAACTAACACCCCTCTCACGTCCACCATTTCCCGATACACATCCAATCAAAATTTTCAAATAGCCATTTTGTTTAACGTAGTTGAGTTCTGGAAATTAGGTCTTTCAGGATGACAGCCCCCTCACAGCCCTCAGAGTAAGGGTTGTTATTTATGCCCTGGGGCATATAAGGTGTTTATAGAAAGTGTTGTTGTAGAAGCTCAAAAATGGCTCACTCAATTGGAAATTGAAAGAGCTAGTGCCCTTTTTAATAGTCAAAATTGATTGGAAAGCTTGAAATTTTTATAGTAAAGGGTGATTTGGGTACATTTTATTATTATTTTTTTTATAGACCAGGGCACTTTGTATCGAAGGAGTTGTCTTAGGAACTTTGAAAAAGGTTCATTCGATTAAAAATAGAGAGGGCTAATACCCTTTTTAATAGTCAAAAGTGATTGGAGGGCAACCAGTCCCCTTCCCACACCCACCCTCCCATTTGCCTATTATGTTTAAAAACTAAATGTTGCCTTAAGATTAAATTAAAATGCACTGTGTTAATGCTAATTCCCAATAAGGCACCTCAGCAGTATCCCAAGAGCAACAGAGGGTATTAGGTTCAAACTTTTGGGGTTACTTCTGCTCTTAAAATTTAAACAAATCAAAATAGTGTAGGTGTATCCAAGCTATCAAAGAAAGTAAACAGATTTTTTTTTTGTGAATGGTATCAAGATTTCTATTTTAGGTCAACTAGAGGAGGTATGAAACTAAATTAAACACTACTATTTGTGCCCAGATTTTTAAAAGGGTGTATGTTGTTAAAAATTGTTGAAAATTTTTCTTTGGCATACAAATAGCAGGCCAAACTATAAAGTTTTAAAAAAACGAAAAGATTTAAAGAATTATTTTCTTTTTCCCTGAAAAGACTATGTCAATATAAAACGAACAGAAATTAATTAAAAACATTGTTTTCCAAAAATAGTTATTTAAAAGAAAAGAAAAGAGTTCCTTTAAGCCAAGGATCTACAAAGATAAAATCAAATAATCTACCAAGCGTGAAACTACCACAAATCAGCATCGATAAATAAATGAAACCCAAAACGAACAGAAATTAAACACAAATGAAAGCGCATTATCAGTTTAATATACATATACTGATATTTAGTAATCAAAGTGTTAATATTATTTCATCCATTAAAGTTATGAAAGTGAAAACATTTATATTTTTCAGTAAAGTGCAAATTAAGTTCTAGCCTTGGGAAGGCATAGGGGTTTCGAGTTCTACTCATACTAATTTATGTTCGTTTTGAGCTTCACTCGGTTATTTATTGTAATTTCTGTTCGTTTTGGGTTTCATTAATTTATCGATGCTGATTTGTGGTAGTTTCACACTTGGTAGATTGTTTGATTTTATTTTAGCTCATTTTTGGTTTAATGGAGTTCTTTACTATTCTTTGAAAAACTTATTTTGTGGAATTTTTTTTAATTAATTTCAAAAAAGAGTAGTGCTTAGTGATGTTAATAAAATTAGATTAAATCACTTTATAAGAGATAATAAGAGTAAGTTCGGTAATCACAAAGGAACCAAACTACTTAGGATGCTGTTCTGTATTATGCTAAGGGAAGCTATAGTTAAATCTTTAAGAGAACGGGGAGGTTTAGGGGGTTGAAGGAATGCTTAGATCAACTTTTTGCTCTTATATTAAACTGAGAAGAGTCTAAATCATCAAACCCCTTTAGTTCTCAGTTTTATAGACTATGAACTACCAGCTAAATACAGTAAAGTGATTAGGGTCATGTGTAAGAATAGTGTTGGTATGGTTAAGGTAGGAATTGAGGTTGGCAACTGGTATGGTGTGGAATCAGGAGTTAAATAGGGTTGTATTACATCTCTGTTTATATGTATTAGTTTAGTGGTCTTTGTCATAAGGAATATGGCTAAGGGAGAACATTGTATCAAATGGGAAGTCAAAACTTTCCCATACAAAGGCTTTGCAGAGGATTTGTGTTTCTTAGATAAAAATTCTAGTAAAATGAATGAGTTTTGAAGCTTTTGAGAGTTTAGGGTGTGAAAAAGGTTTGAAAACTAATGTTAGCAAGACGATTTGTTTAGATTTGGAATAAATTAGGGTGAAGATATCACATCATGATAATTAAGTAACAAGAAAATCAATAAGGTACATAGCTTCACCTGCTTAAGCACTTTAGTATTATAAGTAAAGACTGCAGATGCAGTGAAGGTCTTAAAAGTAGAATAGCCAAGGCACAGGTGTTTTTTCTTGCAGTTGAGAAAACTCTAGAAGATGCAAAAGGTGAAATTGTAAACTAAGATAAGAATATTGGAAGCTGTAGATACGAATATTGGAAGCTGCAGTAAAGATAGTGGTCAAGTATGACTGTATATGTAGGTGCTTCAAAATACTGAGGAAGATTTGTTAGATGTCTTACAGAGGTATTGCCTAAGCCTAGTTACAGGGCCCATACTCATTTGACTGACTATATATCCAACAATAAACTGTATGAAAAATGTGATTATTCCTTGGGCTATAATAAAAGAAAGGTTAAGATATTTATGCCACAGCATATGGATGGAGTATAATGGGTTGCCAAAGATCGTTTAATCGCATACCTGCCAAACTAAAGTAGGTCATCACCAAATGGGGTTGGAAGAGTTTCTTTGAAAAACTTTAAAGAAAATTGGACCTTTATGGGAGGAGGTAAGGAGCAAAGCTTTGATTAGGTTGGGATAGAGAATGACCACATGCCACTGTATTGTCCTCAGGTTACTTGGTGTTCTAATGAGTTGCAAGTAATGGTAATATATAAATAGATGTAGGGTAATATAGTTTTTACCTGTTGGCTAAGCTTTGACTGGTGCCATCTCCTTGGTTTTCTTTGTCATTAGTTTATTGTATGTTAATATTAGTTTTTGACAGCTTTATTTCGATTGCTAATTATCACTAGTAGGCAGTTCAGTGAGAACATCTATTTTGGGTAGTATCAAACAGTTTGTGGTAACAAATTGTAGTAAGGAGCAACGGAGCTCAATAGTAACCAAATTTCTAAAAACAGAATTTTATATCAATAGATATATCAAAAGAATTAGCCTATTATGCAGATTCCAAATATAAAAGATTATTTAAGCTTAGTGTTTTTCATCAAAAGATTTGCCTTATTTTCGAAAAAAGGGTGAAAAACCTCCTAAACGTCAAGGAACCTTAACAAAAATCACACTATAAGATTCAGTGTACAAGAGAACCCTACTGTAGTGGTTTCAAACTTTTATCTGCAAAAATGTCGAATTTTGTTGATAATAAATGTGTGTTTTGTGGATAATGGATGTGGGCTCATTCAAACAGATATTAAAACTTCTAGTGCCTTTTTTAAATTACCAAAAAGATTGGGGAGCAGCTGGCTGCCCTTCTCCCAAAGTTGTCTGATCCAAATTTTGAGATAGCCCTTTCTTTTAGAATAGTTAAAAGTTCTAATAACAAAGGTTTTGGTGATTAAGTCACCAAAAAGATTGGAGGGCAATTAGCCACCAAATATTGAAAAAGAAATGGTTTTTAACACATTGTGAAAAAAAAATGTTTTTAACACTTGTTGAAAACACTTCTTCTATATTTATCCCCCCCCCCCCTCCTTTGCGTGGAAACATATAGCCTGAATTATATATTTATGGTATTTTTTGTTATTTGATTTTGTCATCATTGATTCAATTTATGTGTACACAGTGAAAACAAGGGTAATACATGGCGAAATGAATATGAGATTACAGGGCTGGGGGTAAAGTACAGTGAAAGTTAAAGATTTCCCCAAAAAATTTTGTTTGTTCAGTTATGCCATAATTTATTTATGGTTTAGTAATGTTTTAAGCTGTATCATGGTTTTTTTTTTCCTAAATTTAGGAAATAAATGTTCAAATCTTTGGACTGAGCAATGGTATGATGCTCAAAACACTTTTCTTATGTCTCATTTGAGTATTACACTTTTAAAACACAAAGATTTTTAAAGATAATCAAAGGTCAGTGCCCTTTACAGGTGGAAGGGGTTGAGGTAGGTACTTTGAAATACAATCCCATGGGGTCATTGAGGCTCTTGGTTCATTCCTGAGTCTTATTTACCTTCCTCATCTGCTTTTCAATCTAGGCAAAGCCTATCATCTAGAATTATTAAAGCCATAAAAATTGGGACCATGCAAAAGTACAAGCCTTGAGACACTTTTTTTGTGACTCATTTGAGCAATATACTTTAATAGCACACATATTTTAAAAGGTCATCAAAGGTCGGTGTCCTTTAACAGTAGAATCAGATAAGGTAGGTACTTCAAAATATCTTCCCAAGGGATCATTGAGGCTCTTGGTTCATTCCTGACAGTTTATTCACCCCTCCCCTCAACTGCTTTTCAAGCTAGACAAAGCTTCTCATCTAGAATTTTACCCTAATTTTATTTTCTTTATCTGTTTACCTTAGAAGTAATCAGGTGCTACAGGTTTACCTGGAATAATTGTCATTGTGGCAACCACTAGCCTAGCCTGTATTTGTAAGGGATGTTGATCGGGAAACTAAATGACAAAACTGTTTCTTAGTATAGTGTTTCCTTAAGAAGAGATAATAGACAACAATGACAGCAGCAAATTTTCCCTTAGGCCATTTATTATTATTATCACCACAACACAAAGCTTCAGCTTGTTGCACCTAAATCCAAATATATAATAAAGCACTTGGAACAACTCATATAACTAAATACTAATGCAACAAAAATTGGAAATACAAAAAACAACATATCACATTTCAGAATTAAACCTAGGATTCTCTAATTTATACTGGTGAAAATCACTACTGGGTGCTAAGCTCTTAAACTGTCTAGTAATTTTAGCACAAATAACATTCTCTGGAAGATGGTTCCAGTGGTTATAAACTTAATTAGCCCTAAACATACAAAACTATAAACTTGAAAGGGTAAATATGCAGTTTACAACATAATTTAGCTAAAATGAAAGTGGATATGTCATTTGATGCCTTTTTTATGCTATTTCATAGTTCAATAATTACTTCTGGGGCAAATTATATCTTGAACTGTTACAAGGGCCCCCAAAAGTTATCTTATTTTCATAACCACAAAAAGAAGCTATCAACACTAGCAAAGGTTTTGGAAAGTGGTTAAAAACATACTATTAGTTTATAAACAAATTGTTCAAAATTAATATATCCCAAAGATGCTTATTTATAACAATACAAATTCACAATCAATAGACAACTCTGTTACAAATTGCTTTCCTATTGTTTCAATTTAAGTGTGTTTCTTGCTGTTGGAATTTTTCCATTGACTAACAATAGGACTGAATTTCATGATTTAAAACTTTGCTGTTGACTAACAATAGTGCTGAATTTTGCATTTCTGTAAGATTGGATATAAACAGGATAAAATCTAGAAAACAAGAGTATGGTCAGTTGTCATTTATCAATCAAATTTTGTTGAAAAATAATCATGTCTTTTTGGGATGGTTGTACAGTTATGTACCTAGAGGCAGCATCAAAATTTTCAAAAATAATGATGCTAGAAGTGATTTTTTTTTCAGGTGCATTTGTTCTTTAAGTTCATTTATGGCTATGTTACAATCGTTAACACAGAAAGGCTAACTAATAGCACTGAACTTTGTGATTTGAAACTTTGCCATCAACTAGCAATTGCATTAAATTTGTTGGGAACCATCTGAATTTGACTTGTCACAGAGTTTACTTTTTAATCTCTAGCAATAGACAAAGCTACGCTTTTCATTACAGAAAATGCTTATGCTTTTACTTCAAATCAAGTGCTAGATTACCAGAATATTTCTAATAATTTACTTGCCGAGTACCTAAAACCTTGCTCACTATTATCCTACAACAATACCTCATAAATAATAGTGTTAGTTCTATTGACATACCCTTCATAAGAAATATTTTGCATGTTCTGTATAAGCCTAGAATTTCTCTTCACAATTCAAGGTTACTTTTTCCCAATATAATAATTACTTTACTCAGAAATTCAATTTTAAGCCTTTAATGGACCTTTAAAGATGCTACCTGTTTCATATTTATGCTTACAAAAATGTTTAAATAGTGGTCTCAAACTTAGGCTACTATTTGATTATAAATCAAATATACTACTCTTATTGGATTTTTATAAACTGCCATCACTTGCTTTTCTGTGTTAACTATTGTAACATAGCCATAAAAGAATGTGAACTTAACAAACAAAACACCTGACAAAATTAATTCTAGTATCCTTATGTTCTAAAAATTTTGATGCTACCTCCAGGGACATAACAGTACAACCATCACAAAGAAGCATGCTTAATTTTAAACAAAATTGGATATAAACAAATGGCAACTGACCATGCTGTTGTCTTCTTGATTTTCTTCTGTTTATATTCAATCTTACAGAATTGAAAAACTCAGCACTATTGTTAGTAAACAGCAAAGTTTTGAATTGCAAAATTCAGCACTATTCTTAGTCAACCTTAAAGATTTGACATCAAAAATTACTCACTTAAATTAAAACAATTGGAAAAGTTTATATTAGTTGCCTATTGAATGTGGATTTGTGCTGTTATAAATAAGTATCTTTGGAGTATATTACTTCTGAACAATTTATTTATAAACTAGTGGTATGTTTTTAACCCCTTTCCAAAAGCTTTACTAGGGTAAAAGACTTATTTTTAGGAAAGACCACTTTTCCTTGGCATTCTGGAAAAATAGAGATGGGTTTTTGTACCACCCCTAATTTACTACAGCAGGATGCAATGTGAGGGTAGTAACAAGAGCCCACCTTCTTGGTGAAATTTTCACTAATAATTTGTCAGCATAAATTTAAAATGTGGTCTCTATTTTGACTGGCAATTGAAAAGAAAAAATTATTAGTATTTCTGATTTATAGAATAAATATCAAGCAATAAAAGTTACATTTTTATAATCAGAAGAAAATCAGCTTTCTGTTAATATGTAAATGAAACTCAAACACTGAAAGGACATATACATCAAAATAGGATAATTGGTTTTTCCAAAAAGAGGTCCTTGTAAGTAAGTCAATAAACTAATAATTTCAAGTGTTTAATCTTAGATAATTTTAATAGTAACCATGTTGATACATAGCTTACATTTTTACTATTCCATTGATATATGCAATTCTTCTTTGGTAGCAAGGTGTGTGGGTTTTAGCTTTACATAACTTTGCTCAATTGGATACTGGTTTTACCCCAGTTTTGATAGCTTCTTTGTGTATATGTTACTGTGAATGTCTGCAAATTGGTGAATTTTGACATTCACTGGTGAGTATCCAAAATACCTTTTTTCTCCTTGGATTTAGTCAGCATTGCCAGTCAACTTTTTCAATTTAATGCAAGGTTTGATGATGACAGGTTAGGTTACCTTAGGTTTTTAACCCATTTCTGATATTTAGAACCAAATTTAACCTGACCTAAACTAACATAGTCTAAGCTGACTTTAACTTTTACCATCATAGCTTGCATAAGATAGAAAAAGCTGACTCACAAAGCTAGATGAATCCAAGCAGAAAAAAAGGAATTTCAAAAATTCACCTACAAGCATGACACCAGAATAACTGTAGGAGCTCAAAGACATACCACCAAATGCATCATGAGTCTGCAAAATATGCAGTATGATAAGAGACTAAAGCACCTAAAACTACCAATGCTGGTTTTCAGATGTTGCAGATGTGATATGATGCTGACCTACAAATACCATAGCCAAACAACACCCTCCTCACAAAAGATACAGGTCAACACATCACTAGAGGACACTTGCAGAAGCTAGCAAAGCAAAGAGTGAAGACCAGATGCACCAAAACCTTTTTACCAAACATATTTCCAATAATTGGAACAGCCTTTAAGAAAAAACCATGACTGCACCCACTAGTGCCTCCTTTAAGTCAAGACCTGACAAAATAGAACAACAAGCCATGGAAATATAAGTGGGACAGTCTGTCCCTCTCAGCTGCTGACTAATGCAGCATCACTGGGCCCATAACACAGTGAAGTTCCAAATTACAATCATTGACACAGAACAGAACATGGTTAATTTTTTGCAGTTCATATTTTTGACTTACAAATAAAGTGACTTAGAAACATACCACTTGATGCCTTTTTTCATCCTCTTGCAAATATAATAATCACTTCTATTGGAAATTCAAATTTACCCACCCCCACCCCCCTAATGTGCAAATATATACCCTGAATTGTAACCACACAAAGAAGTTATCAACAATAGTTAAGTTATTGAAAAGGGGTTAAAAACATATAACTAGTTAATAAATAAGTTGTTCAAGAGTAACATATTCCAAAAATACTTATTTATAACAATTCAAACCTCATTTATTAGGCAACTCAAAAATAAAACATTTTCCTACTGTTTGAAGTTTTTCAAATGCTGTTGACCAAAATAGCACTGAATTTTGCAATTCAAATCTTTACCATCAATAATTCATTTTACATATTTGCACATTAGGGGGGTAGGGGTGGGTATATTTGAATTTCTGATAGAAGCAATTATTGTATTCATAGAAAGCATAAAAAAAGGCATCAAGTGGTATGTTCACTTTATTTGTAAGTCAATAATATGAACTGCAAAAAATTTACCCAGAACAGATCCAGCATGGACCTTATTTTGCTTCAAAGTGCAAGTTAAGGTAATAAACTGGATTTTGGACATTCATAGTAACATGCTACAAAAATAAGATACCTTTGGGCCCCATTTAAGGGCTCAAGATATAGGCTAATTTGCCCCAAAAGTGACTATTGAACTATGAAAGAGCATAAAAAAGGGATCACATTACATATTCACTTTCATTCTAGCTAAATTATGTTGTAGGCTAAACTCAATATTTAGGTAAAGTTCTACCAAATCATATTATTGAGTTAGGAATAAAGTGAATACACCATTTGATGCCTTTTTTTATGCTGAATATGAATATAATAATCATTTCTATCAGAAATGAATTTAATCCCCCCCTGTTTATACCTAACCCAACCTAACCCTGAATTGGCATATAAGGGGGGGGGGGCTGAAATTCATTTCTGATAGAAATGATTATTATATTCATAATCAGCATAAAAAAAGGCATCAAATGGTGTATTCACTTTAGTCCTAACTCAATAATATGATTTGGTAGAACTTTACCAATATTTACCCTTGGAAGGTGTAAGTAGGGGAAAAACAGTATCCAATTGAGCAAAGTTATGTGAAACTAAAACCCTCACACCTTGTTACCAAAGAGGAATTGAAAAGAATTGTATATATTAATGAATAGCTGTAAATCTAAGCTATGCATCAATATGGTTATTATTAAAATTTGTTAAGATCAAATGCTTGAAAATTAGTTTATTGACTTAACTACAGGGACCTCTTTTTGGAAAAACCAATTATTCTATTTTGATATAGCCTATATATCCTTTTGGAGTTTCAGTTTTATTCACATTTTAACAGAAAGCTGATTTTCTTCTAATTCTAGAAATGTAACTTTTATTGCTTGATATCTGTTCTATAAGTAACAAATATTAAATATAATGTTTCTTTTTAATTGTTTTTCAGAACAGAGACTGCATTTTTAATTTATGTTAACAAATTTGACCAAGATTTGACCAAGAAGGCAGGGTTCTTGTTACTGTCCTCGTATTGCATCATGCTGTGGTAAAAAGGGGTGGTCCAAAAACCCATTGCTATTTTTCTGGAATGCCAAAGAAATGTGGTCTTTCCCAAAAAGAAAAAAAATTTTGTTGTACTTCATTTAAGCAAAAGATCTATTTTGCAAGGTTTTGCTATTTTTCCAGAATGCCAATGAAAAGCAGTCAGGTTTCACTAATGCTTTGTATAATAGCCTGTTTCAAAGCTGTGTAAACTGAACTTTGCAAAATATTTTTCAGAATGTGAAGACAAGAGTTTGCACATTTGTATATAAGTGTGGCATGTTTGTCAATTAGGCTAGCTGATCATCATAAGCTAACTGAACCATGGTCATAATTGATCATCCAGTTTTTGTACCTAATTGTGGTTTAGGCCTATATCTACTTACCACCCTGTTTAATGGACTGTCTTGTTCCCGGTTCAGTTCTTTCAGTTACTAATTTGGCAGAGAAGGACATGAATTCTTGAGCACTTGATCTTTGGAAGAATCCAAAACTCATTAGGTCATAGGCAGCAGCTAATTTCATAGCATTGGTAGGAGTCTTATAAAGCACAGCAATACTAAATAGTTTTACCATACTTTTCTCTGAGTTACTGAAGTAAGATTTGGAATAAGCCTACTTGGAAACCAAATAAATGTTAAAATTTTATTCGTCTTCTTGATCGAAATGGTTTATGCCAGATCGCCATAGGCTGTTTTCTGCAAAACTGAAACGGAAAACAAGGAAGGGGTAGCAGCACAGACAAGACGTGTAACGAAATTCACACACTGGATTTTAGTTTCAAATCGTGTTCTAGGCTCTTAGAAGCGTCGTTCAGACGTCTTGACGCTAAAAACCCCACCAAAGACTGAGTTTGAGACTCAATCTAACAAACACGCAAAAAAATTTTGTTTTTGAAAGGTTATCCGCTACGATGAACAAACAAATGAATGGAATGAGTTCAGAACAGATTCTCCGAAAGATCTTATTGATCAAATTGAAAACTTCTTATCACTTAATGATAAATCGAATCCAAAACACCAATTTTAAGATACTATGGAAGTCAAACTTGATAAAGTTTGTATTAAAGTATATATTGTTCCTTCACATATTTTATTATAATTCACAAGAATTTTCATGCCCACGAGCCGTTATGTTGAAAATTTTTCTGGTTTTTATGGATCTGAAGAAGAAGAAGAAGGGATTCAGAATTAATCCAAGACAGCCAATCCAAGAAGAAGAAGAAGACAGCAAGGATTGAATCTGATCCCCTCTTCCCCCCCCCCTTCCCCCTCTTTGCAAGAATTTCCCTCATCCCCTCTTTGCAGCCATTGCGATACAAAAAAAAAAAAATGAAACAGTTGACCATTGCCTATTTGAATGTAATATGCTGACGTCTGCACAGCATAACTTGCAATGTAAACTGTTAAAGCGTTTCAAAGACCACAAAATATCACTATCAGCTAAAAGTCTAGCTGATCATCCTGCACACAAAACACGGAACTCAATGCATATCTTCTGATAAAAAAGCTCCTAGAATCAAAAGATTAACTGCAATATATCTAATCAGATTCAAAATAAATAAGGAGCAACCACTTGCAGTTGCTCATTTCAACTCACAGAGTGAATCAAAAGGAAAAGAGCTGAATAGTCTTGACTGAAATGCCCACGTTTGCTGCAACAGAAGAAGAAGACAGCGTGTAATTTTTGAACGTTACCTGTAGCAGCGTTTTCTGAACAGAAAGGCGCACCTCCTTATGGAGGCACGGACTAGTATAATGGGAGGCGTGGAAACCCTTGCAGGATTGACAAAAAATCAATTAAAACTAAAACTGCGCAGTCATACAAAATATCTTAACCCTTCCGCAAGGCTGCTGAATACTTTGTTTAGGGACCGTTAATTAAACGATCGTTAAAGACAATTTTACGATCAATTAGTTTCTCAGAGACGCACTGCAAAATTCACCTTACAAGTTGAAGAAGGAACTCATGTAGCTAAAACCACATATTTAATGGAATATTTTCGATTTATTGAAAATAATAATATAACTGAAGATTTTTTTTTGCAAACTCATTCTTAGGAAAGTCACATCCAGTAAAATTTTCGGTATAATTGACATTTTCTTTTTTAATTAGAAAGACATATTGCGGAAAAATTGCTTATGGCTTTTGTGGACGCGGAACAAAGTCATTGTCAGGACACAGAACTGGCCTTCTAGTGCTTACTGTAGTGAAAACACACGATATAATCTGGACCCAATGTATGCTCGACAGAGCATGCAGTGCGTCTCGTATCAAGAAACAGAAGTAAGGAACTTAAAGACATTTTTAAAAAAGTAGCAAAAGGTATAAACTATAGCAATGTCATAACTGAGCCTTTGTCAAGTAATGTCAAAACTGAGCCTTTGATATTTCTTGCAAACCTCAAGTGCAGACAGGTCGTCCACATATCAATTTCTTATGGCTAGGACTCGTTTATCAGAATAAATTGTAAAATTACAATACCAAAAATTTCAAAGTTCCAGATGTTTTTTTCGTAGATTCTGTCTTAGTCTGGCAATTTAGATCCTATCTTCTAAAGTACTTACTCTGGAAGAAACCCATGTCTTGTTTACGGGACCAAAAGTTACTTGCCCGAAAAACGAATAAATTTTTCAGAGATACTCTAAAAGAAAAAATTGAAAACACGAATTCTCAAAAATTTAACTAAAGATCCAGACATCATTATCACTAGGGCTGACAACTGGAATAAAATTGTTTATTCAAACACAACAACCATATCTCAGGAACAGCTTAAAGTATTAAGTTGAAACTTTTAGTGCATTTTGAGGGGGATTTTGAACCAACCAAAAGGTACAGCACAAATGTTACCCCTACCACTTCTAACAATACAGTTAATACTACTACTAAGGCCTAAGGAGACATTTTCAAGAAATGTAGAGGAGTGTTAAATTAAATTGAAACACACTGTGTGTATGGAAGGTTTTCAAAAGGCTGTATGAGCATTATATCAAGAACGGCTTAGAGCATTAGGTTGAAAGGTTAGGGTGCAACGGTTAGGTTATAAAATAAAAGTTCAAAAAAGGACTGATGACGGTCAGTGCATATGTGACCGAAATATCAGGTATTTTTGTGAATTTCTATACACTGTCTATTAAAAAGGATTTTATCCCTCTTTTGAACTTTTATTTTATCGTAATGAAAAGGCAGTGTGGTCTCCAAAATTACTAAAGGTTAGGTTGGAGTGCATATAAAGGGATATACTGAGCTTGTAAGAATGCATTAAGGACGTGTTCCTACGACTAATAGCAGTAATAATACTGCTGCTGTTAGTGTTAATATTACTAAAGGATTTAGTGTTAATGTGGAACTTTCAGGGACTGTTGAGGGGGATGCTTGGCCAAATTAAAACAAATTACATGCATAGAGGTTATCGACTAGACATGTAAACAATATCTTAGAAACAGCATAAAGTATTGAGATGAAACCATAAGGGTATGAGGAGGGGAAGAATCAGGGTTTGAGGATGAGGAGCCGCATATTGGCATCAAGTGGCTTGGTGCTGCGGTGAGTTGTTAGTAGGAGTCGTAGAATATGTCATAGGCTGAGAAAATTTGTATGAACAACTGAGGATACTAAGTTGAAAGTTTCAGAGTTATTACTATTACTATTACTACTTCTGCTCTTACAATTTAATTAAATCAAAAGAGAATAAATGCATCCAGGTTGTAAAAATAGCATAGGTGCAATGTTTTAAGAATGGTTTTAGGTTTACTTTTTATGTGACTCTTTATAAGGTGTAAAAGTACATCAAAGGATACCACGAGTGTCTAGATTTTAAAAGGGTTTATATTAGTAAAAGTTCTTGAAAATTTGTCTCTAACATATAAATAGGAAGCCAAACAATGGATTCTTATAGGCCTAGAAAAAAAACAGGAGATTTAAAATAGTATTTGCTTCACTAATGACAAAGACTATGTCGATCAAAATACGAAAACAAATTAATTTCAGAAAACCTCCCGTAAAACAAGTTTTTCAAAGAAAAGTAAAAAGCTAAATTAAACCAAAAATGAGCAGAAATAAAGCCAAATAATTTTGAACGTGTAAAACTACCACAAATTACCATAAATAAATGAAACATATAACGAACAGAAATTGCAATAAATTACAGAGTCAAACTCAAAACAAGCAGGAACTAACATGAGGAATGTTGGCGCCCGTCTCTATGCCTTCTGAAGAGCAGAATGCAATTCTCACGAAACTGAAACCAAATACATCTTGAATGACTTCTAATTTTTGACATTTATGATTCTAAAACTGTTAAGACTATAAAGAATACATGTCAGTATATATTACAGTATATCTTTGTGTCTCTAATCTTGGTTATGATGGGGCTTTTTTCATATTATGAGAAATAGAAAAACCAATTAAATATATAGATTGTGTTAAGTGCAATTTATGCTTTGGTCTTCAGAAGGAAGGGGGGGGGTCTCAGCCCTGCTCACATTAGATTTTGATCGTCTTGAACTCTACTCAGGTGTTAATTGTATTTGCTGTTCGTTTTAGGTTTAATATATTTATTGAGGGTGATGTTTGGTAGTTTCTCGCTTAGAAAGTTATTTAATTTATTTCTGCTCATTTTTGGTCTAAAATTTTCGTTGAAAATACCTTTTTTGGATTTATTTTTTGAAAATAGCATAAAACAAAAGTGGTATCAGTTTAAATAAGTTTCAAATTTTGTATACTTGTACATTTCTATGAAAAACCTTTAATATGTCTGTATGTGTGAAAGAAACACTTCGATAATAGCGACGAAGACCACACTGCCTTTCCATCACAAACAACAAAAGTACGAAGAACAAAAGGGAAATCTTTTTTTAAGACAGTGGAGATAATTTGAATGTATATTTCTGCCCTATGTCCAAGGGCCGTCCTCAGCAAGACAAAAATATATAAAAGAAAAAAGACTCACAACAACATGCGACCAATAAAACCAAAAAAGTGGAAATTTTTTCAAAACAATCCTAGTATCATTACTTCAGCGAAGTTCAACCAGGACTGATAAAAAGTAAGGTAAAACAAGACGATTCAATGAAATGAAAGAAAATAAATTAAAAACATGTTCTTATTGCTAATCCAGCCTTTTTGGCAGCTAACCTCAAAGGTCTTTTTGTAAAGACCGGTTAAAACACAGAACCGTTTTGTAAAGACATTAACACAGAACCGGTTACAAAAAGACCTTTGAGGTTAGCTGCCAAAAAGGCTGGATTAGCAATAAGAACATGTTTTTAATTTATTTTCTTTCATTTCATTGAATCGTCTTGTTTTACCTTACTTTTTATCAGTCCTGGTTGAACTTCGCTGAAGTAATGATACTAGGATTGTTTTGAAAAATTTCCACTTTTTGGTTTTATTGGTCGCATGTTGTTGTGAGTCTTTTTCTTTTATATATTTTTGTCTTGCTGAGGACGGCCCTTGGACATAGGGCCGAAATATTCATTCAAATTATCTCCACTGTCTTACAAAAAGATTTCCCTTTTGTTCTTCGTACTTTTGTTGTTTGAAACACTTCGTTATAATGTTTCAGACTTCCAGATCACTGGTGCCTTGCGTTGCTAATAAATTGTCTTTTCAATGTCTCAAAGGTAGTTTTTTTTGTTAAAATTCCTGTTCAAGTTTTCTAGTTTTGCCGCAAAGAAAAACAATAGGGATTTTTGATATTTGATCAATCATTGTTTTCAATATTTTTATTCTGAGGAGCATGTAGTCTACATAGTAATTTAAAATGAATATCTTCAGAACCTTACCTTAATTACCTCACACTGGAAATATTTAAATGTTTCGCCAAACAAAGAATCTTGCAGAAAAAACGCTGCGTTTCTTTATTGCTATTTTTTCTAGCCAGACTCCATTCTTAAGCCGTGGGCTTTATTAAATACATAGTTTTCGTCAAATTCAATGCTTAAACGAATTTTTGCAACCTCGTGACCTATCTAGATCGTTTATTCAGGGGAAAAAAAAAATCTCAAGTTGCCAATTTTCAACAACAAAAAAGTATGGAGGCATTTTCAAGTAAAACTTGTGCATAAGTAAATGCATCTGTGGCTATCAAATTATCCTTCTGGATGGTTCATACTAGCTGAAAATAAAATATCAACGGTTTCAAATAATTCTGAGACGTTTCAAATTACTCTGACATTCTTTTATGTTTTGCTTAATAAAGAAATGTTTAATCATCAGCTGTTCTCCTATTTGCATTGGCTTATCGAAAAAGATATTCGGAAACATTGCAAATGCCTGGAATATAAAGCAATAAATTGAGAAATTCACTCATAATTGATAGCTTTTGAATTGTATTGTTAATATTGTTAATAAAAATATTTTCAAAATACAGCAAAATTAGGTGCGATTAAAAAATTATTTTCTAAGAGAAAAATAGAAATTATTTTGAATAAATCGTTTGTACAACTTCTCTGGACAAAAATAATTAAAAGAGTAAATGTTCTATATAATATACTATTAAAATCATCTTTAAAGGATGCCCAACGTGGTAAAGTTGTACCAATCTGGTACATTTCACCACTAATGGTACAATTTAGTACAATCCCACAATGTTTGGTACTCTTTATAGAATTATGGTACAATCCAGTATTTTTGTACTGATGTTTGTTTTCATTTATAAATAATTTATTTCACCCCGATCTTGTTTGCCATAGTCAAGATAAGAGACAGACAAGCAGTCACCAGTCACCTATTTTCCTTTTTTCATAAACAGACACTTCTGACTTCCAAAAGTCAGTCAAAAACATCTCTCTGTGTATCAAGTCTTACCGACTGAAAATGAAAAGTTAACAATGGAGCTATAATGACACTTTGTATTCGTGATGGTCGGGAATCTTTCATGATTCAAGAGAAGGGACAGTTTTTTCAAGCCTATTGGAAGACAGACACCTCAGAATAGATTTTGTGCATCGACAAAACTCAGTCTCCCAGTCCCACAGGCCATACAAGTGAGATTTCTTGTAGCCAATGACCAACGACGATCTCCCAGAATGTTAATGTTTGTCTAGTGAGCACAATTCCAGAAATAGTGAGAAAAAGAAAAAGCATGGCCATAAGCAGTACTAAAACCAGTGAAGAAGAATCTCGTATATCCTCACATATTTTGACCAATATTAGAGAACAGTATTCTGACGTGGAATTTTTAGATCGAGACAAAAATATAAGAATCAATCTGGTTGATGGGACTGTTATTTCAGACTCAGAGTTGAGCCGGTCTGTGAGCACTGCTGTTGCAAGGGAAGACGAAATTCAGTCAGATAGCTCAACTGTTTTTGCTAGCTGTAGCAACAGTTTAGAAGGTGACGAAACGTCTTCAGTTACTGATGAAGTAGAATCACACGTTGGAAGAGCTGCTGGAGCTAAGAAAGCCACCACAAAGAAGCAGAATGACAAATAAAACTTACATCAAAGTGAAATATTGACCTTGAGGATAAACATTACATCGACAAAGGGCACACAGGGCAGCCTCGCTATATTCTGCGTAATATCAACTTTTCAGGCAGTAGTTTTCATATTAGGTGACACCTTAGCAATCCTAATCATTTAGAAATGATGTCTGCAACACTTAGCTTGCTCCCATGGTAAAGTTCTCAATAGATAGTATAGAAACGAATGACAGGCTTCTAAAAAGTAAGAAAATCAGGCAGGCTGAACGGATTTTAAGCGGATTGTTAATAAAAAACTAATACAAATATACAAACTGATGATAGTTCCTTATGCATATAGAATTATAAAAAAAAACTAGCGTTTTATTGAAAACACAAAAACCAAGTAAAAAAAATATTGATTTAGGAGTCAAAAGTGTGTACGCAACATCATAACCAGAGTGCCACCACGATCAGTTCCTAAAATGCTACAACTGCCCACATTTGCCAAGTACACGGCAATTTTCGGTGCTCTTATAAACAAATTGACTGTAATAGTGTTAAAATAGCACTTTTGTGATATTTTAGCTCTATTTTAGAAACCCTGAGCACGTGCACAAATAATAGTGCTACAAATAATAAAATTGTGTTAAAATGACACAGGAATGTGTACCTGTCTTTAACTAATCAATAGAGAAATAAATTCATATATTGAGGGAGTGACTACCTCCAAGTTTTTTACGGTGCTGCGTAATTTTATGCAACGGGGTGCTAAAGTGAATATATGCTTTAAAGTGAAATGGAGGGGGCATATGCTTTAAGTGACGTATTTTAATAACAAAACATCCTAAGTCTCATTGAGCCTTAATATAAATATAAATATAGCTCTAGGGAGGGAGAAGAAGAAACTTATAGCTCATCCCTTCTGAATTGTGGGAATATTCCTGATTTACGCCTTTATTATGAATTTTGTTTGTAAAACAAACTAAATTTATTTCGTACACAGGCGGAAGAGGGATGTTGCATTTAATTCAAAATTTTCATTCAATGCATCGTTGCCGAATTTGAATTTCCCGTCACAAATAGCACTAGTAACACATAAATCATATCGAAAGAATTCAACCTTTCCGTCAAACATAATTCATTGTACAAAATATATACATAAAATCAGTCAAAATCGAATTAAAAAGTCAAAAAGAAAAAAAATGATACAACTAAATTAATGACTAATTTTCCTGGCTATTACACAATTTAACAAAACTCGGAACAAAACTCTTGCGATAAATTTCGTTTTTAGCAGGTATGGGAGTCAATTTTGGGACTTTTTGGGCTTGTATACGGAACTATTTGTTGCAGGTGGGAAGAGAGGGTTCGGGGATAATGAAACGTAATCGGAGAAGAGACAGGGTCTCGATACCGAAACCAAGGTACAGAAGGTCCTTCTCTCGACCAACGTAGTAAACTTAAACTTACCTAGTAGATAATTATATGGAACATTTCCTTCACCATTTACGATTCTAGTTGCTCGTTTTTGGACATTTTCAATCTTATAAATATGCCCTGAACAAAAACAGAAATGCCACACTGGAAAAGCATACTCTAGTATTGGCTGAATAAAAGAACAGTAAAGTTGGAAAAGATTATTAGATTGCAAAAAACATTATCAAAAGTCTTAGATGGAAACTGAAGGAGAAGCTTATTTGAAGAGGTTTTAAAAATGGGCAACCCACTTCAAGTCAACAGTAATTGTCACCCCAAGTAGTTTAATGCATGTGGAAGAGATTTTGGGAAGAATGGGGTTTGTGAAAGAAGGGGATGGCTTTAAAAGATTAACTGTCATCATAATTGACGATTTATTAGCGTTAACATTCATCTTAGACAATGCAGCTTCCTGTGTCACATCGTCAGGTAATGCCATAATTGAGTCTTTAATATTTCTTAAACAAACCTCAAGTGCAGACAGGTTGTCCACATAGCACTTTCTTATGGCTAGGTCTTGCTTATCAGAAAAGTTTGTAGCATAAAAATACGAAAAGTTTTAAAATTCCAGATGTTATTTTCATAGATTCTGTATTAGTCTGGCAATTGAGAACCTATCTTCTATAGTTCTTACTCTGGAAGAAACCCATGTCTTGTCTAAGGGACCAAAAGTAACTTGCCTCAAAAAAGAGTAAATGTTTCAGAGATACTCTAAAAAAAATTGAAAACACGGGTATATTTGGTTTAAGAGGTATCGTGGAAAGCCCAGATTTACTTCGAGGAGCTTCTTCACTTTACTTCGTATTTTTCAAACTACAAGAAAATCGGAAGATACAAATTCTAAAAAATTTAACTAAAGAACCTCACGATCACTAGGGCTGACAAAGGGAATAAAATTTTTTATTCAAACAGAACGACCATGTTTCAGGAACAGCTTAAAGTATTAAGTTGAAAATTTTAGTGCATGTTGAGGGGGGTCTTGAACCAACCAAAAGGTACAGCATAAATGCTACTCCTACTACTTCTAACAATACTGCTTATACTATTACTAAGGGTTAAGGAAACATTTTCAAGAAATGTAGAGGAGTATTAGGTTAAATTGAAACACAATGTGTGTATGGCAGGCTGTCAAAAGGTCGTATGAGCATTATATCAAGAACGGCTTAGAGTATTAAGTTGAAAGGTTAGGGTACAAACGTTGGGTTAGAGTGCATGTGACGGGATATATTGAGCTTGTAAGAATGCATTAAGGACATGCTACTACGATTACTAGTAGAAATATTACTGCTCTTCACCTGAAAGTGGTTTTGCCGAATCTGTTTTTCCAAAAACAGGAGAGAAACGAGTTTGAAAATTATGACATTTGTATCCCAGAATAGGCTATAGCTAGAGCGTTGATTTTGGTTTCAAAATTAAGAAGAAAAATCGCTTATATTGTTGTGCTTGTTTTTATTGGCGTAGGGTGAGCCTTTCCTGCGATAAAAAGGAATGATTATCAGTTTTGGCAAAACCGCCCAAAAATTCCGGAACATAGGTAAGATATGGCAAAACGGAATTGGCTCAGTATGATTTGGAAATACGACTTTCGGAAAAACATAACTCATCTGATAGACAAATTTTCTTTTTGATAATTAACTGGACAATTAACAATATTTGGCTTTAACCATCGGAGCATTAACGGCAGAGGCTGCTTCGGGAAACGCTGTGATTTTTTCCAAAGTGCTAGGTACCTCAGCTCTGTTACAACTTCTAATAAGACTTTTCACATATGCCACATCTACTGCTGGCATGAAACGGTAAAGCGATTCTACGTCTTTTATTTTTGCTGTTGGCAAATCAACTACTGTACTTGAAGGTACAGGAGGTAGCAACCTTTCCACAACATTCACTACTGACACATTGGACAATGGTCTTCTTGGGCTAGCCTCTGGTGCAATCAGCGCTATAGAAGGAGTAGTATCTGCAAACAAAGTTTTGTAGAACACCCTTTTGCATAGTCCTTGCTTAAACTGTAGTAATTTCACACTTGAAAATGGTACTAAGCTATATTGATAGTATTTGAACGTTTTGGCGTAATCAAAAACTTCTGCTTGTCATTTGAATAATGACAAACGGGTCACGGAGCCAAACAATCAAAAGCTTTTTTGTCAAGTCTAGTAGCGAAAAGACTTCCTTGTGCTTCAAAGACCTCTCAATGACTCTGTAAACAACATCGACCACCTGAATCGTGGAGTGACCAGGCTCATAATACCTCATCATTACGCTCTGGACATGTGAATCCTTCTTCAGGATGTCTTGTATCCTATAGCTCATTATTTAATTAAGATTTTGAGGCACAAATGAATCTGACCGTGTAACCAAGTTTCTGATGTCAAGATAGGTAGTAAAAACCTTATCAATGATAGCACAAAGATCACTGGCAATATCATTTCCTTTTCTACCAGCACGACATTTTGACCACAAACAACAATAAGCAGGTAAGAATAGCAGTTAAGTTAAAGCAAATGATCTTCATTTAGTAAAAAAGAACGAAACATCCCCTTTTGACAAAGAAAAAACGTTTTCCATATCAAAAAACAATACGGGGTCTTCCAAAACCCTGTCTTTATCTCTTTCTTCTTTGCTTTCTGGCTTTTCTTTCAAATGTTTTGCATGAGAGGTTTTGAGCTCCTCAGATAATTCAGTACCATTTTTTTCAGCCACCTTTTTTTCTTCACAAACATCGCATTTGTCAGTTTTAGGAACATGAAATGCAAGATTAAATTTACAATTGAAAACTTTTCTGTACATGTGTTTCTTTAAAGGCAACTTACCATCTTCCCCACAATTACTTTCATACAATGAATGCATTTTGCTTATATTGAGTGAAGGATCGAGGAGATTTCTTTTGGTTTTGGCCAGACAGTACTAAGATTCAATGATTCAGAAGCTTTCGGTGTGCTTTCATATGTATGCGAGATCCTCTTCTTTACTTTTATTAATAGGATTCACTAAGATAAAAAAGATCGTTTTCTTCTTATCCAAGGTCACGTTTAGCAAATAAACAACTTTTGGCAAAACGGACCATGCTATGATCCCGTATGTGATTCGGCAAGTTATTTTCGGCAAAACAGCTTTCAGGCGACGTGCTGCTGTTAGTGTTAATATTACTGAAGTATTTAGTATTAATGTGGAACTTTCAGGGACTGTTGAGGGGGATGCTTGGCTGAGTTAAAACAAATTACATACATGGAGGCTATCAATTAGACATGTAAACAATATCTTAGAAGCAGCTTAAAGTATTGAGATGAAACAATCAGGGTATGAGGAGGGGAAGGATCAGGGCATGAGGATGAGGAGCCGCCTGTTGGCATCAGGTGGCTTGGTGTTGCGGTGAGTTGTTGAAAGTTTCAGAGCTATTAGCTAAACTTGACTTTAGCATTAACCAAACTTGACTTTGCGCAGGGTTGCAGCTAATACTAAAGTACCAACAAAAATGGTATCAGTTTAAATAAGTTTCGAATTTTGTATACTTATACATTTCTAAAAAAAGCCTTTGATATCTCTGTATATGTAAAAGAAAAAACTTCGTTATAATGAATTTCTAATCAATGGTAACTTGCGTTGCTAATAGATTGTCTTCTCAATATCTCAAGGGTAATATTTTTTTGTTATAAATTCCTCTTCACGATTTATATTTTTACTGCAAAAAAAAAAAAAAAAAAAAAAAAAAGATGGGGCTTTTTGATTCAGTATTGATTCAGACTTCGTTGTGTTAACACCAAAAATTTTTCGGATATAACCCTGCTCAAGCTGTGAAATTTCCCTGTGAACTTTCTTTTTGGATTTCTTTTCATAAGCGGATTATCGTTTTGCTGGCTAGGACAGTAAATTTCCATTGCCAGTCTTCAGAATGTAAACACCTGTTTTTGGACTTATTATTTCACTAACAAGAACTTAATTAATACAGTGACCTTCAGCAGTTATCAAAGTTCACAATTAAGACCGGTATATCTCTTTTTTTACCGATGTGCTTCTTGATAGACTGATTAACTAAACAAGAGATGTTTACTATCGGAGATCTTGCCTTAGCAAAGTTTATTAACTACCCCCTTTGGCCAGTTAGAATACTTGGAAGAAATTCCACTAGAAATGGACTGAGTTATCTAGTATTCTGCTACGGTACTCATGATAAGCAGACAGTTAGTGAAGATTGCTTAGTTTCTTATGCAGAGAATATTAATGAAGCAAAGAGATCGAAAACTAAAAGGGTAGGACAAGCATTCACAGAAGTAGCGACTTTCCCCAATATATACAAAGAGTTTGCGAGTACAGGGACGTCTGAAAATTCTTCTAGTTCGTCTATTTCTGGACTTTTTCAACAGTTAGCTGCGACCCAGGAAGAAGTTACGATAACTAAGACTAAGCTAGTGGCAGATATAGAAAAACGTGTTGCAGAAAAATAGCGCAAAACATTGGAACTGGGTCTTCTGATGCTGTACAGATAAATAGTCAAATTAATACTGCAGAAATTTATGATGCTATAGTGCTAGATTTTAATCCGAGGTTTGAACGCCTTGAAAACTTACTTAGAGGACTAAAGAATCAAATTTAAGCACTAGAAAATCGTATTCTTACAATGGAGAACAAGCTTGATGATATTGAACAGGAAGCTATGCAAGACTGTATGATATTCTCAGGAATAAGACAGACACCTGGCTCAGATCTTGATATGACTGTCCTAAACCTTGTTAAGTCAACTATGGGAGTTTCGACTATTACTAGGGAGCATTTTATGTCGATTCAGCGTTTCAGACTCAACTCTACAGAAGATTCTCGAAATTTAGTCTGCAGAAATCCAGATCCTGTGGCCCCAGTTTCAGTGAAGTTGGTATCAAAAGAAGTTGCGTACAAAGTGTTTAAAACTAAATCAATATTAGCTGGATCCAGAATTTATGTTTGTGAATTTCTTATAAAATGTAGAAAGGCAATATTAAATAGTGCACGGAACAAGTTCGGTGTGAAAAATGTTTGGACAAACAAAGATCGCATTTTCGCAAAATTATCCAGCCAAAGCGCACCGCGTCGGCTCTATAGCCTAGCTGATACTTACTGAATTTTTCATAGTTGATTTGACTGGATTTTGTAAGGATAATGGGTGATATTTCTCACTTGCGTTTTCTAGAGAGTAATCCTTTTAGAGTAGGAGATGTTCTTTATGATGATTTACTTCCAGAAAGTATAAAGGCTGATTTTTCCCCGCGAAGAGATAGTTGTTATGTGGATGTGATTTCTTCAGGATTAGAGGTGCATACAAGATCGTTTTGCCTCTGTCATTGGAATTGCCATGTAACTTCAACGTATTATGAAATTCTCCAGTTAATTGATAATGTGAATAGCAAATTTGATGTAATTGGCCTTTGTGAAACTTTTTTAACTTCTGAGCATGTTCTTTCGTTATATAATTTTCCAGGATACAGGCTTATTGTAAGGAATAGAGAGAAAATGGGAAGTGGAGGTTTGGCATTTTTGGTTAAGTATCATTTTGTTGCTAAAATAAGGGAAGACCTATCAGTTTGGATAGAAGGTAAGGTGGAATCTCTTACTCTTGAGCTGGAAGTTGGTGGAAAAAATATATTGATTACTGAGGTTTATAAGCCGCCGAGTACAGTTTGGGAGGAGTTTGAAAATGGTTTTAGTAGTTTAATGGATGCTGTAGAATTGAGTAATATGGAGTGCATTTGCATGGGGGATTTTAATTTTGATCTTCTAAGTTTATACAATGATAATTTGGATTTTTTAAACCTTTCCTCCAGTTATGATTTTTATCCATTAGTTGGGATTCCGACTCGTGTTACGGGACAGTCAGCTACACGTATTGACAATATTTTCGTGCGATCCCGGGTATTACATAGCTGTTATGCTGAATAGTAAATGAGGCTTCCGATCACTTTCCTATAGTAGCAGTAACTTCATATCATTATGCAATAAAGCAGAACAGGTCAAAGGTTAAAAAAAGGCAACTAAAAAAAGAGAACCTACATAAGTTTAGAGAGGTAATAAGTATTACGGAATGGAAATCAGTTTATGAAGAATATGAAAATGTTTTCTTGGGATTTGATAAGTTCTTGCACATATTGTACCCAACATTTGAAAGAGCTTGTCCAGGAAAGAGCATAAAGGTGAGAAAAAAGGAATCTCGGAAACCTTGGGTAGCTATGGAGCTACTAGACTTAATAATAAGGAGAATTACATTGTATATGATTTAATTAAATATTAACAATAGTAAATATATAAATTATTTTAAAAAAATCATTAATAAATTAAATCGGATAAGGGGTTCTTGAATCCGCTATTTTTTTGTATATAATTTTATGTAAAAAAAAGCAAATACGAACACGACTTGGAATGTTATAAACGAAATCGTAAATAAGAAGAAAGAGACCGAGAGTCCTGCTAGTCTGATCTTTGATGGTTTCTTTTTTAAGGGAAATCATGAGATGGCTAATTTGTTTGGTGAATAGTTTTCTAAGACTGGTGAATCAACAAGTAAGAATCTAAACGATGAAAATGGTGAAATTAATTAAACGTTTAGTCACAAAAGGGGAGTTTGATTGGCCATGTCTGCAGGTGAAACGAATGTTGAAGAATTAAAACAGATAATAGGATTGGTAAAATCAAGTTCTCCAGGGAATGATGGAATTAATCTGAAAGCGTTCAAGCATGTTATGGTATATTTGTTGCCTTGTATTGCTTATTTGAATAACCTTTCTTTGAAGAAAGGTGAATTTCCTACTCGTCTGAAAGAGGCTAAAGTTATTCCGCTTCATAAAGGGGGTTCAAAAACTGATCCGTCTAATTGGAGGCCGATTTCAATATTGCCCCTATTTGCTAAGCTGTATGAAAAAGTGATGCATCGACGACTTTATAACCATCTGACTACTTACGGTTTTCTTAGTGATACCCAGTTTGGATTCAGGAAAAACCACTCTGCAATACATGCAGTCCAGCACCTAACAGATTTCATCAATGTTGCTCTCGAAAAAAGTGTACTGGTACTTTCAGTATTTATAGACTTTAGAAAGGCTTTTGACACGGTGGTTCATAAAATTTTATTAAATAGGCTAAGCCGTTTAGGGATCCAAGGGGTTATTCTGAAATGGTTTGAATCTTATCTTAACCAGCGCATTATTCGAGTCTCTATTAAAAATTCTATTTCAAAAACTTTTATCGTTAATTCTGGTGTGCCTCAGGGTTCCGTACTTGGGCCACTTCTTTATCTAATTTACGTTGATACCATGCGTTTTTATATATCAGATGCACTTATAACATCTTTTGCTGATGACACGTCGTTTACAATTACAGCTACTTGTCTGAACCAGTTAATTGAGAAGACAAATAAGGCCCTTGCTGAATTGATAATTTTTACAAATTCTAGTTATTTGGTAGTGAATATTTCAAAAACAAATTTCGTGACATTTTGTAGAAATGGAGTTTCATGTGTTTTAGATAATAAAATTATTTTTAACGGTGAATTTTTAAAGCATGTAAATAGTGTTAAATATTTGGACTTTAGTCTTGATTTTAATTTAAGTTGGAAATCACATTGTGATCTTGTGGCAGTTAAGATTTCAAGAGGGTTGGGTGTGATAAGAAGACTGATAAATCAACTACCGTCAAATGTTTTACTTTTACTTTATCATTCTATTGTTAGCCATTATTTATCATATGGTTGCATGCTATGGACTAGTAGTTTTATTTCAAGTTTTAGAAAGGTCCAAATGTTACAGAATAAAATAGTTCGTATTTTAGGTAATTACATTCAGTTTGAAAATAGCACGTTGAATTGCTTTACAAGTTTGAAAATTTTAAATATTTATCAGTTACGGGATTACCAGTTAGCAATTTTTATTTATCAATGTTTGAATAAGTGTTCACCGGAGGTATTTTGTGAAATTTTTAAAGCTAACTAATCTTATCACTGTTATGAGACTAGAAATGTAAATGACCTTGCATTGGAGCTCCGGAATACTCATCGTGCTGCGTTTCTGCCTCATTTTGCGGGACCAGTGGTGTGGAATTTCCTCCCAGACACTATTAGACAAGCTGATAATGTAAGCCAGCTCAAGAGTAGATTGATGCGTTACCTTTTGGGTTATAATCTGAATGATTAGATTTTTGAATTTGATTAATGTTTGGTTTGAAAATTGTTTGGACAGATAATGGTCGCATTTTCGCGATATTACCCAGCCAAAGCGCACGGAGTCGGCTCTATAGCCTAGCTGATACTTATTTATTTTGTCATAGTTGATTTAGTTAGATATATCTCTTTTTTTTTTTTTGAGTGTATGTTTTAAGGATGATATGTGATATTTCTCACTTGCGATTTCTAGAGTGTAATCCTTTTAGAGTAGGAGATGTTCTTTATGTTGATTTAACTCAAATGTTAATTTTTCCCCGCAAAGAGATAGTTTTAATGTGGACGTACAGCTTTATAATAATGGATTTGCAGCCATCGTAAACAAACCTTCTAGTTTTTGTAGATGGCCGCTGTAAATTTGTTTGTATTTTTTATGCTAAATTAATTAATTTGAATTTGAGTAATTTGAGACGAACATCTTCTGAATCTTACCTTAATTACCTCTTACTGGAAATATTTAAATGTTTCACCAAACAGAGAATCCTGCAGGAAAAACTCTGCGTTTTCTTTATTATTATTTTATTCTAGCAACAATCTATATTTAAGCCGTGGGTTTTATTAAATACATGGTTTTTGCCAAATTCAATGCTTAAACGAATTTTTTTTTTACCTCGTGAACTATCAAGATTGCTTATTCAGGTGAAAAAATATCTCAAGTTGCCAATTTTCAACAAAAAAATAATATGGAGGTGTTTTGAAGTAAAACTTATACATAAATTATCCTTTTGGATGGTTCATACTAGCGCTGAAAAAATGTTTAATCATCAGCTGTTCTCCTATTTTCATTGGCTTATCGAAAGAGGCATTCGGAAATATTTCAAATGTCTGAAATTTAAAGAAATAAATTGAGAAATTCACTCTTAATTGATATTATTTAAATTGTATTGTTAAAATTGTTAATAAAAAAAAACTATTTTTCAAAATACAGAAAAGTTAGTTACAATTAATTAATTATTTTCTAAAAGAAACATAGAAATTAATTAGAATAAACCGTTTGTAAAACTCCTTTGAACAAAAATGACATATACGGAATTAATGTTCATGTATAGTTTACAAGAGCATCCATAACAGCAAATACTAATTATTTTTGAAATACTGAACGGATTGAAGATCGACATCCTGATCTTCATCAATCAGCGTACATTTAGGGTGTTATTACCGTAAAACTACATTACCAGATATTCCATAATTAGGAAGTGAAAGTATCCAAGCATAGTCCTCCTAAAGATAGTATAATGTATGACAATATAAACTAACTTATAACATCACCAGATGTTGCCAACTGAACATACTTTATGTCCAAAGGATATATTCCAATGTGCCGGGACAAAATGACATAATATGGCAAATAAGAGACATATTTTGCAAATTTATAGCATAAAACAGAATATTTCCCTGCTGGATACATATATTTGTAAAAATGCGATTTACCACCAAAGTAGTGTTAAAACTACTTATCTATCACAAAATTTACTTAACTAATTACTTTCTAATAATTTGTTACATTTTATAATGTAGTTTTTGGATTTACTTACTCTTTCCCGAAGACACCTATCTGCAAATACTCTTAAAATTCTTTACGAGTTTGTATTCTTTCATCAAACAACGATTTTATTTCTCCCTGATTTTACGCTACACTCTAGATAATAGGCAAGCAGGTACCCTTTTCACCCATCTATTTTAAGTCAGGCAAAATCACCCATCTATTTGAACCTTATTGTAGAGGTTCTAAGCTCATATCTATTAAAATCTGAATTTTTTAGCTAATGCCAGAAGAAGGATCACGGATTCGTGTTTATATATTGTTGTTGCTTTTTCCAGGGGTAATCATGTTGAAATAATCGTAATAGAATATCGCAATAGGGCTCGTTCAAGTGAAAATTTAAAGATCTAGTGCCCTTTTTAAGTGACCAAAAAATTGGAGGACAGCTAGCCACCATCCCACGCCCTTTTTCCCTAAAAGTCGCCTCATAGAAGTTTTGAAATAGCCGTTTTGTTCAGTATAGTTAAAAGGTACAATAGACATGTCTTTAGAGATGACATGACCCCTCAGAGCCACAAGAGAAAGGGCCGCAAACTATGAAATCTGCCAATTGTTAACATATAGAATTTTTTATAGGGAAGTATACCAAAATTTTCCAAAGGGAGAAGGAGATATTCTGTAGATGGATTTTCTACGAGAAGAACTTGAAATAAAAAAAAAATATTATTTTTTTATATGGTTTTTGTACGGTTCATTTATGGCTACTTTATTTATCCAAGATGGTCCAAAGAACAAATAAAGCCAATAATTAAACTCCAAAAGACCAGAGATCTTTTGCAGTACAATAACAGTGCTGATGTGAAAAGCGATGTGGACAAAATTTATTGCTATTAAAAAAAAATTCCGACTAAGGCTCTTTCAACAGTTCGTGGTGTAAACAAGTTCGAACTGTAAGTAAGGAGCGACTTGGCTCTATGGTAACCGAAAGTCTAGAAAACGGTATTTTGATACAAATAGATACATCAAAAGAATGAGACTTTAATGCTGATTTCAAATATATAAGTTTCATCAAGTTTAGTCCTACCTATCAACATTTACGCGCCTGAGAAAATTTGGCTAATTTTCGAAAAAAAGGGAAAAGACCCCCTAAAAGTTATAGAACTTTAATGAAAATCACACTATCATATTCAGCGTATCAGAGAACCCTGCTTTAGAGGTTTCAAGCTCTTATCTACAAAAATGTGGAAATTTGCATTTTTTGACAGAAGAAAGATAACGGGTGCGTGTTTATTTGCTGTTTTTTTTCCCCAGGGATGATCGTATCGAACCAGTGATCCTAGAATATCGTGGGAGGGTTCATTAGAATGTAAATTAAAAGTTTTAGTGACCTTTTTAAGTGACCAAGAAAGTTGAGGGCAACTAGGCCCCCTCCCGTGCTCATTTTTTCCCAAAGTCACCCGATAAAAGTTTCGAGATAGCCATTTTGTTCAGCATGTTCGAAAATATTATAAGTATGTCTTTTAGGATGACTTAATACCCCGAAGTTCCCGGAGGGAGGGCTGCAAGATATGAACTTTACCCAATGTTAACATATAGTATTGGTTATTGGGAAGTATACAGACATTTTCAGGGGAGATTTCTTCTGATAGTGGGGGGGGGGGTCAGGGGTTACGTAGGAGGATCTTTCCATGCAGGAAGTTTTCATGGGGGAAGGGACATTGCTATTAAGGGGACGCCAGACTTCCCAGCATTATTTAAAAAATAGATTAGAAATTAAATATAAAAAACAAGTTTTTCAGCTGCAACAGCAGCAACATCAAAACTTTAAACGAACAGAAAATATTACATATATGATTGGGTTCAACCCCTAGTTAATACCTCGCTCTTTAAGCCAAAGATTTTTTAGTACTTTCATAAGAGCTATTTATTCTAATTAACGGCCTTTGTGATTATGTGGTCATTTTTAACGAATTGGAACAAAATTCGAACTTTAACTTTAAGGCGCGAGATTTCCCGCATTATTCAGCTTTCTGACAACCGGAAATTGAACTTTGCATATCCTCCACGCTAAGGGACTCGGGAATCCTTTTAAACATACTAATATGTGATGAAGTTTTATTTTTGCACTGGAGCCTAGATTTTGATTGTTAATTGCTGACGCCAGTTTCTCCGCAGTAGCCTTCTGCGTAACAACTACCCGCGACCCATTTTTTCCTGGTCTGAGTTTAACCTCTACTCCACATTTAGGGATGTAGGTAGGCTCAAAAGTGACGAACGTAGGTAGTTAACGCTTTCTTTTAGCTAATTTCGCAAAGGAATTTACAATGTCCAAAACATTTTCTTCATCTTTAACTGATTTACAGAAGGGTTTTGGCAAGTCAGATTTCAGTAGGAAGTCAGTAGGGTCTCTTTTGTATGGCTATACAATTTTCAACTTTAGGTATTGTTTCAGCAGGCACTCAAAAGCGTCTTTCTAAATTTATGTTAGTGTGAAAACCTATTCATTTGACTGTTTTGAAGAGCTTTTGAAGCCTCTCTACATTTTATGGTAGACCCCAAACCTTTCTTTTCAAACATATATTGCTTCATAAAAATCCTGAAAATGGAACGATCCTTCTTCATTATTGGCTTTACAGTATGCCGATCCATTCATTGGCAATTTTTATATCAGCAGTGATTTGGTATGTCTGCTGAAACACTTCCTTTCACTTGAATTACTAAAGCTACTCCAAATCAACAACCATATATAAGGTTTCGGCTGCCCCTACAAATTCAACGGTAAAGGGCAATCACCAGGTGGTGTCAAACTGCTTAAAATTAAACGTATCATTCCGTATCAGTATCAAAATTAGGGCTTCTTTGTAGCAGCCCTAATTCAAAAAGTGTTTTATTTCAAATGCAAATGTCCACTGACTACTGAGATATAGGCTTTGCAGACAAATTTTACCGAGCGTGTATCAGCCGCAGTGTGTATTAACCGCTGCTTAAATGATAAACTTAAATGTATTTTAGCAGGCGACATGAACTGCACACTGTCAGATCACAGTAACTGTCGGTCGAAAGTCTTACTTGCCTTGTGTCCTATCTTTAGGTTGTTACACAACAACTAATGTCACGCAATGGGAAGAGACTTAGGTTTTTTCTTAGCCCTATATAGTAAAGAATGAACCCCAGGGAAAACAGGTAGCAGAATCATTCAATTATAACAGAATACCCCAGATGTCATACCATCTTGCAAATGAACATTCAGTTTTTGTCAAAAAGTACGTATTATTTTGATAGTACGTTTATAATACTTACAAAATGCACTAGATACAGAAATTTACTCTCAAATCAGCCCTTAAACATCTCTTGATAATGTTTCAGCAGTCCACTAGTGGGGACACAAAAAAAAATGGCAGAACAATAAAGAAAAGAGACACATCACTCTTCCAGTGCAAACAAAGTCATTTTCCTTGCCTTTCAAGATTTAGGACAGCAGTTTTCCTAAATAGAGTTTTCGGCTATGTTAGTTCCAATAGGGCTGTCTTATTTTGGTCCGACGTCATTTTTATAGGTTCTCAACGTTTTTTTTTCGAAATTCTCCTAAATTTTGTTTTTGCACCAAAATTTACGATTAAGATTAATCGCAATTAAGACGAATGAGTTTCAACTGACAATTCTCCCTCACTTGACAGTTTTTTGTTTTTTGTCAGAACGTATTTCTCAGTCTTCTGTTATTATGGGCTAAGAACTAACTAAGTTAGTTCTCTATAAGGGTGCCCATAAGGGGGAACCAGAGATGACGTAAAGCGAAAAAACGAAGCAATAGAAAGGAGCAATATACTCAATTTTCTGCCCCCAATTTATCAGAAAATGCCAAATGAAGGCGCGGCCTTAGGCGCGGCCTGATAAGATTGCCCTACTTATCAGGGCTCAAATTTGGTAGCGTGTTATAACCGAGGTGTTGGTAAGATCGATACTCAGAATCAATTGACAACTGATATTTATTATAAAACAGAATAAAAAGAAAATATATTTTAATTTTTATTATTCTGAATTCTTCCAATACCTCTTCTAGGTCGGTTAATCATATATTGCGTGTGTTCTGGTTCAATCCCCGTCGTTTACCAAAAAAAGGATTAATTTAGTTCTAGACTATCAATACTTCTAATTGCAAGCGTTACTCTAGAATAATTAGACAAGGCTTGGGTACTAAGGTAATTAAAATTCTTTACTTCAATTTATTGTTACTGTGAAACTAGGAATAACCGTTTGATTAGATCTCAAATTATTTGTTTAAACTAAACCAAGCTCTTATTTTTATATCTTGAAAAAGAGGTTAGTGCTCTTTGGACCTTCGATAAACTTAAAGTTTACCAGGGAAGATTGAATCTATCTGGACGGAAAGGGATTGAAATTCTTAGCCTGACAATATAATTCCCCTTTCTTCCCTAACCTTTCTGTATAACATCGAGGTTGCCTTTAAATAGATAGTCGGCAAGGGATAACAAATGGCTTTGCCTCTGAAAACTCTTCTTTTAAAAGTCTTTCTATATAATCTAAATCTCTGATTTTATAGATGTCTAAACTTATTGCAAATCTTTGAATTTCTCCCCTTGCATAGCAAATAGCTTGATTAATCATAGCAATGTCACTTTTTTCTAAAGTTCTTTGTATTTGTTTAAGGGTCATAATCCACGAGTGGATTTCATTTGAATATAATAGTAATGAGATGGGAGATGCCTGTTCTACAAATAGATTCTGAATTCTACGTGTGACAGGGGCATCTCTATATTGCCCTCCTAGAGTGTTTATTCTAGACTGTGGTTGTTATAGTGCAATTTATAACTCTTTGATTTTGATTTTATTTGAACTAATGATATTTCTATCTTTATAAACTTTTAATGTGGGAAATATTTTGAACCTTTAAATTTTTTTAAAACGGTTAAAATGAGTTAGTTTATACATTGCGTAAGAATTAGCTCAATATTTGGATTTAAATTAAACCTCAAGGCTAGTAGTATGATTACACTTTTCAAAAGGATTAAGCTATGGTACTACTATTAAAAAAGATTTAAGCAAGCTACAGACAATATGGACACTGGAACTTGCAACTAAGAGAAAGAAAACGAGAAGAAAGAAACTTTCTAAACTTCCTTATAAGTCAAGTTATTTAAATTTGTTGCTTAAATAACACTTTTTAAACTTTTCTGTCGCTGCTAGGCTTTGACGATAATTGTTAGTAAAACTGAACACACACCTTCTTGGAAGGAACAGAGACTAAATTTTACCAACATTTTAAATTTTTATTAATCCTCCCCTCCCTTAAACGAAAGTTGCACCGAACTTGAGTTCCGCTGTCACCAGTTGTAAGATTGTCTTACTTATCAGGGCTCAAATTTGGTAGCGTGTTATAACTGAGGCGTTGGTAAGATCGGCATTCAGAATCCAGTAACAGCTGATATTTATTATAAAATAGAATAAAAGGAAAAAACTTTTAATTCTTATTATTCCGAATTCTTCCAATATCTCTTCTAGGTCGGCTAATCATATATTGCGTGTGGCCTGGTTCAATCCACGTTGTTTACCGAAAAAATGTTTAATTTAGTTCTAGTCTGTCAATATTTCTAATTGCAAGCATTAATCTAGAATATTTAGACAAGGCTCGGGTACTAAGGTAATTAAAATCCTTTACTTCAATTTATTGTTATTCTAAAACTAGGAATAACCCTTTGATTAGATCTCAAATAATTTGTTTAAACTAAACCAAGATCTTATTTTTATATCTTGAAAAAGAAGTTAGTGCCCTTTGGCCCTTCGATAAACTTAAACTTTACCAGGTAAGATTGAATCTATCTTGACGGAAAGGGATTGAAATTCTTAATCTGAAAATATAATTCCCCTTTCTTCCCTAGCCCATCTGTATAACATCGAGGTTGCCTTTATATAGTCGGCACGAGATAACAAATGCAAGAGTGGCTAGAAAGAGGAGTGAGGTCCCCTTTCGTATAAACGTCAGAGAATACACAAGGGAGGAGTACCGTTAGTGTCTGATAGTCCAAATCTTCTTCTAAGATTTTAATAAATGCCAGGCAAGTTCCAAGGGTCACCAGGATAGGAAAGAGAAGCACAAAAGCTCTCCTAATCTACCCTTATTGATTAAGGTTTTTTACTCTTCTTTAAATCTTAGGCTATTCAAAAGTTTCAATTTCTGGGAACAAAACTAATTTATCCTATTTTAACCCTTAAAGGGCTGTACCTTGTCTGGAGGGCCCAAGTCTTGGTTAATTAATATATTCTAACCAAATTATAAACCCAAGTCACCAAGTAGAAAATCTTAGAGTTCTAAACTATTTACGTGCATATTTTCCTTCTTCTAATTAGTTTCAATTGGATTACGCGTTCTTTAATAACAAATGTGTTGACAACCCTCAAAAGGGAATTTTGCCCTGACTCCAATTTTAGTTTTAATATCTCAAATATAAGACCTGAGTTTAGCCCAGGCGACAGAAATACCTTTGAAGCTGATTATCTTATTTCAGTGTTTCTCAAAGGAAATTTATAAAGGCTAGTAGTAGCTTTTTACCCTAGTCAAAAAGAATTTTACTTACTCATGTCCCTTGGTTTCGAGGAAAAACTACCCCTTTTTGTCCCTGATCGTTAAGTTATATTCAGCTTGGCACTTCATTCTCTTAGCGACCTTTCCCCCGTTTTTTTAACCAATCACCAATCATTTTGTTAAAAAGTAGTTTTTCCAGTATTTTGAGACCTTGTACTCCTTTTTTTTTTTCGTGACCTAGACAATGCTGTGTTTTATGGAAATTATTTATTTACAATATCTTATTAGGTGTTAGATTTTTCATTGCATTAGTGAAATATATTGAAGTTTTATCTTGGATCAATAAAACTAAAGGAAACAAACTTTTGTAGGTACAAATTTCGTTAATGATAATAAATTTATAAAGCATTATTAAAACACAGAAAAAGCAGTTAAAACTCAACAACGGAAAAAACTAGACGTGAAAAAAAACCTGGCATAGGATAAAATATAAGCAAAGAAAACATGAATTAAAGAAACGCAGGGATCCTTAGCAAGCAATTCCAGAGGGTAGGATTGATATTAGAGGTAAATTTAAACCCTATTCAGAATCTATTTCTGAGAGCTTTTAATGAAAATGTCGCGTTTGTTTGACCCAAGACTATGCACCCGCGGTTGAAAAGCGAAAATTGGAGTAATATTTTCTTTTCAAAATCCACATGATCTTTTTAGAGGTACATTTAACCCACACTAAGATATTTTGAGGGCTTTTAATGAAAATAGCTTGTTGGTCTGAGCTAAGGCCATGTACCCCGTCTGACAAGCGCACATTTGAATAACATTATTTTCTCTTCAAATCTCACATAGTTTCTTTAAAAGTAAATTTAACCCACACTAAGATATTTTTGACGGCTTTTAATGAAGATACCTCGTTTCTTTGACTGAGTGTTAAATTTCACTCTCCCCTCAGTCGAAAAAATTCCTTCAACACCTCTGCTGAGCTTAACTTTCAGGTCTAGAAAATGTTAGTCCAAACAATTCACGCCATCGTGACAATATGTGGCTACCAATTCCAGAAGGGAGGAGGGTTGCTATTAGAGATAAATTTAAACCATATTAAGAGTTATTTCTGAGAGTTTTTAATGAAAATGCCTCATTTCTTTGATAGGATGTTAGATTTCACTCCCTTCACCGCTGAAATATTCTTTTAACAACTCCCACCTAAACTTTAATTGCTTTTATGGAAGTCCTCTATTTACGGTAGCTTATTAGGTGCTAGATTTCAGTCCCCCTCCCCCAAAAAGTTTTTTTTAACACCCCCCCTTAACTTTAAGCTGTTGTATGAAACTTACTTGTTTACGATAGCTTATTAGGTGTTAGATTTCTGTCCCCCCTGACATTTTTCAGGTGTTTCCCTGCAAAAATATTCGTTTACACTAGAAACAATCGTTTAAATACAATGAACAATTCCCCATTAGCGTTTTCTTCTGATGAATCCTAGCAATAGAGGAAAAACAACTGAAGGAAAATTTGTCTAAAAAAACATATTAAAATGTTTTGGAACGTCTTGAAAAACGTTTCGAAGAAAAATGTATAAAAAAATGTCTTGAAACGTCCTGAAAAATGTCTTGAAGAAATCATGAAGAAACACCCCTTGAAATGACTTGAAGCGCCTTGAAAAAGGTCTTGAAGAAAAAATGTCTTAATAAAACTCCCCCGCTTGACTAGTGGACTCTAATAAACCCTATTACGTAACACCCCAATACCCTATTACATAACATCCAAAGAAATCCTTGAGTAAAGAAGTCCTGAAGGTTTCCCCCACATCCTTGGGTTTTTTTAAGCAGAAGAACCACAGAAAAACATTCCCTATGGTGTAACATGCACCTGCTTCTCCTAGAAAATATTCCCTATGACGTAATTAACACCTGCATCTTGACTAAATCAAAGGGATAACTGGCCACTTGAATCCACAATGCCCTCACTACTGTTGCACTCACAGATGCAAATATTCACTGCCACAGTCACAGTTAGTTTCTGCCGCATTGTTGCAAGTCTTTGCAATCACAGTCGTAACTAGTTGCAGTAGCTGTTGCAAGTAGTGGCAGTCACAATTTGTCAGAGTCTCATTGATGAGTAGTTGAAGTAACAAGTAGCCACTTGCAAGTAATTATAATTAGTCATAGTTGCATCCGTAAATAGTTGCAGTCGCAGTCATAAGTGATCGTAGTTGCAGACACGGCAGTAAAAGCAATATGTTGTCTGGGAAGTTTCAAGTTAATCTCCTTAGCCGTTCCTAAAGTATTGCAGCTATGCCCTATATCTTGGATGCGCATAGTGTCTTTTGGCTTAATTCAACACCCCCATCAACTTTCCCTGAAGTTTCATCTTAATACCCTTAGCCTTATCTTGCACACCTGGATCAAACAACCCCACCCTTCCCAATAGCAAATACTCTATTTAAGCAAAGGGCTAATTGCATAGCATACATACACCCTTTTTCTCAAGGGTTGTGGGGGTTATGGCATCCCCAGAGGCATAGTTTTATATGTTTAAACTGAAAGTAGTAGCAATTTTTTTCTGGAAGTATTTGCGAGTTGAAGTAGTCGCAGTTACAAGTAGTCACAGCCCGAGTCACAACTAATGACAGTCGCAAGTATTTGCAGTCACAAATAGTCTTAGTCGAAGTTGCAAGTAGTGACAGTTGCAAGTAGCTACCGTCACAAGTATTCCTAGTCAGAGTCGCAAGTATACGCAGTCACAAGGAGTCACAGTTGCAGTTACATTAGGAGTACCAGTATTAGTGGTCCTGAAAATCTTAAGTTAATAACATTAACCTCTTCTTAAGATATAGCAGGTACCCCTTTTTGTTAAACTGGAAGAAGATAGTGTCTTTGGGTTTAGTTCAACATGCCCTACAACATTTCTCAAAATTTCACTACTGTTAGCCTTTTTAGACACCCCCAGGATCAAACATTCCCACATTCTCCCAATATTATATCTTGAAAAAAAAAATGTTCAAATTACATAATTTACAATCTTTGCCTTGAGGTCTCGGGGGGGGCGTGGCATCTCCGGAGACATAACTATTAGATGTTCATACTATTTTAACCAAAATCCCTTTTAAATTTCTATTAGTTTTAAGGGGCATCTAAGAAGGGTAAAGAGGAGGCGGGTTACCCTCCGATCACTCTTCAACATTCCCTTCAACATACCCCGATATTTTCAACTTAATATCCTTAGCCATTCCTCCATTTCGGCAACCATCCTGCATTTATACTTCATTTTGGAAAACATCCTTAATAGGGTGTGTCTTGATTTTGTTCGATATTCCCCTCAACATTTCCTAAGAGTTTAATCTTAATACCTTAAGTTTTTTTGAAGACCCAGGATCAAACATGAGCCATTTTCCCAATAACAAACCTTATATGTAAAAAATAACTTCCGCCACTTACAATCCTTGCCCCAATGGTTATAATAGGGGGGGGTGGGTATATCATCCTCGGATGCTTAATTCTTTAACCTTTTAACTCTTTTGACTATTTTGAGAAATATAACTATTTCAAAATTTTGAGCAGATAGCTTTAGAAAAGGAGAGGTAAAGTGTGTAAGAGGGGAGCTGGCTACCCTCTGACATCTTTTCAACTTCACCTCAACAAACCCTGAAAGTTTCATCTTAATAATCTCTTTTCTTTTGGTTCAAAATACAACTCAACATTCCCTCAAAGTTTTGAATTAATATCCTTAGCCCTTTCTTACCCTTCCAGAATAAATTATTCCCTCTTTTCCAAAAGATAAATCCTGCGTCTAGGCAATGGACAAATTATATATTTTGAATCCTTGTCCCAGTGATTGTAGGGATATGGCATCCCTGGAGGCATAGTTTTTTAGAGGTTTCAACTACTTTGAATGAAATGGCTTGTTCAAAATTTCGTTCAGTATTGAGGGAAATGAGCACCTATAAAGGGCAGCGTGGGGCTTGTTGTCCTCTGATCACTCTTTAGCATCCCATTCATCATACCCTCACAGTTTCAACTTAATACCCTAAACCCGTTTGAACAACCAGCATAAACATAGTTTCTTTTGATTTTCTTCGATATCTTTCTCAAAATTTCCTGAAAGTTTCACCATAATACCCAAAGCCTTTCTACAAAGGGCAATTTAAATAACTTACATCCCTTAGCCCAGGGGCTGTGGGGGGTTATGTCATCCCAGAGGTGAACTTATTTGACTTTTGGACTATTTTGAACAAATAGATATCTCAAACTTTGGCTTAGATCTCTTTGGGGGGAAAAGGGCGGGGGGTGGGGCCTGTTACCATATGATCAATTTGATTCTTAAAAAGGCACTAAAACTTTCAATTCAGGATCAAGATATCCATATCCAAAGTTTATAGGGCAACTCCTTTCATATGAAGCGCTTTGAGGGGAAAACAGAATATATTGAATTCAGGTGGCTCTTTACTATAGGCAAAGCTGGAGCGTTGTTCCTGACTAAAAACCAGACAGATGGATGCAAATTTAATAAAAATCCTTAGTTTTCTAGAGTCCTTTTCTTGTGTCCTACCTCCTTTGCCATTTTTTGAAAAAAAAACGTGCAAAAAACGAAGACAGGCAGTTAATGTTTGAGATTTATTTTTTGCTTAGCGTAGTCAAAAGGCCCAAACAATATACCTCCAGGAATGGCAGGACCCCAACAGACCCTGGATCAAGGTCTACAAATAATGGACATTAGTAATTGTTTAGATAATAGTTTTAAAATAGAAAAAGGGACTTGTGGAATATCAGAAGAACGGCTAAGGATACGAAGTTGAATTTCAGGGAAGGTTGAATTAAATTAAAAGAGACTACGCACATCCAGTTTTCAAGAGACCACATCTGCAATATCTCAGTATCAGCTAAAATTATTAAGTTAAAACTTTCATCAAATGTTGAGGAGGATGCTGAACTAAAGAAAAAGATACTACGAGTAACCACGTTATCAAAGGCTTTATCTATAAAACTTCAGGAACGGCTAACCATATTAGCCGGCTAAAGACATTAGTTACGAGATATTTAGAAACGCATATTTGGACTGAAGCCCACTCCTCAACCCTCATCACTCTATGGTAAAGTATGGCCTTTTGACTCGGTTAATTAAGAAAGACTATTTGGAACACAAGAAATGCGGAACTGGGATAAGAAATATCTTAATCCACTATGAAACCAACTTAAAGAGGGCGGGGGTTGTGAGGGAGCATACACCCTAATGCACCATACAATTTCTATTCAAATAAGGTTTAATTTTGCTCTTTGCTTATCTGAAAAATTTATTTTGCATTTAATACTATAGAGATTAATCGAAATAATTTTTAACATTCCTTTATTAGCTTCAAATGGAAATTTTTTCTTACCAGACACATTGTTTTGATTTTTGACGTGTTCCGGTTAAACTTGTGTTAGACTTCCGTTAAACATTAGAAAATATTTAACTCCTTTGACATTCTAACTTCACAGCCGGAAAGATCTTCCCCAAGATTGGGTCAAAGGTCTAAATTGGAAAAGAAGCCTATCTTTACATTACATCAGAGCTCCACCCTCAAATTAGTTTTTTTAATTTTCCCGTCCTAAAGATCCAAACTGAGAGCATCCATAGAAAAGCTATGTTTAACGACTTGCATATATGCCTTGGTTTAATGACCATGAGCTTTGGTTCATTCTTATCTAGGTTTCAGCTATTGATACAGCCACATTGCCAACTGGTCCTGATTTTAAATACTTCCAGACATTCATGAAATAACAGCAAGCAGTTTGAGCATCTCAAATCGTTAGACCTTGACAAGCGTTGAAGTTCCAACAATGACTCACAGAACCAGTTTATTTAGCCGAATGTGAACTGGGGATAAATTTGACGTTTTCCAAAATGTATATGATTACAAATAAAAGGATTCAGAAGGTACTGTTCGTCTTGTCTATGTGAACCCTAGTGACAAGAAAGAATGCAAAGAAGTTGACACAATTTTGCTATTCAGTGAGTAAATGTGTAAGGAATTTGTGTAGTTTTCAGGTCGACTCTAAGCAATCTCGAGATCAATTCTCTGTTAATCTCATTTCTGCAGCATACTCTTTTACAGGCTTCTATAACAGTGCTGTTTCGCCTACCAGACTTCAAAAGGCTGCTCATCATATTAAAAATCACCACCCCCTCAAAAAATGTATTCGTTATGTTTTTTACTACCTTGACTGAATTATCTGTGGAAGTGTGGAATTGGAAGTGACAGTGAGGAAGACAAATTTGGCAACAGGTCACTCTTTACTGTATCAATGTTATTTTATATTTCCATTAGCATCTGGAATATTTTATGATAGATAGATAGATTTATTTACACGAAAGCCCAATTGGGAAATAGTGACACACACAGAACAAGCGAAAAAACACAGCAACAAAAAATAACTGAAAAGACACTAAAACTGATTATTTAAGATAATCATCACGATACCTCATACCCACCCGGAAGACCTGTACTTTCTAATATTATTTAAATTTAAGTAATACCTACTTCTCAAAATTTCCAAAATCCAATCTCTTGTATCGTGAGTAAAATGTGATATATTTAAAATACAAAAAATAAAGTTCCTTCTTTCTAAAGATAATTCTGATTTCCTCTAATTAAGTTTAAATCTAGTTTAAAAAAAGTTCTTAATCAGCAAAATGAGAAATTGCATTTTAGCTTAAGTCAAACAATGACGCTATTCGGTTTGAATTTCGCTAAGATAATTGGTAATAAAAAAGATGCTGGACACAATGTTTCTCAGTAAGTTTAAATTATAAGAGCAGTATGAACGTTCAAATCATCGAAACATTAAAAACAAATTATTGGATAGATAGTTCACATAATGTAGTGAGTCTGTGAACATAATTACAAAATAGCAGCCCCCTCCACAGGACTTGGGCCAATTGTGAGTTAGCTCATAGATCGCAGGACAAAAACTATGTTTTATAGTGTTGTAAAAGTGCTGTTTCGTGGGCATTCGTAGATCGGGATTAATATGTTCAGAATTATTTCGACGTTCAGGCATTACATTTCAGTCATTATTGTTATCTCAGTCAACATTGTTGTCAGTTGAAGTGAATCACTGCTGTACACCTAATATGAAAGTGACAATAAAACCATTACTTTTCTACTTGTGTTTATTTTATTTTATATGTCTTTATCTAGTCGCACGACAGATAATTAGTTCGCATGCCTCCAAGGTGGCTCTCCCAAGAATCTGATTTCTAAATAACATTAGAGGTAATTGATTTCGAGATAACTCAATGAAAAGAGGTTACATTTATATAGTTACACATTTTATTTTCTCTCACAGATTGAGGGTTGCGCGGTCATAAATTTACTTTACTCCCCATTGCTGTGGCGCAATCATAAACTTAATTTTCTCATTATTTTTATAGCTTGCCTAGTCTATTAAGTAGCTTAAGAAAAATCACCCCGGAAGAACTGGCGCGATCGGTACATCGCTTTAAATAAAAATATTACATATGGCACAGCCCTTAGCGCTATAAGTGGCGCTATCGGAGAACTTATAAGGTGTAAGCTCACAGCCTTAAATCATGATATTGCATTTGACGCGGTCAATCTTTATTACCACAATTAACGCCAGTCTAATTTTTTTATCGCTACATATGGCACGGTAGGAAATTGGAGGAAAACATGCAAACTAATTAGGCTATAAACTTTGTAATTTAAATTTAAATATTGGACAGATACAGACATATAAGAAAAATAAATAGGCCTATAACCGCTAAGCTATTATAGTAAAACCATTTAAAATATCTCATAGGAGATAATATCCTCCCCCAAAATAGGTTAAGTGAAATAATGAATTTATTTTGAGTTAATCCAAACGCAAAAAAAGTGTCAGAAGAATTAAGCAAACTATTAATGGCGCAAAAGTTGGTCGCAAAAAATATAGAAATAGTAAAATCTATTCCAAAATACAATGGACAATCAGATATCGACGAATTTAATATCCAATTGGCCCAGTTTGTAGAATTAACAAAAACAGCGCTAGAAACGTTAGTCGACATGCTTCTTTTAAGATTAAAAGGCCAGGCCATAAGCTTTCTAAAGCAAATCGAACATACTGTAGGTGATGACGCCAGCTTGCCAATAAATACGGTGGACAAATTGTTAACGGCATTTAAAGATAGATTTATCGAAACTAGTTCCACAAATAAATTAAAACACGGAATGGTGTGCTTTGACCATTCACAAAGCATAAGAGAATATCTTGATTATATACGGATTTCAGTAGAAGCAAAATAAGGTAAAGTTTCAGGAGAACTGTATGAAAAAATCATACTACATATCTTTATGCACGGGCTACCCCCAAAACTATATAGAATGGTAGTATCCAAGAATATTCAGACGTTGGGTCTTGCAGTTCAGAAGGTAGAGCGATTGATCGAAGTTGATACGATGGTGGCTAATCACAGTAAAGCAAAAATAAAACAGCCTAGGCAATTCAAACGCAAGCCTGACCTTCAAGGGTGATCAGGTGTCTCCCAATTTCATTTCAAGGGATAAGTCCCCAGTGCCACAAAGAAATAAAACGCAAGAACCCGCTAGGCAGAAAACAGTAGGTTTTCAGCCTGTCAAACAATTTAGTTATGAAAATAACCCTACAATAATAAGATGCTATATTTGTAATCAACCTGGGCACATCACGAGGGAGTGCCGTTATGTCCCCAATCGTACACCAGGAATTGATGTCGGTAGTACACAAAATTATGGCAACCATTCGTTCGGAAGAACACATTTTAGCGCCAGTGGTGCACTAAGCTATAGCCAGGGAAGATTGCGGCAATCAGTACCTTACAACGCGTACCAGCCAAATTTGTACAATACTCCCCCCAATGGACAAACTAATTACCGATTTGAAAACCCAAATACTCGCCAAAGCCAATATAATGCGAGAATGGTATATAGAAATCCCGAAAATTTGCCGATGGGAAATACAAATTTTCCACGCCAACGGCATTGGCAGTCAGTGCCAGCACCCGGCACTGCCACAGCTAGAGACTACACGAACATGTCCGAATATCTATTGCAGGCACCGACGCATGAAATAAATCCTCAGGGAAACGCGTCAGGCCCCTCAGAAGAATAAATTGGACCCAGAGGGTGCCCAGAATATTTAATAGGTCCAAACCAATAGTAGTACCGTCTTGTAGCGATAGTAATAACAAGTTACCTATATTTAATGATTTTTGTGTAGCAAATGATTAATTTAAAGCCTTAATTGATTCTGGTGCTACGACGAACATCATAAACTCATGCGCATTTAATATGTTGCCCCTGCATAGTAGGCGACAAAGAAATTTAAATAATCCCAATTTAACTAACGTGACAGGGCATAAATTGGATGCAAGAGGTTCAATTCGCTTAGACGTAAGAAGAGATAATAGAATTTTTTCGACAAATTTTATAATATGCGATAACTTTCCGTATGAAGCCATTATCGGCGCAAATTTCTACCTTAAGAAACTGTAACAGAGGTTACGAAGACAACGTAACAGTAAATTTAATTTCTGGCGGTACAATGTCGCAATCTTTTGAACCTCATGTCTCGCAAGGAGGACATGGCATAACCAGAAATTTTTTCAATTATTTTGAGAGACATCGCAGAGATGAAGTAAATTTAAATAATAAGTGGATTGAATCTGCGAAAATAAAAATAGGAGATATGCGACAGCATAGATCAAACGAAATTAAGAAAATAGTGGAATTATGGAAAAACATAGTAAAACCCGACGTGTAGCCGCAAGGTGCCTCAATGGTGCAACATAGCGCCAGTATGAATCTAATAGACAATGAAAATAAAGAGAAATATTACGGATTCAGGATAAGGAAAACAAAAGTCCCTCCCAAAACGATGCAAAGAATTCAAATATAACAGATGATTGAACCAGTGGATAGTAAATCTGAAATATGGTTCGGGATCCCGTCAAATGAAATTCCTGAAAATCTGTTATGCGAAGAACAGATTATATCTTACGACAAAGGAGAAGGTTTTATTTGGGTAACTAGTAACCAAAAATGATAAGATTACAATAAAAAAGGGGACGTGTTTAGTTCAAATCCAAGTTATCTCTGAAAATGATTTAAATAGATCGAAAATTCCAAAAAAACCTAGTTAATAGCATTAAAACCTCAATTAACAAATACCCTCTAACTAAATCGCAATTCTTAAACAAATTTAATATGGATCATATTATGGACTTAGATCTGAATAAAAAATTATGCCAATTTTTATGGAATTTTAAAGATGAATTTCCCACATCTGAAGATGACATCGGACTGATACCATTTTATGAACATTCAATTTTAACGACTGGTAATCCTGTAGCGAAACAGCCATATCGTGTTCCGTATAAGCACAAAGAGTGGTTAAAAAACAAAATTCGTGAATTAGAAAAAAATGAAGTTAGTAGATTATAGAGCCCTTAACAAACAAGTAGTTAGTGATAAATTTCCTTTACCAAGAATAGATGAAATTCTTGACTGAATTTCAAGCAAAAACAAAATTTTTACTTCTTTAGACCTTACCCAAGGCTAATGAAAGCCTTTACTAATAATTACCCAAGGCTACCACCAAGTGAAAATAGCCAAAAAAGATGTCCATAAAACAGCATTTTCTACGGCTGAATGCGGTTCATACAAATATTTAAGAGTACCTTTTGGACTTAAGACAAGTTCAAGCACACTATGTAGACCATTATTGCATCTATTACTACTACTAACAACTCATCGCAGCACCAAGCCGCCTGAGGCCAACACAGCTTCGCACGCTCCTCCTCCACCCCAATCGATTCAAAGCCTCCCTTTTTACACCCGCCCAGGAAGTTCCAATTTCCTTTAAATCTTTCTTTATGACGTCCTCCCACCCCAGACGGGGACGACCTGCTTTCTGTTTAGCCCTACATGGTTGGCCTAAAAGAGCAATCTTCGGCAATCTGTCATCCTTCATCCACACAATATGCCCTAACCACCTCAACCTTTCTTTCATTATAGACCTAGAAAGTGGTATTGAACCACATTTTTCGTACAGCCTATTATTTGAAATAGGGTCAGTCAGCCGGGTACCCACAACAATCCTTAAGCAATTTCTCTGGAAAAAATCTAGAAAATCTTCATCCTCTTTTCGGAGCGCCCATGCTTAAGAGCCATATGTAACCACTGTCGTCCCTTTAGATTCTAAGATTATAATCTTGGTTTGCAGACTTATCTTCCTATTCTTTCAGACTTTTTTTAACTGTGAAAAAACACCCTGAGCCTTGGCTATTCTATTTTTAACATCTTCACTGCTCCCACCATCTTTACTAAGAATACTACCATGGTAAGTGAAGCTGCCCACCTGATCAATCTTTTTATTACCCAACGTCACCTTTTCATCTTCACTTATTCCTAGCCTTAGTGACCTAGTCTTCCTAACATTAATTTTCCAACCAATACTAGCACCCTGAACTCGAAAAACCTCTAAAGCTTCATTCATTTTGCAAACACTTTCATCTAAAATGCTTGAATCATAAGCATAATCCAAATCCATGAGAGTTTTCACTCCACGTTTGATTCTGTTGTCTCGCACTGGCTTTCTTGTGGTTCTTAAAACAAAATCTATCAATTCGATCCATTTAAAGAGGGATAAAACACAAGCCTGCTTAGCTCCTTATTTAATAAAAAACCAAATGCTAACCTCATATCCTACCTTAACCGCAGCAGTGTTATTCTCTTACATAGCACTAATCACTTTAATGTATTTGTCTGGTATACCATACAAGGATAAAACCTTTACTAAAGCTCCTCTATCAACAGAATTGAACGCTTGCTCATAATCTATAAAACTGAGGACCAAAGGTGCTTGAAAACCTAGGCACTTCTCAATTATTAACCTAAGAGTGAAAATTTGGTCAACACATCCTCTACCTTTTCTAAAACCGCACTGCTCTTCTCTTAAAACTTTGTCTACGGCATCTCTCAGTCTAAAAAGTATAATATTACTAAGCAATTTGCTACCTACAGAGACCAGACTAATGCCTCGATAATTACCAAACTCAGTTTTATCACCTTTCTTATAAAGTGGCTTAATTAAGGTTTTCCTAAAATCGTTGGGTACTTCCCCTTTTTCAAAAATCATATTCATAATCTTCAATAACTTATTTCTAACCTCAGAGCCACCATATTTAAGAAACTCATTTACTGCCCTATCAGCACCTCCCAAAATATTACCTGGTCCCAAGAAGCTCTAACTTCCCTAGACTGTCTAAAAAAGGCACTCACTTCTGAACCAATATTATTACTGCCTGATTTTGAAAACGGACAATTTGTGGTCACAACCGATGCTAGTTCAAAGGGCATTGGCATTATTCTTTCGCAAACAATCCCAGTAGAAAACCCTAATCTTCTAGAGGGAACGCCTAAACAAAAAAATACAAAAAGTTATATGCTATTGGAGTAGAACCTAATCAAAAGACGAAAGTAGTTATTCCGCCACAAACATAGAATAATTATCTATAATTCACCACTTGGACAAATTTAGACACTATTTAATTGGTAAAAAATTTATGCTACGATCAGACCATAAAAGCTTGCAGTACCTGCGCACATTTAAAAACCCCACGGGCATTCTAGCTAGATGGATTGTGAAAATCCAAGACCTATATTACGAATTTGAACATTTAAAAGGTAAACCAAACGCAGCTTGTGACTTTTTGAGTAGATACCCAGAAAATATTCCGTCGGAAGCTGAGGAAAATGAAGTTAGCGCTATCAATGCTAAAAGCAAACATAAATGTAAGAAAAATAAAGACAAAAACACAGTTAAGGAAAATAAGGGTAACCATTGTCCCCTGTCTTTAGAAAATATAAGAACATATCAGAAAAAGGACGAAATGTGTGCAGCACTTAATAATTATTTTGTGAATGATGATACGTTACCAGATAAATTCAAAACTCTAAGAAAAGACATAGATAATTTTTACAATGATCTTGAGGAAGAAATACTATGTAGAATCGTGACCGCTGAGGCAAATAGAAACCAAACATCAATAATACATGTATTACCCCAAAACTTAATAACACCTGCATTCGAATATTTTCATTCAGATACATTTGGACACTTAGGAGTAACGAAAACTTTCCATAAATTAAAATAATATTTTTACGTGCCGTCGGGAATAACAAAACTTAAAGAATTTGTAAGTACATGCGAAGCGTGTAACTTAAGAAAAAAACCCCAAGCTTATCCTAATCCTCCAATGGGAAGAGTCCCGGTAGCGAGATTCCCCTTCGATATTGTCTCATTTGATTTATATGAAACCAGCGGAGGCTTGCCTGTTTCTAACAGAGGCCACACTTGTATTCTATCTGTTATCGATCACTTTTGCGGATTTACTTTTGCAAAAGCATTAAAGAATCAAGGCGCTTACGTCACAACTAAGGCATTAGCGAAATTATTTTTAAAATTTGGCATCCCAAATAAGGTTTTAAGTGACAACGGAAGCAATTATGTTTCAAAAGTAACAAAAGATTTAATGAGTTTTCTTAACATAGAGAAATTGGTGACATCGCTGTATCACCCACAAGCTAATGGTAAAATAGAAAATAGGCATAAAATATTTTCGAACGTATTACGCATTTATACAAAAGACAACAGGAACGATTGCGTTCAAATCTTACCTTATTGAACTAACGTAATCAATACTGCTTATTCAGAAACAACTAAAGATAATCCATTTTATTTATTTTTGGTCGGAATTTTATAATCCCCATTGACGAGATTATTGAATCCCGGCAATATTACAATAACTCAGAGGATTATAAACAAGAATTCATAAATAGGATGAGGAAAACTTATAAGATAGTTAGGCAAGAGTTGGAAAACTTTAAAATAAACCAAGAGCTAAGAAACCAACCCAAAATCAAGGGGAACATAGATTTTAAGATAGGATATTGTGTTTACCTAAAAAATGAGGTAAAAGCGGAAGGCAAAAAACTTTCCAAAAAATATTCTGGACTGTACAGAATAGTCAAAAAGTACGATAACGATTATACTTTTAAAATGGAGAACCCCGATAGTGGAAGAACTTAAAGGCGCATGTTAGCTAAATAAAAAGAGCCAAATTTCCAGAGAGATGGGTATCACGTCCCTCCTCTACCGATTCGTCAGAAGGAGAAAATGAGCCCCCTAAATCAAGACTGGCAGAACTATAACTCTTTAATTTTAAACAAGAGTGTTTTAAAAATGAGAGTTATTAGGAATACTTTGAAGAATTTTTAGCTATGAAAAATTTAGTTATTCCTAAAGGAAAATTCCTACTATCAGAGAGAATAAAAACGCCAAAAGATCCAAAAAGTTCGTCATCGGAGAGTGCGGGAGAATTAGATTATACGTACCTCCGAAAAACCAATTTTTCTCTGATAGAATTTCAACCCTTTCTCCCACCAAAAGATTTCCAGATGATATGGTTTCCCCTGCAACACCAATAGAAAGGCCCCTGTCATTGCAAGAGGAATTAAACAGAGCTGTAGAAAATCCAGGCATTATTGTAGAGAAAACTCCTCCCAAAGATTCAATTAAAACAAATCTGTGACAAGCTATGGATTTAATAAATTTTCCAATAAAGAAGAATCAAAGTACATTGTCTAAGAATAAAACTCCCAAGAATGACCAGCAAGGACAATATCATGATTTAACTTTGTCAAAGGTCAAGCGTAAACAATGGACTTCATGGAGGGAAACACTAGTGCAAAGAATGCCCCATCCTCCTGAAGACATGGCATTTAAGCAGTGGAGGAATCCCGCAAAAACTTTTGATTCCTCTCAAAGCTCTCAGGAATCTTTAAAATCTCCCGAGTTGAAAACTCAAGGCGAGAACTTAGAGAATAAACCTTCTACTTCCAGAGGAGTAGAAATTTACGAAAGAAGGGCAGGTGATACCTCAAAAATTGCCACCTCTAAAAATTCTAATGTGGATTCGTCGGAAACCAGTTCCGAAGAGTCTGACGGCGAATCAGACCTTATATTAGTTAAAGAAATAGGGAAATCAAAACCGACTTTAGCAGCCGCGCATGCGAAAGAAACAAAATTAAAAAGGCAAGAGTTTTTGAAAAAACAATTCAAAAAATTTGATATTATATCGCTAGCAAAACCCAAAAAGAAAAAAACTGCAAGAAGTCGAGGAGAAAGTAATGACACAATCGGGTAGAACGGTCAAAAAACCCGATAGATGGAATTACACTTAATCAGTATAGGATTAACAGATTTTAATGGATAGGCGTCATAAAGGAATAATAATAAAAAAACTTTTAGCTCATAAGTAAAAATCATACAATTATAAAAGTGCTATAGAAAAATTCTGTTCAACATATATCAGTCCCCGAAAACAAATTCTAATTAAAAGGTAACATTGCATATAATTAATTCGAATAGTTTCCTTTAAAATAAAATGTCTGCCCGTACCATTCCAGTATGATGTATCCAGTCCAACTGAAAGAAGCCGTGATAGGGAGTACTAAGCGAGAAATATTCATACACCTTAGAAATGATCTTTGGTTATTTTCTGTTCCAAGAGAAACTGTTGGAACTTTGTCTTGTTATAATAATACAGAAAGAATAAATCCAAGTTACAGGACGGAATTACTATTACAAGATGTGGGTACGATACGATAACCATAAAACAAGGATGTCGACTTGTAACTAAAGAGTCAACTGTTCGAACGCCGTTAATTACCACGAGAGCAAATGTAATAAGTCCTAAAATAATCAATTTCAAGCCAGTTAACCTGTCGTACACTATTCCCAATGTAGAGAGTGAAGAAATGAAAGCCTCGATATGGTCCAAAATAGAAAAGAATAAAGGGACATTACCGCTTAGAAAAATAAGATAAGTATTAGACTCCCAAATTCCCCTATTTACAAATGAAGTCCAAAGATTAACGTACGTGGATGATAAATACGGATTGTTCTCAACCAATTTTTGGTGGAACATACTACTGACCATGTGTTTCTTGTTCGTGATTTCCCTGACTATGAGAATCTTACTGACTTTTAATTATGGAAAAATCCTGAGACTAAGAAGGCAAAACCCAAAAAAAGAACACGGGGAGACGGCTGAAATGCAGAAGTTAAACCCGAAATCGCATGAGAACGACTAAGCCAAGAAAAAGGGAAGACATTAGAAAACGAGTAGGTATATAGGTCTCCACTCGTCTTTCCTGTGTTTTGTTCCCTCATTGTAATTAGCGTTTACGTAAAAACGTGTGGCTATGACGCTGCAACATGCGTTTCTTAAACAGCAAGGACGTGCGTGAACAATGAAGGCATGAAATATGTTGTAAACTGAGACCTTAAACTTAACAATGTAGGGTAACTTATGTTTAAAGGATTATTTTAAATCTAAGGGAGAATTAAATAAGTATTGAAGAATTAAAAAAGCCTTGTATCGTTGTTTCCTTTCTCAAAACAAATTTGAAGACATCTCTGTTTTAGATTTCCCAATGGGAATTATATGTATATGAAACCAACATGATAATAATGTCGTTTTATTAAAACCAATGTTTATGTAGTAATGTTAGCGTATTTATTTAAGGTTGGCTTGTAGGGTTACATTCAACCCAAAAATGCACCTAATCGTAATGCTTATTATGTATTATGACTCCTTGATTTTAAAGAACGTGTGACTCTGCCTCGCTATTTCTATTACAGGAAGTGGATTGACATATTGGAAATCGATCATTGCAATGAGTTGTCCAGTGCAGATACAACTAGTAGCATCTATTTTCATCATACCTCAACCAACGAAGAGTACTCACCATAGACTCCAGACAACTTTTGCCCTAGCTTCATTTACGAAGATTACAGTAACCTTTTGATCGTTGTTTCCTCGAGCACGAACCATATTACGTATCAGGTAACATTATATTTGAATCTCAGTATCCAATACATTATCGAACTATATAATCACATAAATCCTGAGAGCCCCGTCACCCAGTACAAGACATAAGTACATAAATATCACCCTTGATAATCGTTATGGACCCATGTACCATAGGACTTTATAGTTATGGTATTTTATGATCCCAAAAATTATTTATATGACGCAGATTCACGCGTCGAATCCCTTTCGACCATTTCTTGGAATCCATCCTATCACCTCTATCAAGTGCGAAAAGTTAATTTCTCTGTTATCCCATAAATGTTAAGAGATAATTTCTGACATATGGACCTTGAAACCAACCATTGAATCACAGAAACCAAAATTAACACAAGTGACTAACCCCTCAGTGTCAATATACCCCTCCAACAAGTAAAAGACAATATGTTGAAGGAGTCACTAAAGTTTAATGTCGACCCATTCCAAATCCAAACTTCAATTACCCTGTGATTAACTAAGGAATCACCACAAAGATTAATAGACGCAAGCCATGCACTAACAATTTTATAAGAGAACTGTCATCCCTAAGTGCACGAATGAACAATTTTATACGAGAAGTACATTCTCTTTGTGCTTTAAAATATCCCAAAAATGATATGCTGAGAGGAAAATGAACGCCATCCCAGTTTTCAACACCTTAATGATAAGCCACCCTATGAACTATCAAAAAGCAGGTGAGAATGAACTCTGATAGCATATTCCCACACCTGTAGTTGGAAGTATCATTTCCCATTTGACAATTAGAGAAAGCTTGTCGTGTGAACACAATCATGCTCGAACTGTTCCATGAAGAAACTATATTGTAAGTGCTTTAAAAATTTTGCCAAGACGAAAAGAGTGAAGGACCCTAATTTACAACAGAAGGATTGAGTACGCTAAAGAGAAACGAAGGTGATGAAATAGGTGTGAATTTACATATGTTACCTCTTAATAAATTCGATAACTCAAAAATTCCAATATCCTATCATTAATTTTACGTAGCAAACATCCACAGTGAAAGTGTTCTAATGTTACCAATGAACGTGGTAAACATAATATTGTGTGTTTTAAGTCGTTCTTATATGTAGTGTTAGATGTTCAGATAGATTTATGTGTAGGGTTGTCGTACTATTCATTTAATGTAGCGTAGATAGGAAGCAGTGTGCCCTATAGTCAGCAAAATTAAAAAAAAAACTGGTAAAAGGTGAATTTTCAAAAAATCTCGTTGTAAAAGTAGAATAGCCTCAAACTTGTTGGAAATGTAAAAATCATCAGTGTTAGATGTAAAAAAAATCTTTAGTATAGTAGATAGGCTAGAACCATTGATAATCTTAGTCCGGTAAATGAACTTTAGAAAGAGATATATAATAAAATAAGAAGGGTAATAGAGAAAATTTTCTAGCACTCCTGATTAAGCCAAAATAAAAATATAAAATAATACGATGTCAATAAAAATTGTGTAGAATAAATAGTTAATAAATAGCGAATATTTCAAAAGCCCGAGAGCAAGCAAGTCCTAATGACGGGCTGTCATTAAATAATGGGAAGGGTAATATGTACCGTGAGTAAAATTTGATATATTCAAAATACAAAAAATAAAGTTCCTTCTTTCTACAGATAATTCCGACTTCCTCTAATTAACTGTAAATCTAGTTTCAAAAAAGAAAAGTTCTTAATCAGCAAAAAGAGAAATTGCATTTTAGCTTCAGTCAAACAATGACGCTATTAGGTTTGAATTTCGCTAAGATAATTGGTAATAAAAAAGATACTGGGTACAATCTTTATCAAAAAGTTTAAATCATAAGAGCAGGGTGAACGTTTAAATCATCGAAATATTAAAAACAAATCATTGGAAAGATAGTTCACATAATGTAGTGAGTTTGTGAACATAATTAAACAATAGCGGCCCCCTCCAAAGGACTTGGGCCAATTGTGAGTTAGCTCTTAGATCGCAGGACAAAAATTATGTTTTATAGTGTTGTAAAAGTGTTGTTTCGTGGGCACTCATAGATCGGGATTATTATTTTCAGAATTATTTCGACGTTCAGGCATTGCAAATCAGTCATTATTGTTATCTCAGTCACCATTGTTGCCAGTTGAAGTGAACCACTGCTGTACATCTAATATGTAAGTCACAATAAAAATATTGCTTTTCTACTTGTGTTTATTTTATTTTATATGTCTGTATCTAGTCGCACGACAGATAATTAGTTCGCATACCTCCAATGTAGCTCTCCCAGGGATCTGATTTCTACATAACATTAGAGGTAATTGATTTCGAGATACTCAAGGAAAAGAGGTTACATTTATATAGTTACACATTTTATTTTCTCTCAAAGATTGAGGGTGGCGCGGTCATAAATTTACTTACTCCCCATTGCTGTGGCGCGATCATAAACTTAATTTTCTCATTATTTTTATAGCTTGTCTAGCCTATTAAGTAGCTTAAGAAAAATCACCCCAGAAGAACTGGCGCGATCGGTACACCGTTTTAAATCATAATATTACATATGACACAGTCCTTAGCGCTATAAGTGGCGCTATCGGAGAATTTATAAGGTTTAAGTTCACAGCCTTAAAGCATAATATTTCATTTGACGCGGCCAATCTTTATTACCACAATTAACACCTGTCATAAATTTTTATCGCTACACTCTCCCCCAGCCTCCCTACCAAATATTTAGAATTGCAACTCCCCACATTCCCCTAAAAAATGATGCAAAGACTCATCCATCTCTCCACACAGGGCAACTGCAAGGACCATCCCTCCCTAAATATTGCCTAAGTTCTCCAAGAGAACGTGAACTATGTAAACATGTGACTAAAAAGTAGCAATCATACTGTAGTTGACCATGATGTCATATTTCCTTGAGTTCTTTTCTTTATATTTTTGTTGTTGCAATAAGTGTTTGGCAACAGGGGCTTGCCAAAGAAACATAGATATCTATTTATTAGTTTTTGTAATGAGTGATCCGTAATGTAGTGACTTATGATGTCACTTACTTTGAAGTGCAATATCTGCTTCACTAACTAATTGTAACGAAACTGCCCAGAAAGTTAGTTTAATTATTCTTTTAGAACAGCAAAAATAAGTGCTACAACCTTTAATAGGAAAATATCTGGGTAGAGCTTAAAATATATAAATATTAAATTTCATACACAAATTTTAACTAAGTAAGCTGTTTCAAAACGTTGCTTTGAAAATTAAAAACAGCACCAGTACACCTTTTAAAATGGCAGATATACAGATTATTTGTCCTTATCACCCTGGAGCTTTTTTAATTGAAGATTCCCATGCAGGAGATACCATCTGTTCGGAATGTGGACTGGTTTGTGGTGACAGAATTCTTGATGTTAGTAAAGAATGGAACACTCAACAAAGCAGTTTAAAATCGCATCCTGTCGAAGATACTAAAGATATTTACCCTGGAGGTGATGTGCCACCAATTGTGTCAAACGACAAGTCCAGGAACCAAAAGAGAATTTTTGACCTAACTTTGAAGATGGCTACAAGAAACATTTCAAAAATTGCTAAAAAACTCAATGTATCGAAGGCTGTTGCCGATCAAGCTATTCACCTATTTAACATGATTCATGATAAAGAATTCTTGAAAGGGAAGACTAAAGATTCCATCGGGACAGCTTGTTTGTATATCACTTGTCGACAAGAATGCATGCCAAGAAAATTTAGAGAAGTTTGTGGTGTGTCCAAAGGTAATAATTTTAAAGAAACTGGTAAGGTTCTCAAGTTGATGCTCCAAAAGAAGGAGTTTCTTCCTCAATAAATCTTTATCAGTAAACTTCCTCATTGAAAGACTATAAAGAGTCCATTGGGACAGTTTGTTTACATTTCATTTGTCGAGAAGAAGGAATGCCAAAAGAATTTAGAGATGTTTGTGGTGTGTCCAAAGGCTATAAAAATGAAGAAACTGGTAAGGTTCTCAAGGTGATGCTCCAAAAGAAGGAGTTTCTTCCTCCTTAAATTTCTCATTAAACTTCCTCATTAAATCTTCATCAGTAACCATCCTCATTAAAAGACTAAGGATTCAATTGGGACATATTGTTTATATATTATTTGTTGAAAAGAATGCTGGCCAAGAGAATTTTGAGAAGTTTGTGGTGTCTCCAAAACTTATAAAAATAAAGAAACTGGTAAGGTTCTCAAGGTGATGCTCCAAAAGAATGAGTTTCTTCCTCATTAAATTTCTCATTAAACTTCCTAATTAAATCTTCATCAGTAACCTTCCTCATTAAAACACTAAAGATTCATTTGGGACATCTTGTTTATATATTACTTGTCGAAAAGAATGCTGGCCAAGAGTATTTTGAGGAGTTTGTGGTGTGTCCAACACTTATAAGAATAAAGAAACTGGTAAGGTTCTCAAGGTGATACTCCAAAAGAAGGAGTTTCTTCCTCCTTAAATTTCTCATTAAACTTCCTAATTAAATCTTCATCAGTAACCTTCCTCATTAAAAGACTAAGGATTCCATTGGGACAGCTTGTTTATATATTACTTGTCGAAAAGAATGCTGGCCAAGAGAATTTTGAGGAGTTTGTGGTGTGTCCAACACTTATAAGAATAAAGAAACTGGTAAGGTTCTCAAGTTGATACTCCAAAAGAAGGAATTTTTTCCTCATCAAATTTCTCATTAAACTTCCTAATTAAATCTTCATCAGTAACCTTCCTCATTAAAAGACTAAAGATTCCATTGGGACATCTTGTTTATATATTACTTGTCGACAAGAATGCATGCCAAGAGAATTTTGAGAAGTTTGTGGTGTGTTCAAAACTTATAAGAATAAAGAAACTGGTAAGGTTCTTTAGCTTATACTCCAAAAGAATGAGTTTCTTCCTCATTATATTTTTCATTAAACTTCCTTATTACATTTTTACCAGTAAATTTCCTCATTAAATTTTACTCATTGAAAGGAATGATGCTTTATTGGGAAATCTTGTTTTTATATTACCTGTCGACAAGAATTCATGCCAAGAAATTTTTCAGAAGTTTGCTGTTTGTTATAAACTTATAAGAATAAAGAAACTGGTAAGGTTCTTAAGTTGATGCACCAAAAGAAGGAGTTTCTTCCTCCTTAAATTTCTAATTAAACTTCCCTATTAACTCTTCATCAGTAAACTTCCTCACTAAATCTTCCTCGTTTAAATACAAAAGACATCATTGGGATAGCTTGTTTATATATTACTTGTTGACGAAAAGTCATGCCAAGAAATTTCACAGGATTTTCTTGTTTGTCTAAAGCGTATGAAGATAAAGAAACTGGTAAGGTTATTAAGTTGATACACCAAAATAAGGAATTTTTTCCTACTAAAATTTCTCATTAAACTTCCTAATTACATTTTCATCAGTAACCTTCCCCATTAAGTCTTCCTTATTAAAATACTACAGATTTTAATGGGACAGCTTGTTTTTATATGAGTCTCTTAAAGGGAAGTGAGGAGAAGAGAGACAGGGCATTTTTCTTGGGCCAATCGGTTACAGCAAAATTGAGACAGTTCAATGAAAAGTCTCAGATCTTAATTGAAAAAAATATAAATGACCTTATTTTTGAAGAAGAAATGAAAGCTTTAGAGCAAGAATGAAATTATTGCAACATTATTTGCAAAATGTGATTCTATTTGACGATTTTAACTGCTTCATGTATTAAATTTGATATCATATTTTTCTATATAGTATTACAATTTCTTTTCCCTACTTCTGACAAAGATAAAAAGCAAATCTGAAGTAGTAACAGTTCAAATGCTTTGCATTTTATGTTTTAACTAGGATCATGAAAATAGTATAGTAAATTGTTTTCTTTGATCATTTTGCCCTGTTGTAGACTTTACATACCCTACACAGGAGAATTTGATTAACAGAACTTATTTTTATTTTCATACAGTCATAATCTATGAACTCATAAATAATAAAACAAACACAGCTAAACTAAGGTCAATTTTTAAAGGTTATAATAATCTGTATTTATTTTCAAAATGAACCTTGTTGAATGTGTTCGTGTTGCCAGGAAACACTTCCTGCAGATGAGCTAAAGTATTTACACAAATAGTCGCGAATCCTTATTGCATTTTCACTAGGGTGATTTGAAGCCAATCCGCTGTTTATATTTGTAAAATTTGCTAAGTTAGATGTATCACTCCTCCAGCTCCCATTAGACACATCTCCAGAATCAACTGAGTCTGAAGTTACATAAGCAGGCATTCCTGTGCTACTATCAAGCTGTATTAGATAGTTGTGGAGACAGCATGCTGCTTTAATTACTATGGTTACTGTCGAGGGTTTAAGGCTTATGGGCTGGCAAAATACCCTCCACTTTGAAACAAAAATTCCAAAGGTGTTTTCAATAACCCTTCGAGCCCGAGATAATCAATAATTGAAAATGCGTCGCTCTACATTGAGGGTTCTTCTACCATAAGGCCTTGCCAAATATGGCTTAAGGGGAAAGGCTTCATCGCCAACAAATTGAAAAGGGTATTTGAAAGCACTTTCTCTTAGATTTGGTAATGGCTCTGGCTCAGGCAAATCAATCATACCTTCATTTAGGGCAGCTGCTATATGAGAAGATGAATACATTCCAGAGTCACTATCACTGCCTTAACCTCCAATGTCAACATAAGTAAATTTATAATTGGCATCACATATGGCAAATAATACAACAGAGAAATAATTTTTATAATTGTAGTATTCAGACCCACTATTTTTAGGTGCCTGTATCCTGACATGCTTCCCATCCATAGCTCCAACACAATTAGGAAAGTTCCATTTCTGGTAAAATTCATTGCTTATTGTCCTGAATTCATCCTTAGTTGGAAACTTCAGATACTTCTGGTTCCAATATTTCTACTAGAGCCTGGCAAGTATCTCTTATGATGGTGCTGCAGGTTGATTTTCCAACTCTGAAGGCAGCACTAAGTGTCCCAAAACTGCAACCCTCTGCTAAGTATCTGAAAATAAATGTAAATAATTAGCTTTTCTATTCACAATGTAACAAAACTAAGCAGGTCAGGTTATTTCAACCACCTGACAGGAAATAAGAATGCAGCTGAAGATGAGAAGCAAGAAAAGAGTTAGTGTTATATCTCTCCTTATAATTCATTTCAAACTTCTGTTTTTCTTATATTTTAATGGAATTCAGTAATAGAAAACATCACATTTCTTATGAAATACTTTCAGTGAGATTTGAGTAAGAAATGATTAACTTGAGCTCTATGGGATTGTTTCTTACTTTACACAATTTAATAGACTAATTTGAAGCAGGTTAAAATTTTTTAAGTTATATCCTTTCTTATATTGTCTTGAAGTATTAGATCTTTAAATTTATTGTTTAAACAGAAAACTCAAGTTGTGAGCTGGTGATTTGCTACACCATGTTTCACTGAAAGTGAAGATTGTAATTGAGATAGCTGATATTGCTGGATCAATAAACATGAGTTTTCCCAATAGCTATTGGTTTTCAAATTTTACAGACACTGTGGAAGTGATGAAAGGCCTAATTAGCCTAATTTGAGTAAAACTAAGACATAAAGTCTCAATGAGATGAACCGCTGGGGCCAACTTTTCCAGAGTTGAATAAAAATTATTATAGTCTATCAGTTGAGACAGTATTTCAGGTCTATGAGCCATTTTAAGGCAATTGCAGATCAAAAATGATTTCAAAAGTCTATAACAAACTATGTCCAAAAGACTTGTAGTTGAATGGACAACTGAGATTGTTCTCATTATATGGGTTTTGCCAACCAAAAAAGCTGACTAGAATCACAATGGGTTGACTCATGAACAACAATATCCACTGGACTTGTAGGTAAATGGTTAACTGAGATGTTTTCAAAATGTTTTAGCTTTGCAGATTTAGAAAAGCCCAGCAGAATTACAGCTAAGATTGTTATGTTGACTAAAGACCTTAAAATCAAAGTTAAACATGTGTCAAAGTAGAAAAGACAAACAAATCTGAAATATTTAGGCAGTGTCTTTTAAATATGTCACTTACATAAAGCAATTACTTGCCACACATACCAAAGCACAAGCTAAAGAGTAGATCATTCCTTTGTACCTTTAATGCATTGTCAGCACAAATCCCCTGCTGACATTAAATTGAAAACTTATAATCCATTTTCTGCCCAATCTTTATTCGTCCATGCACAGATTCTCAATGATTACTATTTTTTTGGATTATATAGTTCCAGAATTGCTGAGAACAATTCAAGCATAGAAAGGTGCAAACCTAAAGTTTCCTTATTTTCATGTAAGGTGGTACAGCAACCCTCAAAACAAAGTAAACTAAAGACAATATTTATATTTTCTGACTTTTACTCAAATTTTGGTTTGATCAAAAATATCTATATTTTTGATATTGCTGATTTTCTTTATAAGTAGGAATATAATATAGGCATTTTCTACCATCCAAGTACAGCAGCCTATTTCTAATGGAAAACAAATGTGCATTAGTGCTTCTAGAGTCAAACTCTAGGGCTAGAACCCCGTTATTGTTTTACTCCGTTATTGTTAAGCTTATTCACAGATTATGGAGGGTAGATTTCGCCTTGTCTTAATTACAGTGTAAGACGATTAAGAGTGTAACATAGAGAAATTCAAAAATAAAAAATGTGGGCTAGCAGAAAAGTGTCTTTGACTTTTGCAGCTCTTACCTCAGCAGCTGCGTTATTGCTTTTGCAGGAGGAGGAGGGCCAAGTGACGCAAACTGAAGAGCGTCCCCGAACCCGAAAAAGAAAAATTAGTCTTTGGGCACAACCAAAGGTCAAACCATAGCCAGTATTTCAATTGGTTTGCTGAGGTTGGTACAGACCATGAACTTTATAATCAGTGGGCCCGAATGAAAAAGGAGAAATTTGAAGAGTTGCTGGCCAAAATTGCTGATCATCCCCTCATGAAGAAAAAACATTCAAATTTCAAAAGACCAATTTCTCCTGGGGAAAGGCTGGCATTAGTTTTGAGGTAAATACTTCCAATATTTACTGATTTTCTTCAGTTTGTAAAGCTAAATCCATCCTTATTAAAATATAGACATCTAGCTCTTGTTTAAACTTCTATGACATCACTGGTTTTAATTGTGATTTAGACTACATGTTATCCCTCAAATATGAAATTCTGACAAAGGTGTCACGGGAAAAATAGCATAACTTTAAACAGGCCAAGCCTTCAGTCCCATGGTTTTTTTTTTTATACTCAGCACAAAAAAAAATACAATAAGAGGGTTCTCTCCATAGAGTTTGACTCTAGTAGCACTAATGCACAGTTGTTTCCTATTAGAAATAGGCTGCTCTACTTTGATGGCAGAAAATGCCTATAATTTTTTCCTAGTTATAAACATAATTAGCAATATAAAAAATGTAGATATTTTTCCCTGGGAAAATTAGTCTTTGGGTACAACCAAAGGTCAAACCATAGTCAGTATTTTAACTGGTTTGCTGAGGTTTATGCAGACCATGAACCTTATAATTAGTGAGCTCAAATGCAAAAGGGGAAATTTGAGGAGTTGTTTGCCAAAATTGCTGATCATTCCCTTATGAAAAGAAAGTAATCAAATTTCAAAAGACCAATTTCTCCTGGGAAAAGGCTGGCATTGGTTTTGAGGTAAATACTTCCAATATTTAGTGATTTTCTTTATTTTATAAAGCTAAATCCATCCATATTACAATACAGACTTGTAGCTCTTGTATTACCTACTTTTACATCACTGACTCTCCCTACTTTCAATTGTGATTTAGCCTAAATTTTATCCCTCAAATATGAAATTCTGACAAAGGTGTCACAGGAAAAATAGCATAACTTTAAACAGGCCAAGCCTTCAGTCCCATAGTTTTTTTTTATACTCAGCACAAAAAAATACAATAAGAGGGTTCTCGCCATAGAGTTTGACTCTAGTAGCACTAATGCATAGTTGTTTCCCATTAGAAATAGGCTGCTCTACTTTGACGGCAGAAAATGCCTATAATTTTGTCCTAGTTATAAACAAAATTAGCAATATAAAAAATGTAGATATTTTTTCCTGGGAAAATTAGTCTTTGGGAACAACCAAAGGTCAAGCCATAGTCAGTATTTTAACTGGTTTGCTGAGGTTCATGCAGACCATGAACCTTATAATTAGTGAGCTCAAATGCAAAAGGAGAAATTTGAGGAGTTGTTTGCCAAAATTGCTGATCATTCCCTTATGAAAAAAAAAGATTCAAATTTCAAAAGACCAATTTCTCCTGGGAAAAGACTGGCATTGGTTTTGAGGTAAATACTTCCAATATTTAGTGATTTTCTTTATTTTATAAAGCTAAATCCATCCATATTACAATACAGACTTGTAGCTCTTGTATTACCTACTTTTACATCACTGACTCTCCCTACTTTCAATTGTGATTTAGCCTAAATTTTATCCCTCAAATATGAAATTCTGACAAAGATGTCACAGGAAAAATAGCATAACTTTAAACAGGCCAAGCCTTCAGTCCCATAGTTTTTTTTTATACTCAGCACAAAAAAAAATACAATAAGAGGGTTCTCGCCATAGAGTTTGACTCTAGTAGCACTAATGCATAGTTGTTTCCCATTAGAAATAGGCTGCTCTACTTTGATGGCAGAAAATGCCTATAATTTTTTCCTAGTTATAAACAAAATTAGCAATATAAAAAATGTAGATATTTTTTCCTGGGAAAATTAGTCTTTGGGTACAACCAAAGGTGAAACCATAGTCAGTATTTTAACTGGTTTGCTGAGGTTCATGCAGACCATGAACCTTGTAATTAGTGAGCTCAAATGCAAAAGGAGAAATTTGAGGAGTTGTTTGCCAAAATTGCTGATCATTCCCTTATGAAAAAACAGATTCAAATTTCAAAAGACCAATTTCTCCTGGGAAAAGGCTGGCATTGGTTTTGAGGTAAATACTTCCAATATTTAGTGATTTTCTTTATTTTATAAAGCTAAATCCATCCATATTATAATACAGACTTGTAGCTCTTGTATTACCTATTTTTACATCACTGACTCTCCCTACTTTCAATTGTGATTTAGCCTAAATTTTATCCCTCAAATATGAAATTCTGACAAAGATGCCACAGGAAAAATAGCATAACCTTAACTAAGGCAAGCCTTCACTCCCATAGATTTTTTTTATGCTCAGTATAAAAGTAAAACAATAACGGATTTCTAGCCCTAAAGTTTGACTCTAGAAGCACTAATGCACAGTTGTTTTCCATTAGAAATAGGCTGCTGTACTTGGATGGTAGAAAATGCCTATATTATATTCCTACTTATAAAGAAAATCAGCAATATCAAAAATATAGATATTTTTGATCAAACCAAAATTTGAGTAAAAGTCAGAAAATATAAATATTGTCTTTAGTTTACTTTGTTTTGAGGGTTGCTGTACCACCTTACATGAAAATAAGGAAACTTTAGGTTTGCACCTTTCTATGCTTGAATAGTTCTCAGCAATTCTGGAACTATATAATCCAAAAAAATAGTAATAATTGAGAATCTGTGCATGGACAAATAAAGATTGGGCAGAAAATGGATTATAAGTTTTCAATTTAATGTCAGCAGGGGATTTGTGCTGACAATGCATTAAAGGTACAAAGGAATGATCTACTCTTTAGCTTGTGCTTTTGTATATGTGGCAAGTAATTGCTTTATGTAAGTGACATATTTAAAAGACACTGCCTAAATATTTCAGATTTGTTTGTCTTTTCTACTTTGACACATGTTTAACTTTGATTTTAAGGTCTTTAGTCAACATAACAATCTTAGCTGTAATTCTGCTGGGCTTTTCTAAATCTATAAAGCTAAGACATTTTGAATTAGGCCTTTCATCACTTCCACAGTGTCACTAATTAGGCCTTTCATCACTTCCACAGTGTCAATAAAATTTGAAAACCAATAGCTATTGGGAAAACTCATGTTTATTGATCCAGCAATATCAGCTATCTCAATTACAATCTTCACTTTCAGTGAAACATGGTGTAGCAAATCACCAGCTCACAACTTGAGTTTTCTGTTTAATCAATAAATTTGAAGATCTAATACTTCAAGACAATATAAGAAAGGATATAACTTAAAAAATGTTAACCTGCTTCAAATTAGTCTATTAAATTGTGTAAAGTAATAAACAATCCCATAGAGCTCAAGTTAATCATTTCTTACTAGAAAAACTCAAACCTCACTGAAAGTATTTCATAAGAAATGTGATGTTTTCTATTACTGAATTCCATGAAAATATAAGAAAAACAGAAGTTTGTAATGAATTATAAGGAGAGATATAACACTAACTTTTTTCTTGCTTCTCATCTTCAGCTGCATTCTTATTTCCTGTCAGGTGGTTGAAATAACCTGACCTGCTTAGTTTTGTTACATTGTGAATAGAAAAGCTAATTATTTACATTTATTTTCAGATACTTAGCAGAGGGTTGCAGTTTTGGGACACTTAGTGCTGCCTTCAGAGTTGGAAAATCAACCTGCAGCACCATCATAAGAGATACTTGCCAGGCTCTAGTAGAAATATTGGAACCAGAGTATCTGAAGTTTCCAACTAAGGATGAATTCAGGACTATAAGCAATGAATTTTTAGCTGTGTTTATTTTATTATTTATGAGTTCATAGATTATGACGGTATGAAAATAAAAATAAGTTCTATTAATCAAATTCTCCTGTGTAGGGTATGTAAAGTCTACAACAGGGCAAAATGATCAAAGAAAACAATTTACTATACTATTTTCATGATCCTAGTTAAAACATAAAATGCAAAGCATTTGAACTGTTACTACTTCAGATTTGTTTTTTATCTTTGTCAGAAGTAGGGAAAAGAAATTGTAATACTATATAGAAAAATATGATATCAAATTTAATACATGAAGCAGTTAAAATCGTCAAATAGAATCACATTTTGCAAATAATGTTGCAATAATTTCATTCTTGCTCTAAAGCTTTCATTTCTTCTTCAAAAATAAGGTCATTTATATTTTTTTCAATTAAGATCTGAGACTGTTCATTGAACTGTCTCAATTTTGCTGTAACCGATTGGCACAAGAAAAATGCTCTGTCTCTCTTCTCACTTCCCTTTAAGAGACTCTCTGCCCTTTCCATGATCTGCATAGCAGCTGAAGCAGCACCAATATGAGGCATAGCTTTAAATGTTATCTCGGGCCTTTGCTCATCAATAACTGAAGTCTCCCCACAGATCTTTCTTTTTTGCTTTTGATTTCTGTTCAAATTTGTTATTGGGGTTTTATGGTTAGCATCAATTGGCCTTTTTCTATTTTCAACTCTTGCTGGTTTTTTTTTATGGGGTATGTATTGTCTCTTTTGATTATTTTATTCATTTTGCTTCTTTGTTCTACCTGACAAAATTGACTCTAAAGTGATGTCAATTGTGTCTTCATCAAAATCAGCACTTGTATAAACAGTTTCAAAAGCACTTCCATCATCATAGCTGGTATACATGGTTTCTTCAACAATTCCAGCTTCATAGCTGTTGTCAACAACAGATAAGTCAGTCTCAAAATCTGGAAAACTAGGTAATGCAGTAAAAATTCTTTTCTGTACTCTGTTTCTTTCTGCCATATAGTCTGAAACAAACTCCATAAGTTTGAAGAGGCACCACTTATTTTCTTTGCTGCAACTTCCATCACCACCTTTTCCCTTTTAGGCTTCTCCTCTCTTCCCCAAATTTTCGTTTTAGGGATTCCCATACTCTTTTTGCTTCTTTGCCTGAAAAAGAAAGGTTTTATTTTGGTCCAAAAACTATGGAACTTACTATATCTTTAATAATATTATTGTTAATCAACAGGCACATTTTTACTGTTACAATCTTACTTGATTTTGATCAGATTTTTGTTTTTACATAATCAAAGTGCTAAGATCTGTTTCTGAATGCTTTTCTTACCCTAAGTTCCCACACTTTGAAATTGGTGTTAAACCTTCTCTGTTACTTTTTAAATTATAACACATTATTGGGATATGCTTTAGTAAGAGATAGACAGCATTAGCAATGGATAATTTTAATGAGTGGAGAAACAATTTCCTTGGAAAACTTCTTTCAAACAGTCCAGTTGACCTTCTATCAAGAGAAGGTCAACATGTAAATCAATTGAAACTAGCAAAAATTAAACAGGTTAATAATAATAAAAAGATAATATAGTCTTTGTAACAGAGAATCACAATTTAGTAAAAAAAAAGGCTGAAAATAAAATTCAAAATTAGTAAAATTCTTTACTCAACAAGCTGTAAAAAGACTGTCGTGTGGGAAAAAGAGGTATTTACTTTTTTAGCATATCAATTATGTAGGGGAATAGGTCTTCTGTATCCTATGAAAATTGTATTAATATGAAAATATAAGTTTTGTATAATAAGGGAGGACAGATTGTAGAACCAGGGAGGAGAGATTGTAGAATGGCAGGCCAATTCACTAGGTAAAAGTTAATTCACTCAGGGGTTTTCCAGGACAGTGTTGGAAAAACAAATCTTTCTTCTCCTTTCCTTGAGAGTAGCCATAACGGCTCTCTGAAGAAGGGAGATATAAGAGGCTATACACTTTTTGAGAAGTTAATTCACAGGCACCTTTTTTGGACTGTCTCTATTCAGTCTAATGATTCCTTGGATAGAATTCCCTGGAAGATTGAGTCATAACAGCCTTGTAGGGTAACCCAAAAATTTACAAGATCATGTATAAACTTTGCAGTACAACAATAGACCAATTCAGGGGCTTGCCTGTCACCTTTTTTCAAAAACTAGCAAAGATTAAACAGGTTAATAATAATAAAAATATTATATAGTCTGTTACAAAAAAAAACAGAATTTAGAAAAAAAGGACTAAAAAGAATATTCAAAATCACTAGAAAATTTTACATAATGAGTTTAAAAAGTGAATGGGGATTTGAAGAGGAAAAATTCACTCATTTAATGTTTCAATTATGTAGGGGAAAAGTCTTCTATATCTTTCTGTAGAAATTTTGCTTGTGTGAAAACAATATTTTTGTATAAGTAAAAGAAGGGAAGAGAGATTGTAGGGGGAGGAGTGAATTCAATTGGTAAAAGTGAATTTTCCCAGGGGTTATAGAGGATGGTAAATAAAATACAAGTAGGACAAAATCCTTTTAATAGACAGTGATGATGATAACAGTGATATAAATTCACAAGAAACCTCTATTAATCTACTACCTCTATTAAATCTAACAATTTCTTGGAGAAAACTCCCAGGAAAATAAGCATGTCAGCCTTGCAGGGTAATCCAAAGTGCTAAAGATCATGTATGCACTTTCAAAGGCAAATTCAATGGCTTGCTTGTCACCTGTGTTTGCTTCTAAAATTCTGGTTTAAATTTTGAAAGCTGTTCTACCAGCCAGAAGAAACTTCCAAGGATTAATCTCACTGAATCTATCAAATTTATTTCAGAATAGCTTCTTGTTGTGTTGGTGTGAAATAGCTGATATGGGAAATATATTAAAGATCTTTCTGTGTTATAAAAGATAAACCTTTAGAAATAGACTTACAGCTCAATTGAGGCACAAGCAAAGTGTTTTGAGCCTCATATCTAAGTTATATCTTGATTTATAAGGTTGTAAACAATTGAAAATCATGCATTTCTTAAATTTAGGAAAAGATCCTTGATATGGCTTAAAATCAGGTGCATCATTTAGGGGGGCAGGGGAGACAGCCCCCCCCTAATGTTGAAAAAAATATATATTTTATGCCCCTTGACTATCTGGATATGGACCTCTCTTGCCCCCACCCCAAATAAAAATGCTGGAGATTTGCCCTTGCTTAAAATAGGCCTACTGCAATGAAAAGAGAAATTACATTTTCAAACATTACAGACAATAAAAATGAGACTGGAAACTAAAATTGATATACAAAATTTTTGTCAAAGTTTAGATAGCCATAAAATTAAGGAGAGGGTAGAGACAGCGGTAAATATCTGCCAAATCATATTATTGACTTACACATAAAGTGAATATACCACTTGATGCCTTTTTTTATGATTATTACAAATATAATAATAATTTATTTGGGAAATGAATTTCAGCCCCCCCCCCCCCTCCTATATATGCCAATTCCGGGAATATATTTCTACATTTGGGTGGGGGGGTAAAGTTTAAACTTACCTCCTATTTACATCAGAAAAAAAATTTGCCACCCCCCCCCCTAATGTAGAAATATATACCCTGAATTGGCATATATAAGGGGGGGGGGGCTGAAATTAATTTCTGATAGAAAAGATTATTCTATTTGTAACCAGCCTAAAAAAAGGCATTGAGTGGTATATTCACTTTATGTGTAAGTCAATAATATGATTTGGTAGATATTTACCAAGACAGCAGCTTTATAGAGCATTAACAGGTATATTTTAAGCCTTGGAAACTTTTCTGAATGTTTTGTTCACCTATCTTAGCTGCTTTCCAAGATAGCTAAAAGTCCCTCAACTAGAACTTTATGCCTACAGCAGATAAAAACCCTATAATATAATAATATATAATATAGATTTATTACCTGCCAAAACTGTAAAAGATACAATGGGCGGCAGAGCATAAAAAAGTGAAAAAAATGCAAAAAGAAAAAAAAAAGACAAACAACAAAGTACGGTTTAACACGAATATATACAATGAAATGGGTCCTCAACATCGACATTCAAATAACACATTCAACTCAAGTCTGTCCCTGAAGAGTTACCCAAGGATGACCTAGAGTCATGAACTTTTTATGAAAACTCGCTACTCTGGCAGGAACTGCCAGGCAGGGTCTATCAATCCAAATCTACTGATCAAATACCGGTTTTTGGACCATGGTGGTATTCCAAGCAGATACTTAGCATATTTAAAATAAATCATGCGCAACTTTTTCTTCTCTGTCTGTGTGAAGCAACTCCAAAACGGAGAGATGTAGAGAAAGCTCGGTAAATCAAATGCATTATACAATCGGGCTAAAATATCACGACTAAATCTCGCCTTGCTCAGGACAAGCTTTCCATATGCAGAACGAACTTTTCTAAGGGTATCGGCGATAATAAGTACGCGTGTGGCCTTGAGTGACGTACCGATCGGGACTCCAAGGTAAGTAATTGATGGAACAGGTTTGATTTCCGTATCATCTAGCATAACGCATATGTCCTCAGTCAACACTTTATAATTGAAAAATAACAATTCAGTTTTCGATGGATTAAATGTATGGCCGACACAAGCATATTCTACCTTTAATGCACTAAAACAACTCTTTATTCCATTTAGGGTTCTACTAATGTTCAAAACGTCGTCAGCATAACATATGAGCGATACGTCAATCCCACATAAAATACACGTTGTTGGGGCTTCTTGTTGCACTTCAATTACAGAACTATTGAATAAATCTGGTGAATTTACTGCTCCTTGCCTAATACCCTTATTCACTGGTATATCAATTTCTAAAAGCATATCACAATCCCAACCAGGACACTTTAATCTAACACGAAGATTACTATACAGATTACTATGGTACTGAGGGATATCTACATTTTGTTCCCTAGCCTTATTATTTTTCTTTGACCATCCATCAGTTTGAATAGCTAATAAAGAAATCATTGCTCAAAAACAAATTATTTATCCTAGTGCATTGCTTCATTAGGCTAATAGCCTAGGCTATGTTTCAAATCCTATTTTGGGCAAAATTCAGTGAGCCTTATCAAAACGAATAGCCAGGACCATACTATAAGTATACACAAATGGTCTTTAGGGAATGGATTCGAGTTAAAAGGCAAGTGTAGCAATGCAAAAAGCAGTGTCTTTCAGCAAGATTCACTTTTGAAACATATTATAAGGTTTCAGTCATAAAAAATTGAGCGAGTTATTTGAATCATCATCATCAAGGGTTTTGAGTTCCCCTTTGTGTTGAACACCTTGGGAACCAAAGCACTGTTTTATATATATCACTTCACATAACTTAAATGTTTTTATAGCGTCAAGTCTTTTCCAATTTCCTTAAAGAATTGCATTACAATTCTGACTATTTTCAGGTTGTCTTCTAAGTCATTCAGCTCTCCAAGAATGGAGTGAAAACTTATGGGGTCATGCCTCCCTCTGAAGAAAGCATATATCTTGTCTCTTTGCTCCTGATACTCCTCGCAATCCAATATTAAATGTTCCACAGACTCTTCTTCCGAACAAGTCATGCAATTGCTGTCTTCACCGTAAAATCTAGCACTGTAGTTATTCGTGCCACAGTGTCCTGACCTCAATCTGAACAGTAGGCGTCCTTCGTGTCTGCTAAGATTTTTATAAATTGACTTTTCGAACTTCCAATGCAGCTTGCTTGTAACAAATAAATTGCCAGTCTGATCTCTCACATTCTCAAAACTTTCTCGTAATAGAGCTTTACGCACACATTCCAATTGACTGATCACTATGGGGGTAGAGCAATTACGAATCATTCCTTCTGTGGCTGCATGTTTGGCTTTGCTATCTGCAAATTCATTTCCTATTATTCCCACATGTGATGGAACCCACTGCAATGCTATTCTCCTCGAGTCCATCAACATTAACAACTTTGAATAACATTCAGCTATTTCTCCTGATTTACATCAATGTGCCTGGAATGACTTAATGGCAGAAATCACAGCTTTAGAGTCAGAACATATCAATATGCCAAAATATTCCTCGTGCACTTCTGATAATGAAAACTCAATTGCTTCTGCAAGAGCTACTGCTTCTGCTTGGAAAACTGATGCTTTACTGTGAAGTTTAAACTGTTTTGAAACATTCATTTTAGGGACAACAAATGCAGCACCAACCATCCCTTCATTTTTCGATCCCTCTGTATAAATGTCTAAGAATCCTTGATACTTTTCTAACGTCCATATCCGGAAACAGGTATTCCAATCTAAGTTATTACTCTGCTTAAAGTCCAAACCACATACGACGGATTTTTCTTTCCAAGGAGGTGGTAACACCACTTGAGGTACTCTTAACATCTCAGTGAACTTCAGTTCAATTCCCTGAGGTTTTGCAATATTGTCCCATTGCTCAAATATATTTGCCTGGAACCTCTTATTTTTGGGGTTTGCAGTGATGATTCTTCCTTGTTTTATAAGTCTTGACTTCAAAGTGTTGGTTTTATCAGCTATCCATAGTCTTTGCAAATACTTCAATACACTTATTTTCCTTCTAGTCTCAAGTTCTGGTAGACCACTTTCAGATAGTAAGAATATCACTGGTGTTGTTTTTCTTGCTCCAAAAGCAATTCGTACAGCAGAGTTTTGTATTACATCCAGCCTTTTTAATGTTGAATGCGGTCCAGACCCATATATCACAGAAGCATATTCAATTTTAGGTCGAATATACTTCACATAGAACTCCAATAACATATCGGCCTTCATCCCCCATGAGCATGAAGTGAGCAACTTCATAATATTCAATCTGTTCATACACGTAGCACAAACCATTTCAACATGTGGGTATCAACTCAGTTTGTCAGTAATTACACACCCAAGGACCTTAGTCTGTTTCACTTACTCAATAGGATTACCATTGAGATAAAGAATGGGTAAGTTTGTTATTTACTTTCTAGTAATCACCATTATCTTAGATTTGTGAGGGGAAAATTTCAAATCAATTACCTTGGCCCATTGTTCAATTTGTTGTAATGTGGATTTAACAACCTCCATTGTCTCTTCTAGTGTTCTTGCTACTGCCCAAAAAGAATTATCGTCAGCAAATATCATCCCTTTCGACTCTCCATTCTCAATCGGTATATAATATTCTGCAATATTATAATAATCAGGACCAAGTGCTGATCCTTGTGGAACCCCGCGTCTTCTTCTTAATAGAATACAAGACTCTACAGAGCCAACTCTAACAGTGTCTTCTCTTCCTGACAAATAGTTCTCAGTAACAGCCAATGTCCTTCCTCTGATTCCGGCTCCCATACCCCCACTCAATATCAGATGATGCACCATTGAATCAAAAGCACTATTCACATCCAAATGGACAACAACTATAATCCATCCGTTCTGCAATGCATAAAGGGCATCTTGTTTAAAACAGAGCAGGTTTTCAACTGTGCTTTTCTTTCTCCTAAAACCACACTGGATATCTTTTAGAAAACCCCTCTTTTCTATCTCCCAATTTATCCTCTTTTTTTATCGTTCTTCCAAAAACTTTACCTAGTACTGGTAACAGTGTGATAAATCGATAGTTTTCTATTTTTGACATATCCTTACCAAGGCTTAAGTATCATCACGGCCTGGCCTTTTTTCCAAATAGTAGGGAACACTCCACTGTCCCAAGCAAGGTTCATTACTTCCAATAATGCATCCATCCATTTATTAGGCATTGATTTCACGAATCGTGAATAAATCATATCAGTGCCTGGGGAAGTATCTGGAAGACTCGTCACAATATTTTCCAACTCTTTCATGGTAAATGGCTGGTTATAGGGTTCATCGTTACCAACTTTACTAAGTCTTCTTACTTTTGCTGTTGATCGTGCTACCTCATCATGAAAGGGATTTTCTCTTCCGATAGTCTTTAATAAATGCTTTGCACCTCCATTGGCTTTTTCTAAATCACTAATCAATATCTTGTTTTCAAAAGTAAGGGGGGGGGGTTTCCTGTCTTATCATCTTTTGCTTTCATATTCTTTATAAACTGGTAAACTTTACACACTGGCTTCCTAAAGTCCAGACTTTCAACAAATTCTCTCCAACTTCTACGTTTTGCCTCAATTACACATTTTTTAAACTTGGTGTAAGAGTTTTTAACTGCAGCATAATTCTCGACTGTAGATATCTGCTTGTAAATGTTTTGCTGGCACTTTAACTCCTTTTTGAACTGACTGCACTCCTCATTCCACCACTTAGAATAATTCCTTATGGTTTCACATCCATCAGACATGGGTATAGAGTTTTTGGCTGCTATTATGATTCCATCTTGAATAGCTTTCACTTTGTCATCCAAGGACTGTGCTTGCTGCACAATTTGTTTAATATCCATATTTTCAAGTTGACAATTAAATTCCTTCCAATTTGCCTTTCTAATCTTAAATCTGGGAATGCTAGTTGTTTGCTGTGGACATGGCTTATCCACGTGTACTAACACAGGTAACTGGTCGCTATGCAGTGTAGGATCTTCTACCACCTCAACATCTACTTTTTTGCAAAATCTAGTCCTTGTAAACACCAAGTCTATAGGTGAATAAGTACTAGATTGCACATTCTTTCTTGTAGGTAAACCCTTCGGAGTGGCCAAGTATATATCTTGTTCAAGTAAAAATTTTTCTATACTTTTCCCGGAGTCATTAATTAAATCACATCTGCACCACATTTTACTGTGTGCATTAAGGTCACCAACTATTATAAGTTCTTCTGCTTTAGGTACCTCATCAAAAATTTCAGCTGCCAAGGAACCAACTTCCTTGTTGTTACCGCTTGGATTGTAAATATTCACATTGTTGATCACAGTTTTGGAGTCAAGATATAATTTACATCCAATTACCTCCACTTCTTCTGAAGGCTCTTCACCGTAATCAATGTGCCACTGTTCATAATGCAAATTTGTACGGATTGCAATCATAACACCTCCTCCATCCTTTGTTATTCTGTCTTTCCTTATTATATTAAATCCATTATATCCTATTTTAATATAAGGTTTAAGCTATGTATCTTGAATGCATATGATATCCGCTTTCTCTTTAATCGCATAACGGCGTACCATGTCCTTCTTCTCCTACATCACTGAACATGCAGTCCAAGAAAGTACCTATAAATTCATTTTTCAATACGCGCGCTTCGTAGTTCTTCACAATCCAGTGTTCCAAAATTTAATTAATTGATAAATGAACAAAGTTTTTACACTTTCTCCAGCATAGGAAGGCTGGCCATATCTAGCAAATCTGGGGATAATAATAATCCAACAAGAATTTTTGTAACTGTGTCTGTTACTCTTCTATATATGTCTTGTTCGGTTCTTTGTTTTGGAAGACTACTACGCTGTGTTGACTTGGCACTTTGAATTTGGGTACTGTGAATAGCTTGGGCATATGTTCTGTAAGTAACTTGTGCTCTCCTATATCCCATGTTATGTTTTTCTGCCATTTCCAGAATATTTCTATTTTGCTGTCTAATTGGACACTCCCTTGATCTAGAAGAATGGCAGCCTTTACAATTGGCACATTTGTAAAATTTAACTTTTTCTGCAGGATCACTGTTTTGAGGGGACAACTCACTGACTCGTGCTTTCCACCGCACCTCAAACAGACTGGCTCATTTG